>NC_143397.1:120339595-120700845 GCF_052110815.1 Crocodylus siamensis | reverse complement strand
TAACTGTGACATCCTTCTCTTTGGCAAATGTTGTCTTAGCTCACCCATCTCCACTAAGAATGGTACTATGAAGATCATTCCTTTAGCTCATCACTATGACTCTGTCATCCCTTTCAGTGCAACGCTCCCCCAAGTCCACCTTCCATATTGCATCAGATGTAAACTGCTTACCTCACTTTCAAACCTCTTTGCACTCTCCCCCTTCTATCATGTCTCTTTCAGTATCAAAAAGTTGACACTTTCCTCCAGGGGTGACTGATGCCTCCAGAGTCTGGGGTAGCACAAATTATGGGCAGGCCCGGGGGTGGGCCAAAAACCCCTTACCCATTCCTATACTTCTGTGCTGTGGCTTAATTCCCCCCCTGCACACACACACATGCTGCCAACCTGCGTGACAAAAAAACTCCCCTGTCCTGAGTGGTGCTGAATCAGAGGCCAATCTCAGGAGGGGGCATGTGCCCCTTTGTGCCACCTCTACCAGTCACCTGAGCCTTCCTCTGATCATCCCATGATGGTAATCCCCATCATAAACTTGTTTTCTTATAAAGAGGTACCTTTGTACATTCTCCCATGCAGCCCCTCACAACTGGTAGAAGCTCTTCCTAAACATCAACAGGGATTCTTATGACCTTACTTCAAATCCCTGCTTTAAAGTCTACAGTGTCATAATGCCTTCAAAATTTAACAAGAGCTATGCTACTGATATACTGTGAACACTTAGAGTAACATTTTATACTTTCTTAAAGTTGTCTAGGTAACTTGGTTTTAGCTACCTACAGAACTTTTTTGGCACTTAGGAGAATTCTATTCCTAAACACATAGTTCTACACACATAGATGACTATTCATAGCTATTCAGATATGCAGGTGGAACATGCACAGTAGCAGTCATAGTATGGTTGTGCATCCTGTGAGGCTTTGCATTGGCCTTAGATTCCTGAAAACAGAGTTGCCCAAAGCCTGTAACTACAGGACTTAGTCCCAGGAACAGGAAAAGACTGTACACATGTGCCTTTTTTCCCCTCATAGCTTGGGAGCAAGAGCATTTGCCTGAGAGGCTGGAATTCATAGGTTCTAGGCATTCTTTACTTAGAGTTTGGACCTGGGCTTCTGTTGCTTGCTAGGCTTTTTAATTACCATACCACAAGTCAGCTGTTTGTCAGTTATTTTTCTTATGTTCCTTTTGATGCTGAGCCGCTAATATAGTTATTGGAAAACATGGATGAATGGCTGTGCTAGGGGTGAGGAACCTAGGGGTTTTTCCATGTCAAACCAGCAACTACCTAACTGAGCCATACACTCTCTGATCCTGCATAACTATCTTTCATGACTGCCCAGAAAGCCAGCTTCAAAAGAAGTGCCACAGAAGACACTGATAATAGATGACCTGTGGTGTGGTGGTTAGAGTGTTGCAGTGGGAAATCACAGGAGGCATAATTTTAAATACCCTTTGGGTAAAAATCCATTAGTCCATTATTAGGGGCAATGATAACCACCACCACTATCATTATCATCATGTGCAAGCTCTTACTTGGACAGGAAGCAATGGTTCTAGTGGACATCTGACCCTACAAATTCTTCTAGCTGTTGGCAATGTACTACTGCCAGCCAACTACACAGAAGAACTGCTTTTGCTGTATTTCTGCAGTGAGCAAGGATCTGTGCAATGTGTTTTACTCTTTTGACTCCCCAAAAATGAGATTCCTTAACAGTGGTTCTTGGAATATAGACTTAACTGTGCCTCTTGGAATATAGACTTCAGGTTGGCAGTGAAAATGTCAGCAAATTTTCCAATTTACAGGTGCTTTCATGGCATACAGCTAAATGAAGCTTATCTGTAATGCTTAGCCAGACTTGGACGGATAACAGCAAGAAGAGAAGGACAACACTGGATCTGATTAGTATAAAAATTGCTTAGGGACTATGGTGCAGTGCAGCCCTCCTCAGATATAGTGATTACACTTGATTGCACTATTTGGATGGTTTGAATTGCAGGGTTTATTCTTAAAACAGGTGAAAAGAGATGATTTATCTTCAAAATTACCCAGAATGTTTTTACAGTTGAGTTAATGTAAGGTACTATTCTTAAAGCATTCCTCTTTTAGGATATTCAGTTCCTTTAATTAAACAGTGTGCCCAGTACAAAATCTTATTAACCTTTGGTATGTAAATGAAGATAGAAAAAGATACAAAGAGGCTTTTAAAATGTTTCAATTTATATATTACAGGGAGAGAAGTATTTTAGAACAAGTATATTAAATTTAAGCAAACAAACAGAAAACAATTACCTTAGAGTCTAAAAGATTCTGTTTTAATATTTTTGCATCCAAACAAGAGCACAAAAAAAGTAGTGAAGTATTATTCTGCATAAGCACACATAATTTACATATTATTATGTGAATTGGCCCAAAGTAGGTAGCACAGGGCATGTCAACATGCAGTATGGTGATGTTGCAATGGTGCCATGCTTTAGCACTTCCTTTTGGAAGTAGCACATCACTACATCACCGTAGGGCAATATGTAGACACATCCATAGAGTTCTGTTATTTGAGTTAGTAACAGCTAGTACTCAGTTTAAAATTGCTACACTTGGTAAGTATACTGTTGTTTTTTATATACTGTGTAGTTGGAGGTGATGGCCATTTGATAAGCTGTAGAGCCACGTGATAAATAGCAGTTGTCATGCATTTTTTTACTGCTTCACCTGCACTCTGCCCACTTAATCCATCTTTTCTGGACTTAATCTAACATTAAGAACCTTTTAACATCTTCAAACAGACAGCATCCTGTTGACTTTAAAAAAATAGCCTGTCTAAAAAAAATTACTTTTTGCAGATATCACATTGTCTAGATTCTTGGCCTGGGGTCTAATTTCCTGATTACTGGAACTCCCTTAGCTTTCAGGATTTTCTTCTATCTGTCTTTTTTTTCTTTCTTCCTTTTTTGTTGGCTTTTTAAGGCTCTAGCTCTTTTAACACAATCTGCTCTAACTCCATTTCAGATCCTTTCTGGTTAGTTAATGAGCCCTGCAGCCTGAGTTACAGAAATCTACCCTCTGCAGTTTCTACAGACTCTGTGTGTTGTTCAGATGACATTTTCTGGGGGCTTGATTGATTCAGACTATTCCACTTTGCTCATATGAGCTCTGAAGTGGATTTTCCAGTCCTGATTTCCCTTTATTATACTTTGTGGCATAGATAAGGAGACCTTTGAGTTGCTGGTACCTCTCTGAGCCATGACAGGTGTAACTGCTTCTGAAGATTTGATGCACAGTGGCTGCATCTACACAAGACACTGACTGCACAGTAGCCCAAAACCGTGACATGACACTACTGCACAGTAGTATTAGGCTACTGTTCAATAGCATCACAAAAAAGCTGCTCATCATCACTACTGCTCATTAACTCAGGTTACAGTGCAGTCATTTAGTACTTGTTTATACAAGTACTAAATGACTGTGCAGTAACAATTGCACAGTCAGTGTCATGTGTAGCCAAGGACAGTGGGTGTATCTACACTTGATATTAATGCACTGTAAACTTACTGTGCACTAAAATACGTCACAGTAAGTTTTCCCTGGGAATACATGCACCCGTCAGGAGCAAATTTGCTCTCAACAGGAGCAGTTCAGTGTAAGACTACTCTTGCCCTGCTCTGCCCCCCTGCAGCAGCCAGAGAGAACGCCCGGCTCCTGTGGGTGCTAACCCTGAGCTTCAAGGGGGCACCAGGGCCAGGCCTGGACTCCAAGGGGGCATGGGAGCTGTCCCCTTCTGGGACACCTGCCTCCCAGCACCATGCCATGATTGACAGATCAGGGCATGCGGCTGGGAGGCAGCTACCTCAGGGAGGGGACAGTTCCCCCAACCCCTGCTGCCTGGGCTGACTGGGGGCAATTTGCTCTCAGTCAGCTATCTATACATGTGCTACTACACAGTAGCTACTGTGCAGTTAATCTACTACTTCTACCTACAGGTAGTAGTCAACAGCACAGTAGACTAATTTCTTGAGTAGTAAATGCTACGCACATATAGACAATGATACTTTACTGCACAGCAGATTAATCTACTGCACAATAAAGCATCTTGTATAGACATGCCCAGTAAGTTGTTCACTTTATTTCTCTCATGTGCTAAGTATTCCTCTGGTCCACAGTGTATCGGGAGCTTTGGTGCTTCACTGACAGTGCTGACTTTGCTTCAGTACACTGTGCCAGCGGCTTCACTGCTAAGTCTGAAGTTTTGAGTCCTTCATCTAAATGAATATCCTCATTGTTCTAATATAATAAAAGGCTTAGTACATCCGTCTGTCTGTCCGTAATGCTGGAGGCCAATTACACATGTGCCCCAGAGAGGCTGGGGGGTAATTGGCTGCATAGGCCCCACTCCCTCAGGCAGGGAGCTGGAGGTGGAGGGAGCCCTTAGGCTTTAAAACTTTATTGACTTGCCCAGCTCCTGACAAAGCTCCTAGGAGTCAGGGGCAGTAGGACCCAGGAGGAGCCTCAGCAGGACTGAGCAGCCCAGCCCACTCCCAGCAATTGCACTCCCTGCCTGCGGCACTGTTGGTACCACATGGCCTGGCTGCATTGCAGGGTGCCAGTAGGGTGTGGGTGTGTCTGATATGGTGTGGGTATGTGTAGGTGTATGTCTTGTGTGTGCAGCCAGGGGCAGAGTGGGTGGGTGGGAAGAGTGTGTGTTCAGGCAGGGACAGAGTGATTGGGTGGGTGTGGGAAGGTGGGTGTGGATGTGCAGCCAGGGTCAGAGTAAGTGGGTGTGGTTGTGGACCCAGGGACAGAGTGGGTAGGTGTGTGTGGGTGTGCAGCTGGGGACAGAGTGTGTGGGTGTTTAGCCAAAGGCAGAGTGGGTGATCAAGTATGAGTGTGCAGGCAGGGGCAGAGTGGGTGGGTGTGGTTGTGAACCCAGGGGCAGATTGGGCAGGTGGGTGTGGATGTGCAGGCAGGGGCAGATTGAGTGGGTGGGTGTGGTTGTGCGGCCAGGGGAAGCATGGGTCGGTGAGTGTGGGTGTGTGGCTAGGGGCAGAGTTTGTGTGTATGTGTGTTCATAGGATGAGTCTCACACTCACACCCAACAAATGCATGCACACTCCACACATACTACCATACATGCAAACCTCCACATCTATACCCCCACACACAGCTCCCCACAAACCCCATATCCACTCACACCCCATATATCCATACACACACCCCTACATTCTCCCTCACCCCACATACTCATACACACACACATCCCCCCACATACCTATACCCACCCCCCACAATATAGAAGAGGAAAACTTCATTTTAAGCTATTGTGCAATCACCTCTATATACACTACAGACAAACATGTAAATTAAAACAAAAATATTTTTTGAAATCAAATTAATGAATGCCATAGATGTTTCCTTTTTAGAATATAATTTGGTAGTTTTCTGATTCCAAGATGGCACAACCCTTTGCTGAAAGGAGTACTTCCAGGGGCAAGGACACAGACTTCTTATGGCAAAAGTCAGGAGTTAGGGGGCAGGACTTCTAGTCACAAGATGGCAACTGGGGCGTGGGGCACCTGCCAAGGGATGGAGCTACCCATGTGGTCTTCAATAGCTTGCTAAAACTCGGTCAGTGGCCATCTACCCCAAATAATTGCCCGCCCCTGATTTACATGGCCGTCCCCAAAGGTTGAGTGCGGGGGGGATGGGGGCATATAAGCTGTCCCTGAAACGCTCCATCATTCATGATGAGCAATTGGTTAGTGCATGTATAAGTGTGTATATATATGTATATATGAATGTATGTATTAGGGCTGTGCAAAATTTCACCTGGTATTTCATTTTGAAGCTGTTTTGATGCGTTTCAAACTCAGAACAACAACACTGAAATGAAACAAAAGCCTTCGAACCAGTTTCAAAACAAAACAGGGTACTTGAAACATTTTGAAAGTTTTGAAATGTTTTGAGTTTTGAAGTCAGGCTTACTTGGCTTAAGCGCTGATCCCAGCTGGCAGCAGCAGCCTCCTGTCATCTGGCAGGAAGATCAGGGGCTTGCCCGCACCCCCGGAAGGCCTGCATATATGTGTGTGTGTGTGTGTGTGTGTGTGTGTGTGTGTGTTTTACTGTTTTTCTTCTTTTCTACATTTGAATGAAGTGATTTTCAGAGAGAAAGAATCCTTTGAGTTTCATTGAGGATCTTTTCCTGTTTTGGACATCTTACCCCAAGCTCCCTGAGGAGAGCTCCTTAGATCTCTAAATGGAGGCTTTAATGCAGGAATACTCTGGATATTGGGATATGAGTACAGAATGGTTCTGGAATCTTCAAGACACGTGTTTACATAGGGCAGCTTTTGACAAAGGGCCCACCAAGGCAAATGAAGCTTAAGGTAAATTCTGAAGACACAGAGACATGCTATGAAACAGAAACAACAATGTCTTCCAGTCTCCACATAAGACAACCATAACACATCCAGATGTCAGTAAAAGTATTTTAGACTCATCAGAGCTTAAGATTGATTACACCAAAACATCTGCTCCACATTCCTGAGATACTGGTGTCCTCCTACCTACTCCATGTATAGAAGTCAATGAAGTTCTACATCAGTGAATGCGGTGTCATGCTTGTTGAATATAGGATGGATGACTACAACCTAATCCTGGTCTGTGGTGCTTGTGTTTGAAAATAGCAAGTTGTTCTATGCTACTCACTAAGCTTTGTTGTTGGGCCAGATCCTCAGCTGGTATAAATCACCACTTACTTCAGCAGAACTGCGGTAGCTTATGTACCCTGGGAATCACAAATATTCTCTCTAATGACTTATCACTAATACTATCTACTCTGTTTTCTGGAGAGTAACATCCTGTCATCAAATCGTCACTGATTTCACTGCTGATCTCTTCAAAAGCCTCAAGGTGAAAGTCACATTTGTTATGTACCAGAGTTCAGCCATCAAGCTTCTACAGCCAAAAATTAATAGGTTTTTTACACAGAAGGTGGATCTACATACCATTAGGGCAACATGATAAACTCCAGCACAGCACTCCAGGTGCAGCGTGCCCAGGACCACAGCAATGTGAGCCAGGGTAGAGAAGCCCTGGCTTGGTGAGGGTCTGAGGGGGGTCAGCCCTAAGGTCTGGGTGGCGGCATCAGGTAGTAGAGAGGCTGGCCGGGGCATGAGGTGGCTACAGTGTGGGGCTAGGTAGCCATCAGCCCCATACTGTAGCATCATCGTGCCCCAGCCAGCCCTGGTCACCATCTACACATGCATGTCAGTGAAGTTAGTAACTGCACCATAAGATAGTGCTATCCCCAATAGTACTATTCTACGGCAGAGTTAATTGATTTACTTTGCCCTAATACCAGTGCATGTGTAAACTGTGATGCTTTACTGTGGAGATAACTATTCAAATCTGCAGTAAAGCACACATGTAGATGCACCCCGAGTCTCTGAAAGAAATCAGTCATGTGTTGCACTCATAGAGTGAAGCTGGTATTTATCTTGGTTCTGTTCAGGTTCTGCTCCATTTGGTGTGCTTGGGTTCAGTTCCAATTCAAGCCACCAGAAAAAAATAATGGTCTTGTAATGGTTTGAACCAGCAAAAATCACATTTTAATCTTAGAGAAAGTAAATTAAAAAAGGAGAGTTGAATCTTAAAATTGAAACTATTGGGGTTTTTTTTAACCATTTATTTAACTTTAATGTTATCTGTGTTTTTCCTCATGGTTTTGTGTTGTCACATATGCACATTTGTAGGTTTTCCCCCACAGTTACTTTTTAGCTGCCAGAATACATAAGAGTACAAATATAATTTCATAAATAAACCAAAGGCAATAGGGGAGCCTAGAATTTAATAATGTATGGTTGTGGTCCTGCAAACCAGTAGGAAGAAGTTTGAAAGGTAGGTTACAGAGGGATGACCTTGAGTCATTATGGATCCTTGCACCATTGTTTAGCTTCGAGGAACAGCTCCCCACACACTTGCTTTTGCTTCTACCCATTCTCTCTTTCTTTCTCCCCTCTGTTCTCTCTCCATACTCCATCTCTGATTCCTGCTGTCTCTCTCTCTCACTCTCTCGCCATCTCCCATCATTGTCTTCTACCCTCTCCCATTCTTTATTGCTGTCTTGCTGTCTCTCTTGTATTCTCTATTTTCTTTCTGGCTACCTTCTCCCTTCTCCACTTTGCTCTGTGACCTATCTGAGGCCCCAGCTGTTGCTACTGTTGTTTAGTGCTCTTTTCACTGCACAGAGAACCAGCAAGGCCAGGGCACTGATATAACCCTTTGCAGGAGGAGTCATTGTAGCAGATGAATGACACTCTGTCACAGGCTGCCTCCCAGGCAGAACTTGGCTCTGACTGGAGCCTGCTATAGCCCCTGGGGCTCGTGAAGAGAAAGAACTGATCCAGTGCAGGGTGGTAAAACTGGAAGTAGGCATCAGGCAGAGCCCAGAGGGTGGAGGCTGGAAGTAGGCCCTATAGCTCACAACATAAGATAGCGAGTTTGGGGCATGGACCCTACTTCCAGTGTGGCAATTGTAGTGTTGACTCTTTCCCAAGAATGTAGGCTTGTGGGAGGCCAGCCTAAGGGTCAGAAGTAATTTTCCCTTGAGCTGGGAAAGCTTTTGTTAACACCCGAAGCCAGAAAGCATTCTGGCTTATCTCTCCTCTGGGAAGTCATTCTCAGACAGTTCTTCTAGCTCTGGGTCCCCTGCTGCCTCCATGTTGATGCAGCACCTAAGCTTCCCCTCTCCCACTATGTTCCTGTGGCCTAGCTTCTTATTCTCATTCTCACTTCATTATACTGGGGTAGGCACTCCTGATAGCGACCGCAAGCCCATTGGTTATTTTAGTGTCCTGTTGCATAATAAAAATAAGATCACAGCAGGGATATTCCAATGGGATACAAATTAATTTATTTTAGCACTGGAGCATCCCAAGACACTGTCACACAAAAAGTTGTGACATTTTTGTATATAGAAAGAGAGATTTCCTTTTTGGGATGACATTTGCTGCTTGGGAGTAATTTGGCCACCCCAAACTCATGTCAAGAAAATTCACATATCTATTTATTATAGATTTGATACATCACTATGGGGTTTAGGAGAGATTTGTAGAAATGAGTCATTTCATGGCTACTTTGATCATTTCACCAATTACTCCAAAACCTGTGGCTGCTGAAAGGTGTGGGGGAACAAACAATGACCCAGTGCTTTACTGAAAGAGAAATCACATCAGTTTGACCCAGCTCCCTAGCACCTGTATAGCTCACATACTTCAGTGGGCTTTTTGGGTGTTTTTATCTAATAGCTGATTCAGTCCAGTATTAGATAAAAGCACCAAAAAGCCCTGCTGAAGCACATGAGCTATAGAGATACTGGGCAAGCCAGGTCACACGGATGCGATTCCTCTTCTAGGCCAGCCAGGTTCTTTGCATAGATGTGATATATTTTATTAGATCAACTGAGTAGTTGGGAAAAAGTTTTTTGCAAGCTTTTGGGCACAAACACCCTTCTTCTAGGCATTCACTGACCTTAGTGCAGGGAGGTGCCACGCTGAAAATAAAGTGCTGTTTTTCTTTTTTTTCCATGTCTGCAAGCGGCCTCTTCTGTTTGAAATGCTGTCATGTTATGGGACTCTCTCTTTCTTGTGGCATTTTTTTCTTGGATTGCAGACCTTTGCAGCTAAATCCAGTTTCACTTTGCACATCTAAATGGTAGATACGCATCTTTGTGAAGATTTTCACCCTTATTAACAATTTGCAATTCATTTCTGAGCGTGAGAGCATCCATATGGCACCTAAATATGCTAAGGAGGGCCACATTCTGGTTGGGCAGATACACAGCTCAGTGTGCTCAAGATACCATACTTTCTCATATACCCATGCTCTCAAATAAGACATGCACCTTGGTTTTGGGAAGCTAGAATGAAGAAGTTTTTTTTCTTTCCTGAGTTATGGCTGCAAAAAGCTGGGACAGAGCCTCATCTTCAGCTCACTCACACACCCTTTCTTACACAGGCACAAGCTACAGCTTCAATGTTCTCACAGTTGAATTGTTACCAGTTTTTGGCTGCTCTGCCCAAAGCTGAAACTGTAGCTGCTGCTGAAGGTTGCACACTGTGGGCAGATCTAAGATTGTTTAAATAGAAAGAAAGGAATCAGTAATAGCTAACTGACAACAAAATGGCCAAAGAAAGGATAGCTTGATTAGCAGAACATCAGGACTACTAAAAATTGGGTTGTTAAGACTTGTGGAGTGAAGAGCTGTTAGCAGAGATCAGGTAAATGATACTGAAACATTAAGTCAGTTGACTCCCTCCTTGAATAGAAATGCCACTCTTGCTGCAGGACCTTTGTTTCTCTACTTTGGGTGGAGCAGGAATCAAAGTGGGGTCAACTGCACCCCAGTCCACTGCTGGACTCTGCCTTCCTTCCATGTCTTCTCTCCTTCTGGAGGGAAAAGAAGTAAAAGAAAAACCATCCATCTCTCAGCATCTCAATATTTCTGTTCTGCATAGAAGATCGGTTTCATGGCTTAAGACATGCATCCTAATTTGAGGGTGCATTTCAGGGGGGAATATGTGTGTGTGTGGCATGTTACTAAAAGAAGTTAGCCCCTCTCTGACACTCTCTTTGAAGCTGACGCCCTGTGTAGCCAGGAGAGAGAAGTACAGGGAGCCAAGAGGGAAAGAATAAAGCAGAAGGTGTATGGATTAGTTAGACATCTGCTCTGCTAAATGCAAAGGGACCCTTGTTGGGGTAGAAACCTCCCCAGGGAGGTTATCTATCAATGTTAACTAATGAATATTAAATACAATGTGGAATGGTTCAGCAAGTGTCATAACCATGAGGCTATTGGACAAAACATTTTTTCTTTGAGAAGGTGTGGGGATGTGAGCACAGCATGATTCTTCTGCACCACAGGGCAAAACAGAATCCCAAATTATACATAAGTGCCCTGAATTGTATTTACATGCCTGTGCATGTGCCATTTAGGCACATGAAGTGAGTTAAGATTCTTCCCTTTATGTATTTTTTCTATAAGTGTGATGTGCTGTATAAAATTACATCTTTTGACTTCTATAAAATTATGTAGATGTATACAAAATGCACACACACATTAATTAGTGTGTAAGGCACTTTAAAAATGGGCAAAACTTTAGTATCAACTTAGATATATGGTTTATAGAGTTTATATATATATATATATATATATATTTATTACTTCATAAGGGATCAGTGGATCAGTTTTATATACTTGAGGGACATGCAGTAGAAAAAGGCCCTCAAAAAGAGTGCACTTTTAACAATTTGAAATAAAAGACCTTGCTTGTCCAATTCCTCATGTGAACCCAAATTAACATTCTGTGTTCATCTTGAGCTTGGATAGATTTGAAGCCTTTCATGTCTAAAACCGCATGATCAAGGGCAAAATCTTTTGCTAGCACCGGAATCTGGAGGGGGAAACAAGATACACACACATGGCTTTATCACTGTGTGTTTTACTGCAGAGACTATAGGAAAAAAAAATCTCTATTGTATTTTATTTAATTAAAGCACACTGCCCCCTTTTGAAATTCTGTTTTAACAAAAACAAAATCTCTCCTAGTTTAAGAGATGGAGACCTACAAAATACACTCTCTGTTTTTGAAACACTGCCTTTAACCATGCTAAGCTAATTTCAGTTTTATTATTGGTTGTATTGTAAAAAACAAAACTCAAAAAAAAATATCCCAAACCTGAATTAGGTAATCAGGATGCCTAAATGTGTTCCATCATGAAAAACTATCTTCTGATAATTCTAGACTGTATGCTAATGGATAATGTTTATAGTGACAACAGTATATTAAAATTGCCTCTCTTTATTTTATTTTATTTTATTGTCTCAGGTTTTTGAGTGCCTAAAATTATATACTAAAATATAGTAGGAAGGTTGAAAATTGTCTGCTTTATTGAGCCCATCCAATCTGGCTGAATTTAGAATTACATATTTGTTTTGTATGATGAACTCATTTGACCTGAATGTCACTATAAGAGACTCAGGTGAGGGAATGATGAGGACCAGATTGTATTCCACCTATTTGGCATCTAAGTGGATTTAGGCACCAGCGTGCAATTCTCTTTCACTCTGTTTAGATACTGAAAATCTATTAATTCATCTACTTTTATATAATGCTATCATCTGACCCCTAAGACTAGGTCACAAAAAAGCAGCAAGGAGGAGGAGGACCCACCTACTTAAAAATTTGACTTAAGTTGCACTTCTGGTGTTTAGTACCTTTTTCAGCTTTGTCTCTTAGGGTGTGTCCACACATGCAGGCATGTGAGTTTGCAGCAGCTCAAATAGAAGTGGTGCAAATTTGAGCCAGGGCTTTTTGCCTCAGTGCATGTACCCAGACTTACACTTTAGTGTGGGGTATATTGTGCCACCTGGGGCAAAACAACTTTACTTGACTCCTCCTGGATCTGCTATCAGGGGGAGCTATAGCCTGGGGCCAGCACCTGTGCTCACCCCAGTAGTATTAAAAAGCTGCCCTGGCAAATATCTCAGGGCTACTTGCTCTCAGGAGCTTCTGGGGCCCACCCAATTGGTACCTGGGGACACTACCCCTTGTGCCAGCTGGACTGCTGAAGCAGCCCTGAGAGTTCCCTACACCCTCTACCCACTATAGCAGTCTGGCAGTGGGGGCTGC
The DNA here is from genome assembly GCF_052110815.1 of Crocodylus siamensis. Taxonomy (NCBI): domain Eukaryota; kingdom Metazoa; phylum Chordata; order Crocodylia; family Crocodylidae; genus Crocodylus; species Crocodylus siamensis. The sequence continues at coordinate 120,688,167 of NC_143397.1, read as the reverse complement.
TGCCTGGCTATGACCAGCTGCCACCTGTGACAGTATGTGACTCCAAGGCTGCATGCCTGCCAGACCTAGATGGGGTTAGCATGGCCATTAGAGTCATCTGCACCTCTGAGCCAGCTGCCAGTGGGCTGTGGCTGCACAGTTGCACATTGTGTGGCACAACTGCCATGTGTACCACTGCCCAGCCAACTGGGCAGCTATTGCCTGGAAGATGTCCCCATGTGGTGGTCTGCTTTGAACTGTCAAAGCATGTCCTACTGGCCCTAGGTGTCCAGGAGGTCAGCTACCTCCAGCTGGGCCCTGGGTGCTAGCTCTGAGCAGGCTCCTCTGCCTGAGTCCTGACACTTGCCTCCCTAGCAGGAATTCTGGCATTCTCTATTTAAATACTGCAAAATCCCTGATAAAAAAATCCCAAAGTCACTCTTTAAAATACCCCAAAATTCATGTCCTTCCACAAGTTAAACAAAAGACCAAGGGGGAGAGAGAGAGATCAAATCAGTTGGGCAATGTTTTATTGATATATTTACAATTTTAAGGCAACTGGGAAGCCTAATAGTGCCTCCATCATCATCATAAAGTAAATTCTAAATATCTATAATTTGGCATTGACTTTTGGCTTTTTCATTGAAAAATCAGAGCTGCCCCTACCCCCTTTGCTTACCAGGATGTGCAGCACTGAGCAGCACTTTTATATGTCAGTGCTCTGCCCCTGACTGCCCCTCACTCTCAACCCACAGCCTGCCCTCCACTCCAGTCCCCTCATTCCTGACCCACAGGGCAAGATATGTGGGTGAGGGGTTTGTGGGGATGGCTGAAGGGTGCAGGGTTTGTGGGTGGATTGCGGTAGACTGTGGGTGTGGGTGTATAGGGGGATCTGTTCAGGAGGGGTAGGTCCCCTGCCCCCTGCAGGGCGCAGCCCCCCCCAGCTCATGGATTACTCCCCAACAGGGGACACAGCCCCCCCAACAGGGGCCAAAGTCCCTGAACAGGGGCAGATGCCCCCCTGCAAGGCCTATCCCCCCCCTTTCTGGCTCCTGCTCACTCCTCCAGCCCCCACCCGATTGTTCCCCCACCTGGGTCACTGCCCTGTCTGGCCCCAGCGTCCTGGCACTCAAAAAACAAATAAACCCTAAACTAAAAAAAAACCCTTGTACTCATCAGCTGTAGCAGTGGCCATTGGGGCCACTGGGACCTCATGGCAGAGCCTCCCAGCATGGCATGAGGAAGCAGAGGGCTGCAGGGAGTGGCCCCAGCCATCTTGAACCCGTGCTACAGCTGCTGTATCATACAGGTGCAGCATGGCTTGGCAGGGCAGTGCATAGTGGTGCATGCTGTCTGGGAGCTTGGGACCACTGGGGCTGAGCAGTGCCAGGGTCCAAGTCACAGCTGAAGCTGCTACAAGCTCCCAGATAGATTACAGTGTCGCTCAGTGCACTGCCAAGCTGTGCAGCACCCACAGCTGCAGTGCAGGTTCTGTGTGGCTGGGGCTTCTCTTTGCTGCCCCGTCTGCCCCACACCACATGGGTGGAAGGGCCTCTGCCATGAGGCCCCAGTGGCCCCTACAGCCACTGCTTCAGCTAGTGAGTGCAGGTGTGTTTTAGTGGGGGGGGGGGGGGTTGAGTGCTGGGATGCTGGAGTCAGGTGGGGCAGCAAATGGGGGCTGGGACCAGGTGATGGAGTGATTGAGAGGGCTGGGGGAGTGAGCAGGAGATGGGCCCGGGCAAGGCAGCAATCAGGGAGCTGGGGGAGTGAGCAGAGGCTGGGGCCAGGCGGGGGTTCCCCTATGGTCTCTCCCACTCCAGTCCTTCTCACCCCCTATGTTCCCTGCACGGAGCCCAGGTCCAGGTCCCTGTATCTGGAATGCTGTTTGCCCTGTATGGGCACGCATTGTTCTTCAGCACCAGGACAAGAACCAGCCATAAAGACACTTTGGCTAGTTACCAGAGTATCTCTGTGGAGGACCTAAGCTTCTGGTTGCCTCAGGGCACGGTCCAGAACCATGCCTTGCCCCGCTGTTCCGTGGCACTTTAAAAAAAAAAAAAGACCCCAATCTAATTTTCCCCCTCATTGAAAATTTGCAGCACAGGGAACGTTTTTTTGTTCCCACACATGTGTCTTGCAGCATCTCAAAGGGAGTGAGATACTGCAAGAGGCACATGTGTATTAATCTGGACATGCCAGGTGCTTTAGATCATGACTGACATTTTGTATCCCTGATTTGGATTCTTGCCCTCAGCTGTTGTAGTGGCTACATGTACCTAATTTCATGGCTTACTATGTTTAAATCCATCTACTAGGATGGCATTATGCCCATCATTCATACATTAGTCTGTCAGAGCTGTTTAATATGAGGTAGGTGATAAGTCTACATAAACAGTCTCTAAAATGCTGCAAATGCCTTGTCTTCTCCTGGTAGGTGCTCCTCTTCACCAACCCTAAAGAAAAGGTGCTGCATGGCCCTTGGCTTTGCCTCTCTGCATTTTTGTGTCATAATCAAAGATGGGGAAAGGGAAGAATGAATTCCTTGGCATTTCTGGCAGTGCAAAGAAATGGGTACTTTGCGTCAGTTTTCCACAAGTCCCATGGGATGGCCCTGCCTACGATGGGTCATGGAGGCCTGAGTGAGGGAGATTCCTTGCCCTCCATTGAAGATGACCTCATGAAGGAACACCTTGACAGGCTGGATACCTTCAAGTCAGCCGGCCCTGATGGGTTACACCCAAGGGTACTCAGGGTGCTGGCGAGTATCATAGCTCAGCCCCTGGCACGGATCTTTGAGTGCTCTTGGTGCTCTGGTGAAGTGCCCAATGATTGGAAGAGGGCCAATGTCGTGCCTATCTTCAAGAAAGGAAGGAAAGTAGATCTGGCAAACTACAGGCCCATCAGCCTGACATCTATCCTGGGGAAGGTCTTGGAAAAGATTATCAAGGAGGCCATCCTTAACAGACTAACTGATGGCAATATCCTGAGGGATACCCAGCATGGGTTTGTTGCGGGTAGGTCTTGCTTGACCAACCTCATTTCCTTTTATGACCAGGTGATGTATCACCTGGAAAAGGGGGAAGAGATCAACATTGTATACTTTGACTTTAAAAAAGCCTTCGGTCTGGTATCTCATGATTACCCCTTGGCTAAACTGGCTAACTGCGGCCTTGACATCACCACAATCTGCTGGCTGGGGAACTGGCTCCGCGGTAAGACCCAGAGGGTGGTGGTTGACGGGAGCTAATTGTCTTGGTGTGCTGTGACCAGTGGGGTCCTAGGGCCTATACTGTTTAACATCTTCATAAGTGATGTGGACATTGGTGTCAGAAGCAGACTGGCCAATTTCACCAATGACACCAAACTCTGGGGTAAAGCATCCACACCTGAGGATAGGAGGGTGATCCAGGTTGATCTGGACAGACTCATGAAATGGGCGGATGAGAACCTGATGGTGTTCAACACCAAAAAATGCAAGGTTCTCCACCTTGGGAGGAAAAACCTGCACCATGCTTATAGGCTCGTTAGTGCTACACTAGTTAGCATTACAGATGAAAGGGACCTGGGGGTCACGGTTGACCACAAGACAAACACAAGCTTTCAGTGTGATGCTGCAGCTAGTAAAGTGAGCAAAACGCTGGCTTGCATCCATAGATGCTTCTCAAGCAGATCCCGGGACGGCATTCACCCACTGTACTCGGCCTTGAGGAGGCCGCAGCTGGAGTACTATGTCCAGTTTTGGACTCCACAATTTAAAAAGGATGTGGAGAAGCTCAAGAGGGTGCAGAGGAGAGCCACGCACATGATCAGAGGTCAGGAAAACAGACCTTATGATGAGAGGCTGAGAGCAATGGGGCTCTTTAGCCTGGAAAAGTGCAGGCTCAGGGGTGATCTGGTGGCCACCTATAAGTTTATCGGGGTGCTTATTAGGATCTGGGGGAACATCTGTTTCACCAGAGCCCCCCAAGGGATGACAAGATCGAACAGTCACAAACTCCACTGTGACTGATTCAGGCTGGACATAAGAAAGAACTTCTTCACTGTCCAAGCCCCCCAGGTTTGGAATAGACTGCCGCCGGAGGTGGTTCAAGCACCCCCTTTGAACACCTTCAAGACACATTTGGACGCTTATCTTACTGGGATCCTATGATCCCTGCTGACTTCCTCCCCTGGGGCAGGGGGCTGGACTCGATGATCCTCCGGGGTCCCTTCCAGCCCAAATGTCTATGAAATTCTATGAAATCCGGTCATACTACAGTGAGGTCCTGCAAATCTGATACTTGCATGTACCAGGAAAAGACTACTTAATGGCACCTTCTTCAGGAGTAATACCACACCTGGCAATTACATCCAGCTATAAACTGAACCAGAATGGAAGCATTCCAGTGAAAATCACACCTCAAGTTCATTATCATCACTGTGTCTTACGTAAGGACACAGTGAGCGTGTCTACACGAGATGCTTTGAGCACAGTAGCCTAATTCTACTGTGCATTAACACAGCAGGCAAGACCTGTGCTAAAGGACAGTAGATTTAGTGTATTGCACATTAATGTAACAAAAAGACCACTCATTTGTGTTAATGCACAGTAACACCTATTATGGCATATTAATTACCTTGTACATGCACCCAGTAATTACATCTTTGATTATGTAGGTAACAAGCACCACTCTGTGTTACCATCCTAGTTAGTAGGTCTGTGACAACACAACTGCTAAGGATCTTATGTGAATGCAGGGATATGGACAAGCGGACAACTTACAGTGAGTTAAAAGAGGACATGGACTTACCACAAGTCATCTGCTCCTCAGTACGTGCCTTTGCCCACTCTTATCCTGCAATAAGTGAAAGTGAAACCTCAGTAACCGAGTCCTGTATAATTTTGTTTTTGCAAGGTAAGCATAGCTACACAGATGCTGACACCAGTAAGTATATGGTCTTGGACACTTTTTGCCAATGCTCTGCTTCTTGGTGACGACAGGGTAGGACCCAGGAAATGTCACTTGGGTACCCTGGTAGATTTAGTCTCTCACCTGCCACAACTTGATCTTATTCGAATTGGGAGCGAATTGGGAGCCAGCTACCCTCCAGGTGACCCCATAGGTCCACTGCCCCGGCTTATTTCATAGATTTCATAGACATCAGGGCTGGAAGGGACCTCGGGAGATCATCGAGTCCAGCCCCCTGCCCAAAAGGCAGGAAGTCAGCTGGGGTCATAGGATCCCAGCAAGATAAGCATCCAATTTACTCTTGAATTTGTGGGGCTCACCACCCCTATACCCTACACTTACCACATCCGGTGTATTAGCTGGTGTTAGAATATTAGTAGATGGAGATGGCATCAGGCCAGTTCCCTTCCCCTCACCTGTTTCCTTGCTTCTTCAAAATCTGTATTTCCAGCTGTTTCTATGATGTCTGGCCACAGTTCAACAATCCCTGGGCAATACACTGGATTGGAGCTAGCCATCTGAACTAAACCCCTTTCAGTCTCTGCTGGTCCCTCTGGGGTGGAGCAACATTGAATAGTCCCTCTGAAGAAAAAACCCTTGAAAATAAGAACTCAAAAAACAATACAACTGAAAATGTCAGCTGCCACTGTAATGTGCCCTCTTCATGCTCCCCTTTGGTGACTGCTCCTTAGACAAGGCTTTCCAGGCTGGCCCTATGTACCACCAGTTTTGGTAGCCTCACAAAATCTGCACTTTCTCTTGCCCTACACTAATTCTAGTAAAGTCAATAGGAGGACAGACCATTGATCTAAGTTCTGCCTCAATTCGATCATTTTCCACTGCACCTCTATGTTTTTTGGCTGGATTCTGAGGCAGCTTAAAGCTGTTCCACTGCTAGCTAGGGCTGACCTGAAGCTCAAATTGCTACTTATCAGTGATATATACTGGGCATGTCTGTACGTGAAATTAATTTGAAGTAGGCTTACTGTGCAGTAAAAATATTGTGCAGCAAGCCTACTGGGGAGCACATCTACACATGCTCCCTCTTGGGAACAGATTTGCTCCCACCCTGCTCTGCACCCCTGCAGCATCCATGGGGAGTTCCAGGATCCCCCTGGGTGCTAGCCCAGGGGATGGTAGGGAGCACAGGGCCAGAAGACACCTGTCTCCTGGCCCCAAACACATCAGGAGTGGTCCTGATGTGCAAGGGGTGGGAGAGCTGCTGCTGCAGAGGTCTCTTACCTCGTGCACATGGGGACAATCTCTGTGCTCAGCAGGGCTTCCCCATGGCTGGCAAGGACCTGTCCCCATCTGGGGCCTCATGCCCTGATCAGGCAACCAGGACATGGGGATTGGAAATAGCTGCAGGGGCACCATTGGGGCAGCTAGTAGCAAGCCCCCAGCTGGGCAGGGATTCACCACCCAGCTGGGCAGGGATTCACCACCCAGCCACTGCTGCTTTACTGGTAACTCCCCAGTCCCAGTGCTGCTCAGCTTCCCGTGTCTGTGGGAAACCAGAAGCTCCGCAGCATCAGGATGGGTGGGGGCAGAGAGACCCAGTCTGTGTGCTGAACAGTTCCTGGCTCCAATAGCAGAGCCAGGGCCAGGGCCAGGGCCAGGGCCAGGAGATGCCTGTTGCCAGGGCATGGAGACATTGCCAGGCAGCAGGTAACTTCCAGGGGAGGGAATAGGTCTACCATTCCCTGATGTCTGGGCTGACCAGGAGCATTTGCTTCTGGTCACCTGTCTACAGGTGGGCTACTGCACAGTTACTACGACCAGTTGACTAATTGACTGCAGTAAGCATTGGCACATGTAGATGGTGACACTTAGTCAACTAGTCAACTCCACTGTAAAGCATCTTGTGTAGACACACCCACTGAGAACCACTTAGTTTAACACCCAGCAGCCATCCAGACCAATCCTGGAAGCTCTGTAGAGTTTTCAGGTTGACCTCATCCCTAAATTGCCTCCAAGTATGTCCCAACCTACAGTTTGTTTGTAACTTCTCCAGGGGTTGCAAGCAGTAAGCACAGAAAGTCTACCAGCAATAATCACACAGTTCCTTGTTCCTTCCTACCAGCCTTTCTAACATGGTATATCCTCTCTCTACCACCTGTAAGTAGAAGCAAGAACAGAAGTAGAGACAAGTAGACCACAGAGTAATCTAGAGAAGGGCTCCACTCAGGAAACAGGAAGTACAATGAGGGCAATTCCAAGATAGACCCTAATTATCAGTGTAAACAAACCCTTAAGAGCTATTTAGAACGGAAGAATATGATTTGTTAAGCATGAAAACTTATAGTATAATTACAGTAAAGGCTCTGTTATCCAGTGTCCCCAGGGAATGGGGGATGCCAGATAACAAAGTATGCCGGTTAATTCAGCGGCCCCAACAGGCATCCTTGCCTGTTTGGGCCACTGCTTCTCCCACTATGTTTGGGGCATTGCTGCCCGTCCCATGGTATAGCCGCCCCTCCCATGGGCCCTGTGGGCCCCATGGGACAGGGAGGCGGGCCCCATGCAGCCTGTTATGCCTCCAGGCTGTAGGGGAGTGGTAGTGCAGGCTGGGCACTTCTGGTTTTACTTTACCTTACAAGTCAGCATGCTGGTTAATAGAGCATGCTGGCTTGTAAGGTGCCAGTTAACAGAGCTTTTATTGTATTATTGTATCATCGTTACTATTTTTATGACATTCAGTTTTACTAAAATCCTGTGGTCTAAATGTTCATTATGCTACAAGCTCTGTAATGACAACACATCATTTCATTGATTCTCTTTCTACTTTTAATGTACTTGCTTTCAAGTACTCTACTGTTAGTTTTGTATTTAAGGTGGCTGATTCCCAAGGACCAGACAATGCTATAACCTGAAAAGCCAGTGGCAATAAAGACAAACATACCGCTTAGTAGCTGCACATTACCATATTTTTCTGATATTAAGAAATAGTTAAAGCCCACAAGGGATTCAAATAATTGAGGTATAACATACAAATGCACTTTATGTTTATTTATATTTCATATTTTAATGCACAAGCACAGAACTGCTCTAAGCATTACGATTAAGACAACAAAGAAATATGGAGAGTTCTCATACAAGGAAACAAATTCTCTAAATGTCAGTAATTAAATTACTTAAGTTTTATGCAAACTTGGAATTAATATTCCAAGGACTAGATATAATATACATCACACTAATCAACTCAGATCTCTAGCAAGGTCTTTCTCCATCTTGAATTAATTTCAAGAAGTAAGATGATTGGAATGACCAACTCATGGACATCTGTTCACTGCTGCAAAGTTCCTGTGTTCTTTTCCAGTGTGCCCTGGTCAATAGACTTTGACTGGTTTTTATCACGGTCTGAGAAAATTGCCAAGTCAGTTGACCAGGAGAGCTCCAACTATGGTACCCAGATTCATATAAACTGCCAGTCTTTACTGTAAATAACATTAACACCAGCATTACTTGAAGCGCACCCCCAAAATAATAAGCAGTGAAAGCAGATGGAACATTATATACTGTTCATTGCCAGACACGCCATCTAAGAAGAAGAAATTGTGCAGGTGCTCTAGCTGATTGCTTCAGCTTTTATTTCAAAGGGTCCTGCTTCTCCCAGAAGCACTTGTGATAATGCTCCAGTTGATCAGAGAAGTGGTGCCCTTTTCAATAAAAACTGCAGTAAGCAACTCATTCTTAATTTGGCAACCCTCTGAAAATTGAACAGGTTGCAAAGCACCTGAATACAAAAAAAATCAGGTTCTATTTCATTTTATTTTTCTATAGTTTTATTGTTTGAGATGATTTAACATGTAGATGTAAAAAGAATACATGGAAGGGAGGAGATGGGGGGTTCATGACTGGAGAGACCTGCCTTTTCAGTAAAAGGTCGAAGTTGTGGCTAGATGCAACTGAAAACAACAAAAAAGGCATCCTGCTGAAATGTAAGGATTCAATAATATATTCAAATTTAATCAGACTCCCACATTAAAAATGTGGTGAAAAATGCCAGGCATATTCCTTAAAAAAATAATGAAAATCCACATTTCCTACTGTGAAACTGAATCATTATTCAGTCTTTAAGGCCAAGTACAGACAGTCAAAAAGCCTGAGGCTGAACTGATTTAATGTTTGCAGGTTAGTCTAAGCTGCATAGATTGAACCAATAAGCAAGTGAACAAACATTCACTTTTGATTCTGGAAAGGCAGCCTATAGTGGTACAGGCCAGAAGCATGCCTCCCTGCTTGGCTGGAGCAGACAGCTTGGGCCAAGGCTAGTTCACCCACCTTGCGAGGGAGGGTTTGTGGAGGAGGTGCAAAGCATCCTGAGATGCTGGGGGACTGTGAGTTAACTTGAATCTGGTGGGGATGTGGGACAGAAGTTCAGTGAACTGATTTAACTTAAATCAGTTAAGTCTGATACTACATCCATCCAGGTTTATCCTAAACTGGTTTTGGCCATTTTGAAAGCAGTTTTTATACATTGAACTTATGTTGTGTTACAGATGTGCACCTGTTTATGTGTAATTTCTGTCCCTAGCCTAAATGCCAACTAGGTGTCACATGAGTTGAAAAGTATATATCTGGATCTGTATCCATTTTTTTTTTAAATGGAAAAATTGTTTTAACAAAGTTTTGAATTTGGCCCATTACAGAGGTAGTCCAGCCATGAGGTTTGAAGGTGTTTGGGTCTGAGTGGTTAGCTAAGCCCCTTTATTTAATATCTTTCTGCATAAGCATATCAGTCATGGGAAAACTTAAGAAATTATAGAAATACGTAACACAGCAAATTGTAAAAATAAAGGCATTAAGAAGGATCCCATCTATTTAGATACAAGAGTTGTAAGATTTTATGCAAAATCACCCTTGCTTGTCAAAATGGTATTCTGTACTTAATGCTATAATTCCATTTTTACCCTATTTTTGCTACTTTATGCAAATTCATAAAGAAGGTTTTTTAAGTGTGTTGTTTGCATTTTAGACTGCTGTCATTTTTAGGCACTTCTATAACCACTTGATATTTAACAGCAACAGGAACAAAAGTTATCTTCTTAAAGAGAAAAGGAAAAAGGGCATTCTCCATCATGTGTGACCAGCCCACTCTGCACAGCATACTTTTGTCCTACGTTTCATCATTTTATGTATTATATTTATTTTTGTTCTGCATTTAAAAGAATTTATTATTACACAGCAAAATCTTTTTGTCTAGGGGAATTGGACAACCATAAATATTCATCTTTTCTAATGTTATGCCCTTCATATCATCAACTTCATCAGGGGACTCAAATCCAAAGCTGTTACAGTAGCTTCAAAGTCTTAGATTGAAAACTGAAAATAGAGACTTATGGTATAGCTCTCAACATGGACGGAAGAAAAGGAAGAAATGGGGAAGAGAAGAAGAGAAGCTTCTACTATGAACCATTTATTCCAGAAATGTGGGATCATTATTTGAAGATGTTGTTATTGTGGTGTATCAAATGTATTTAATGGCTCACCCTTAATCTAAAACTGTGCTTAGATAATGCACATTTTGGTTTCCTTGATCATACCAGTCTGGTACTAAACCCTCATGATCTGTTTCATGTAATTTGTGAACCTGACCTGCACAGAATATTAACAGAACAAATGAATGTCGTGTAGCATGCTTTGCGGGGGAGAGCATTTTGCTCACGCTGATAGCGGATAAATCTGAAATGTTATTTTTTGCCATTGATCTCTATTACAAATATGCCCAGGGCCAGACCCTCAACTATTAAAAATCAGTATAACTCTGTAGAATTTGGTATCAGGGAAGATGGGTGAGTTATTTTGCCAGATCAGGACATTTTTAATTCTGGATGTCAAAAAATGAAAGATAAGTAATTACGAGGGATCCAGGGTTTTCATTCACCACATAAAAGTGGTGAATGAAAAGATTCATCACATAAGAGAGTGGTAAAATCCAGATGTTCTCATTTTAAGGAGAAAAACCAAGATTTCCTCCTTTAAAGGGAAAAAAAAACACAGGAAACAGTGAGTTTCCACTTGTAGTCTGCAGAGTTATAGCCTGCAAGGGTCTGGGGGGAACAGGAGAAGGGCAATTAGCAGGAGATGCTATGTGTATGTGCACACATACACGTAGTAGCCAGGCAACCTGGAAAGCAGCTCCATGTAGATAAGTCTGGCAGCAGGAGGTGGGAGGGGGCAATGGGGGTTGAGGCCCCCATAGTGAGGGAGTTGAGTAGGGCTGGGGCTGGGATTGGGGTGCCTGCCCAGCTGGGTTGGTGAATGGGACTTGGAGCCCAGAGCCAGAATGCATGGCCACAGGGCTCAGGCAGGGGGTGGGACAGAACTGTGGGCAGCTTGTCCAGGGGTGGCAGGGGGGCTGGCTCCCTGCCACTGCATGCACTACTAAGGGGTCATGGGGGGCATATGCCCCCAAGATTTGTGCATGGAGTGGTATGGGGTGTAGCTGCCTGCTGTGGGCTCTGGGCCCCGCATGCTGCTGCCCTCCCCTGGGGCCTCCATAACCCAGTGGATGAGATCTAGTGTGGCTGGGCAGAGTAGGACCAGGTGGGGAAGCTTGGTGCTGCTAATGATAATCCCACATTGCCATGGCAAGGTGCCCCCTGCCCACCCATCAACAGTGGGGGTGGTGGCACAGCATTGTGCCCCTTGCTGCTGCTGGGCAGGCAGGAGGCACCTCACCATGGTGGTGTGGAGCTCCCAGTGGTGGCAACAAGCTTCCCTGCTTGCTTCTGGTGCACTGGGTCTCCCCATGGAGCCACAGAGGCCCTGGGGGGAGGGCAGCAGGGCAGGGAGCCCCAAGCCCACAGCAGGCAGCCATCTCCCCACCCTCCCACCACAGGCTCTGCTCCAGCCATGCTGCCCATGGGGGAAGGGGAAGCCAGGTTCTGCACTCCACTCAGCTCTGCCACAGCAGCTGCTGCCTCCCTCAGGTGGCAGCTGGGGCTTAGGCACTACTACAGGGGACAGGGGACCCCTGGCCCCATAGCCCTGGCAGCTAGGGGGACCCTCTGGCAGAGATGGGGGGCAGGGGACTGTGGGTGGGGAGTAGGAGGCAGCAGCAGGGCCCAGGGGGCTGTGGGTAGGAGTGAGGGGCACAAACAGGGCCAGGGGGTTGTGTGTGAGGAGGAATGGCATGGGCAGGGCACGAGGATACTAGGGTTACTCAGTGCTACAAACCAGTGCCAGGGGGCGGACAGCTGTAGCTGGACCCACATCCTGGTGAGCAAAAAGTATTTTTGTCAGAGAATTTGTGATTTTTAAACAGAGAAAACGAGGGTTTCCAATAATTACATATAGGGAAAGAAAGCTATCAGAGTTCAATCCAGCACAAAGCCCCATACAATTTATGTCTTACTTGGAGGCTGGTCCAATAAGCTCATCCATGTTTAAACAGAAAAAGCATTTCAAAGGTGATAAGCATCATACTCATGCTTGGTTTCTCACTGTACAAGTTATGCCTTTTTAATTTCATACATGCTACAGAACGTAAGCAACATTGGGAGCAGGAACCAGAAACCAGGTCTCATCTCTTTTGAAGGTGACACCCACTTCATTGATCCATAAAATCACACTGCCTCTGATGGGCTTGCTTTTGGTCTCCCTCACTATATCACTCAAAGCTGCCAGTTGTCCAGCTTAAACAGGAAAGGTAAAGGATGCCCTCAGCCCTGGTCAAGTTCACTGGGAAGAGTGAAGCTGCATTCTAGCCCATGATCTGGTGGTTTAGGCATCATCATGGGGCTGCCCAAAGCCAAAGGCCTCCTCTTGAAGCTACTGGAGGATGCAGTTAATAGTATAAAGGTATAGGCTAGTGGTAAGTTACTGTTACTTCCAATAGTAAGGTTGAAACAGGGAAGGAACTGTGAATCTGAGGAACTTTCATAGATTCACAGATGCTAGGGTTGGAAGGGACCTCAACAGATCATCGAGTCTGACCCCCTGCCTAGGCTGGAAAGAGTGCTGAGGTCAGATGACCCCAGCCAGGTGCATATCCAGCCAATTTTGATGTTGTCTGGGGCTACTACCGGCACAGAGCAGATTGTATACTTATACTATGCACTGGACTGTGCTCAAAGATGTGCCTCTGGATGGGAAAGAAGAGATTCACCCATATTAGGGATCGAATTCTTGCTCCTTTAAAGTCAATTAAATTTTATCATTGTCTTCAGTTGAGTCTAAAGTTCACCCTGAGGAGTTCATAATACCTTGGTAGTGCATGGTAAGTTCAAAGTACCTTTAATACATGAAGAGCCAGCTTTGGCTACTCTTATTCAGAGTAAAATGAACTTTACTCGATTAGTTGCCTCACTGATTTATGGAGCCTGCTTACCATGTAGAGAGCTAATCAGTGTGGGTAAGGGCAGCAAATTCTGGCCTCATGTTATATGATCAGATGTTGTCAGTGGATTCTACATCACCAAAGTACTTAACTGTTTTCAGATGGGAAACTATGCCAGTATGGGTCAGGATACTGATTGGGTGGGCTGCCCTGGGGTATAGAACTGGCTTTCCATCTGATTTCCCAGAAAAGTATTGCCACTACATATAAAACTTGAAGAAGATGGTGGGAGGACATAAAGGCAACACTGGGATCATTTTGAGGGGCTACAGATATAGCTTCTAAGCTAAACTTTCCCAAGGCTCAAAAAGGGCTCTGTTTGGTTTGTGGGATTGTTGAAAGGCTCACTTCTTTTAATTTTGGCTGAACAGATTTAGCCATCCTTAGTGAAAAGGTGCACCTGTGTATTTCTAGAAAGTACTAAATCTACCCCTATTTATCCTGATCCCTGTTAAAAACAGCATTTCACTTACATTAACCTTCAGCCTCCGCTGTATTATCTCTTTGTTTATTCTTTAGCAAGTACAAAATAGGAGGAAATGCCAAGTATTTGTGTACTATTTCTATGTGCAATACATGTGTAATCGCAGTGGAGATGGGGATATTGAATGGATATTAAGTATGTTGAACAGGAAGCATTATATCCTTGAGCACAAGCCACTGATTCCCACAGAAATTCTTTAAATCAAGTCTTCAGTAGATTTTTGTCTTCTTAGCTATATTGTTATGTCAGTTGTAAGACTCTTGGTTCTTTGGGGTTCTGAACAGATATTGTGATAGACACTATAGTAAACAGCTCTCGTATTGTATTTTGTACTAGGATATAGAACATTTTCCTGAGCAAAGTGCAATGTGATGCCAAGTATTTCCATCCCCTGCAGCTTCTTACAAAGGGAACCAGTCCACAGCTTGCTAATAGAGATGGAGGAGCTCTTCCTACTAAGCTTTCAAAATAATCCATTTTAAAAGACTGTTTCAGCATAATAAATGGCTGGTGACTTGAAATCCCAGTGGGCTTGGGGGAAACAAATACTGTACTGTATATGCAGATTCTGTACAATTTGAGCCTTCAATTGAAGTAGGGTAGATATGCCCTTGTACTAATGGCAACAATCTTTTCAGATACAAAAGAACTAATGTCTTATTACAAGTAGGAACCAGGACTAACAGCAGTATGATACTTCGTTACATATAACATGTTTATTTTTCTTTTATCAAACATATTCATTTGATAGATAAATATCAAGGCATGCAATGATTTGTAAAGACATACAGTTCAGAAACATTGTGTCTGGTTTGAGGTCATGCTGTTTGTGAGTTGAGATTCTGACTGAAATTTTGTGGCTCTGTATGCAGCTCTGATTTTTCCCTCTTTTGTTAGGTTAATTCAGCTTCAGTAACAAGCCTTTTCTGTCTTAGTACCAAATACCTCCAAATGTACAGCAAGGGAAACTGGCATTTCAAATTAAGGGAAACACTGGACCAAAACAAGAACACAATAAAAGAAAGAGCAGGGTGATACATGTAAATGATGTACTCACTGGGAACTAACAGTGGTAGCTTGCAGTGAAGGGATTTAACTCTCAGTTAATTTAACTGATAGGGAGACAGGCATATTTGGGAAGATGTTTGGCCCAGTTCCTTTACCACACAAAAGCTACACCATCTGCTTTTGTGAAGACTTTGGCTTTAAAAAAAACCAAACAAACCTCTTGTTGTTGTCATTGCTTGATAGAAGGCAAAATCTTTTGCTTCCCTGCTTGAAGGGATATTTTGCCTCCACTGAAATATATATTTCTATAACAATCATCTAACAGTTGAGGTCAGTTGAGTATTTTTAATTTCATAGAAAAAAAATGTAGGCCAGAATAAAGGCTAAATCTATGTTCTTGCTGTTCTATGCTGTGGTGTCACTATCTGGGTCTTGTACCTAATCCAATGTCTCCAGAAGTCCAACAGCACAGATTTGGGGTAATGTAACACAGTCTAACCTACAGGGATGAATTCCTTGGCCTGCTTACTGTACATGATTTTCTTCCGCATAGTAACTGCTGATGGTACCTTACTGGAGAGGGATTAAGATGTTTTATATTCTGTCTGTGCCTTGGAGAGGATGTGTTTTACCTAATCTTGTTTAGCCACCATGCAGACAGCTTTGAGGATTTTTTTTATCCCAGTATCCTTTAAAACCTGCAGATCTTTGGAAGGGAAAGGTATTTCCATTTCTTTCGTTTGCTTTTCAAAAGTGCTGATCTTAGTCTTTATCTAAGGAGGAAAAAAAAAACTACTAAGCATAGTCATTCCTGCCTACAGGCTTGGTACTTGTTAGATGTATTAGGCAATTAAATGGAGGTGGGAAGGATTCTGAGAAACTCTCATAAATCTGACTTTACTTTGTATAAGAAAGCGAAATAATATGTTCTCAAGCTGTTTGATGCTAATTGGATAAAATATAGGTCCTCAGATCTAGTGTCCCCCAAAGTATAGCAGATGTTCATTGGTTTGGCTTCAAACAGCCAGGCTTAACTTCTTTTTGAAAGTAATACCGTAATGTATTAAGAATGACTGTTTCTACTTTTAGAGTGATGTGAGAAGAGACGCGAGCAAGTGAGCGAGCGAGTGAGAGAGATCACCTCAAGTGATGAGATTGCTTTTGTAAACTTAAATTTGTATCCAAAGTGTGAGATCTTCTTGGTGCTATTCAAACAAAGTCAAACAAACTATTTTAGATGGTAAAGCAGTGAATGAGAGATTTGGAGACAAGCCAGAAGGGCTCACAAATATCAAGGGAGCAACAGAAAGAATATAGGAGTAATGGAGAGAGCAGAGGAAGTATCATGTAGGGATGAGTTAGCACCAGTGAAATGAATAGAATTGTTAGAAAGCGGTATTTTTCTTAGAGGCACATATTCTTAGAACATTACTTAGAGTCTGAACATGCGGCCTTTCCGTTTCATACCTCCCATTAAAGTTCTACCTTTATTTTGTTTAGAAGAAATGCATGTAAACCTTCACCTGCTTCATACTTTTAGAATAAAAATAACAAATACCATATTTACCAAATCCAAGACAACCTATTTTAAGATGACTCCCCAATAATAAGATTCTATGCATGGAAAAAAAATTAATTGGTTATAATAGCACGGGATCGTGCTGTCACCACTGCAAGGAGCTGGGATACAACCACGATCTGCAACCTGCACGCGCCAGGCAGGAACATGCAGGCTCTAGAGCGCAGCTCTGCCCTGGCTCCTTGCAATGCTAACAGCGTGGTCCCAAGCTGGGGCAGAATCCATTGCCTGTGTGCCCGTCTGGAGTATGCAGGCTGCAAATTATGGCTCTGCCCTAGCCCTGACCAAGCTGTCCCCACCACAAGATCCCAGCAGCTCCAAAGCAGCCTCCTGCCCTGCCCTGCCATGTGCCCTGCCAGCATGGCTGGGGCCAGTCTCCATGGCAACCCCAGCCTTGCACTATCACAGTGCAGCTGTAGCTGGGGTCTCCACGGAGGCCAGCCCCAGCCATGCAGGCAGAGACTGCGGGAAAATGGAGTCCAGCTGCCGACCAGAACTGCCATTTTGCCCACCCCTGGTCTAGCTCTGTCCTCTTTGGAACCACGCTTCAGGTATTTGAAGGCTACTATTAAATCTCTGCCTCAGTCTTCTCTCTTCCAGACTAAACACGCCTAGTTTTAAATATGGTGCCATTTTTGCCTCCTGCCACAGATTGGCTGAGAGGCCCCAGATAGCCCTGCTGTTTGCTGCTGACTGGTGGAGAGGCCAAAACATTGCCAACTTTAAAATTGCAGTTTTAACTTCCCTGCTGATCAGGAGAGTGGCAGGGTCCTCCAATGATCATCACTGGGGGGAGAGGGGGAAGGGGTGAGATGCACATGGGGGAACATGCAAAATTAAAGGAGAACTGTACACTGTTTCCACCATGAATTTGGTAGGTCCCTACTTATTACTAATGCCTTTTCTGAAGTATTCTTTCATCCAGTTAAATGTGAAGACCTCTATATGTATTACTTCTTTGCTTTAGTAGATATGCCAGGTTTTAAAAGTTTCAAAACTACTACACTCAAGACTCTGAGGTCTTCAGCTTTATTGTCTTCACTAACTAGTTCCCTAAATTCATCAAATTTGACCTTTTTAAAATCAAGAAGCTTAGTTACAAAGCTATTTTTGTTTATCCTTCCCTTTATTTTTAAATGACTCAACTTGTGTTCACTCAGTTCAACATTATTTTCTATGACCATTCTTTCTATCATAACTCATGACTTTTCAAAGTATGAAACAACATTATGCTTTATTGTTCAGTGTCTATTAGGCAAATAAATCTGCCTGCTATCACATTAAAAAACAAATAAAAAACCCAAAACAGACAACTGGGCCTCTACTACTATCTTTCCTCCAATCTATGTTTTGGAAATTATACCCCTACCACTATCAGCTCTTCATTCTATGCTTATGAAAGTATAGGCTCTCAGAATGAGACATATCTTGGCAATATCCAGTAGTTTTTAGCTTGCTGGTAATGTCATAGAAATCTCTGTCCAGTGGCAAAGTGAAGAGGGTTTGTGGTCTGGGCAAACCCTGTAGGAGAGCAAGGAGGTAGGGTTCAGGATGAGACTGTGGTCCTGAAAGCAAGGTGGGGAGGAAGTGAAGGGGTCCTCACAGGTTCTGAGAGGAGGGAGGGTGGAGAAGTCTTACTCAAAACAGCCCTGGTTGCTGCTGCTGCTGCTTTCACCAAGGTCTCTGCCTACCCCAGCTCTTGCTGTGTTGTGGGGCTGCTTTTGTTGCCCAGTTGCAGATTCCATGAGGCTGAGAAAAGATTTTGGTGCCCCTCCCAAGTCAACACCAGGTGCCACCATCCCATTCTCCCACCCCTAGTTATGCTACTGTCTTTATGCATATCTCAGTCTGACACTAGAGGTTTCTAGCAGACTCTCCTATAAGAGTTTCTACTTATAGGCACCGCCTAAGTAAAAGCTCTTCTTCACCAACTAGATTTTGTTCTGTCCATGTTATCCCTTCATAATCCTTTGTAGTCTATGACATTGTTAACATAGAAAACTACTCCACCAACTTGACTTTTATTTTAATAGAGTGGCCAGTTGAAAGAGGTATATGGGGGAGATGTGTTATGGGGACTGAAAGATGATATCCATCTGAAATGACAGAAGCTGTACAATTTGGGTAGGAACCCCCAGAAAATTCCTCCCTGAATTTTTCCAGTCAGCAGAGAAGCTGCGGGGGGGTTCTTTTTAGCACTGCACACCAGTTGTATAACATGCTGGATAAATTCCCCATTAAGAATGAAAGCAATAAGAACATTTCATTGACATCTACTTTTTGTTTGGGGCCTTTTTATGTCTCCTGACCCTGATTTTATGCTAGTATTGATCTTCACTAAATCTGAACAGTTTGTGTGACCAGACTCTACAATAGACTCCCAGCAGGGATGGTGCAGGCACCTACCCCAGAGATCTTCAAAAGATGGAGACTGGATGCACACCTTGCTAGACTTATTTGACCCCAACAGCTGTTCCTGCCTAGAGCAGGGGGGCTGGACCCAATAATCTCATTTGGTCCCTTCCAGCCCTGAACTTCTGTACATCTGTGAATCTGTGAACTTTTGCGAATCTGTGAACAAGTGATTCACCAAAATCTCTTGTATCTTGTTGCCAAATCTCTGCACCATCCCACTAGATTTTATTTAATAACAACAAATAAATTATTTTTCCTTATCTACTATCGTTATTGAAAAAGTCCACTCATTAAATTATCCATGATTATTGAAAATACATATTCCTACACAGGACCTTGGGAATCATTCCAAGAAGTATCCTCTTAGAAATATTCTTTTAAGTTTTTTTTTTACAGTAGACAAATAAGGAATTAAAATATTCCCAACTCCTGTAACTTAATTTTTTCAGTACCTTTCCAAAGGCAGAACTTCCACTCTATTAGAGAATTTCTATCAGAAAATCTATATTCTAAAGAATGTGACATTTGCAAAGGTCTTTTAACAGACAAGTTAAGAAAAAATAATACTTTCTAAAAGAGCAATTTTATGGCCTCAGGGACCCTGTGTCTGTTGCCCCACTAAAAGTTGCCCAAGAAAGGCATACTTATGTTTTGAGTCAATTACTGCCAGGTTGCAAAGTCCTCCACTATCTCCTGAACAGTTAAAAATGTATCTATGGGGGTACATGTTGAAATTATTGAAAGATTACAGAAAACATAGACTCAAAATATATTTGAGACCATTACTGAATTAGTAGGCAAGGTTGTATTAATAATTAAGAGTAATTTGAACTATATGTTCTGAGAAGCGTTTGGTACATTTTCGGAAAACTTCTACATGTTTTGGAAGTCTGAATTTCCTTTCAGTATAATTTCATACTGCTTACTTTCAAGACTATTTACATTCTCTGCAAGATGGTATAAGTCATGCCAGCAAGACTGGGATAGCAATTTTATTCTGTGACCTTTTCTGGATGACAATTATTTCAATGTTTTGTTCACCAGTTGGCCCTGCCTTGCAGTTGAATGGCTCAGACACCACTATTTAGCCATTGTGCTCAGATTTGGATTATTTTAATATTATGGTGTTTTAATATTAGAATAATTTTCAAGTTTTCAAATACAAATCTCCCTAGTCTTTGTTGCCTTCCCTTTGCACTTGCAAATTCTGATAGAATCTTTTCCCTCAATCTGTATAGCCATTCTTTTACATGGGAGGCCTGGCTGACTTTTAGTACCTCCTCCCTTTCAGTCTCCAGGGAGAGATGAGATTACCTTCAGCCCTATATTTAGAGGAAGAGCACAATGGATTGTATATTCACTCCTCTGGTCCCCTTAATTCTCTTGATTTTATATACCTCTTATTCCTTAGCAATGAAAGAGAATTCACCTCTAGGCCTTGCTCACACATTAATTTTAGGTAGTTCCTGGAGCTCTTACATACATTAACACCTGAAACTAGTTTTAAACACACTTTAGGCAGCTTAAAGTTATAGCACTCCAGAGCAGGTTGATCTCTGATCTGTGTTACCCAGCTCATGTTCCATTAATGGGTGGCCTTTCTCCACAGATAAGCAGCCCAAGTTGCAGTCTTCCAGCATCCCAGGTCACAGTGTCCCCACACCCCCCTCTTGTTTTGGGGGACAAAATTTCCATCCCCTGAACTTTACTGCCAAGGAAACAGTTCTGGCCCAAGACAAGTCCCTCTACTGCCCCCAGGGGTATGACCATCCCATTCCCAGGGGTGCACCTCTGTGCAAACAGCCTGAAGAGTACATGCCAGCTAGCTAGGTCACAGGGCACACATGGGTCCAGGAGTCTGAGGGTGGGGGGGTGTGCAAATGACAGGGAAGGGGGCCAGATTGGGTCCCCATAAGATGGTGCTTCCTTCCTGGGGCAAAGGGAGTAGCTTCAATAGAAACATCTTCCCTCACCATTCTCACTTCCCAGCCACCCTGGAAAGCATGACCAGCACCCCTCCACAAGCCATTCCCAAATCCTCATTTATTAAAACATTAGACCTTCTTTAATTTACTTTCTATTTCTTATAGAGTCATAGATTCATAGATGTTAGGGTTGGAAGGGACCTCTATAGATCATCAAGTCTGACCCCCTGCATAGGCAGGAAAGAGTGGTGGGTTCATATGACCCCAGCCAGATGCCCATTCAAACTCCTCTTGAAGATCCCCAGGGTAGGGGAGAGCACCACCTCCCTTGGGAGGCCATTCCAGATTTTGGCCACTCTAACTTTGAAGAAGTTCCTCCTAATGTTCAGTCTAAAACTGCTCTCTGCTGGCTTATGGCCATTTTTTCTTGTAACCCCCAGGGGCCCCTTGGTGAGTAGAGCCTCACCAATTCCCTTCTGTGCCCCCATGATGAATTTATAGGCAGCCACAAGGTCGCCTCTCAATCTTCTCTTGTGGAGGCTGAAGAGGTCCAGGTGCCCTAGTCTCTCTTCGTAGGGCTTGGCCTGCAAGCCCTTAACCATACGAGTGGCCCTTCTCTTTTTAAATATCCTTTTTATTTTATCCTTCAGTTGTTGACTTCCTTCATTTCACCACACTTCCCCATTTCCATTGCCTTTCCACCCCCTATTTCATTACCCAAGTGCCTGCAAGTGTAGTGGGCTTGTTGGTGGCAGCCCAGTGTGCCGGTTTCAAAAAGTCTCAAAGCAATTGGTGGGGCATTTCCCACCAACCAGGTGATGGCAGGAGAGAGGCTTGCTCCACCACTACTCCAGGACAGGGCAGAGAGCTGGACCTGAGAGGGACTAACATCCCCTCTCTCACTGATTGGTCCATTCCTAAGACAGGGGCAGAGCCTCCGAAGGGAATAAAAAGGCAGAGTGCCCAGCACACAGGCAGATGCAACAAGGAATGGAGAAGAGGGCAAAGAAGAGCTGGCAGAGCTGCCCAGCAGAGCGGAGTGGTTGCCCCAGAAGAGCCCAAAGATGACTCTTTTGGTTGAGGAGTGGCAAGTGGCTGTGTCTCCCAGCCCTACTATGAGAGACTGCAGTGTTGGTGCACGGAGGGTCTGGGAGAGGACCAAGGCCTCAGAGCTGCAAGCAGCAGCCCAGGTTCCCAACCCCAGCACAAGGCCAGGCAAGCAATGCACGGTTGGCGCGCAGAGGTTCCAGGAGAGGGCTAAGCCCTGGATCTGCATGTGGCATCTTGGGTCCCTCCATCCCGGCATGAGGCTAGACACACAGTGTACAGGTCAGTACATGGAGGGCCTGGGAGCAGGCCATCAGTGAAGTAACAGTGTACAGGGCCCCAAGCGGGCCGACTAGGAGAGCCCCACAAAGTGGCTGAAGCCCCTGCAAGGGAGGAGATGCCTGGCTGGAGGAACAAGAGTGGCCTTGACAGGCCTCAAAGTTGTAAGTTGCCTGGGAAGGGGATTCCCATAGGGAAGGAGGGTTCCCCCATCGTTTCTGTGGGGTTAGCTGCTGGAAGGAAAGCCCCTGATGGGGAAGGACTCCTGGGTTTGAGGTCGGCCTGTTCAGTGATTTGAAGCAAGGTTACAGGGGCCTAGAGGGCATTGGGGTATCCTTTCCCTCTTATCATCTTTGGGACACACCTATTGGTCCAAGGCAACTCGGGTTATTCTTTGCTTTTGCTCAGACGGACCTGCGCCTTTTCATTTGTAAACCCTGTGTCTCAGGCTTTGTGAATCCTGTGCCTCATATTTTGTGAACTTGCACCTTATGCTTTGTAAACTTGCATGCCATCAGAGTATAATATTGCATGACTTTTAATAAGATCCTTGCTTTGACTCCTTTTGATTCCTCACCTGTATATAAAGTGTTTGTATAGATATGTAAATAGTCTGCCTATAGTTCTTGTAACATATATGTTAATGTTATGACTTTTATGTCTTATTAAATTTGTACATAGTGAAGTTTATTCTTGTGTCCTGGCCTTGCTCTTCAGGGAGAGGAGGGAAACTGTGTACAGCAGGCAGTTTCACTTCCCTCAGCACTTCAGCACCTGCTATCATCCCTTCATTTGAAGAGGGGGTACTAATTCAAGTGCCACCCAGGCTACACAAGTGTTCTAGACTACTGAGAAATTCCAAACCTCATAAAATGATACTGACTTCACATTCATGCCGTGCACATGGGGGTACCTCAGGCTCAGAATGTGTTGTAGGATCAGAAACTTATGTAACACTAGGCTGGGGGAGGCCTTACTGGGTCCCATGCTTGCATTTCAAGAAAATGATAGGACAGTTGGGGAAAAAGGCTTTTCCTCCAAAATAGCCAGATAGGGGAGTAGGCCAACCAGGTGTTCATGCCCATGGAGACATATAATAAAAAGTAAGTATGCATTGGGAAATATGGGAAAGTCAACATCCTTGGAATGACCTGAATTAGGGCCTGGTTAGGCATGATGTCTCTTTCACCAATTCCTCTGCATGTCACAGTTCTGGGTGTCATTTGCTTCTCATACACAGCAGCCACAGGGTTGAAGATCTCCTTGAACTCATTAACAAGACGGTCCTAATCCAGAGATTTTCCCTCCTCTACTTTTCATAGTTAGGGATTAGGAGTGCCCAGATCATGTAACCTGCAAAGTCAGGCTCATTCAGCAGATATGCTAAAAGGCAAAATGACATTGTTAAGCAGAATACTAATGTAATGATTTGCTTATTCTGCAATTTCTGTAGTGCTGTTCTTATCCATTTCTACTATTCCTGTTCAGGATTTACAACATATTTAATAATGAAATATTCTATCTGAACTAAAATATCCAACACCATTATGGTCACTTTCAAAGGTAACGATTTCATTGAGACACAATTACTGCAGGGAGGCAACTCCTGAAGTTTCTTTCACATGCAGAAAAAAATATAAAGATACCACATTTTTCTTTAGCATTTTGTAAAAGGAAGTATTGGAATGTCTATGATCTGTGGATCTGTTCCAATCTATGACACTAGTTAATTATTATTATGCATACTCCTACCAATACAGTTAATTAACAATGAACCTAGATAGGCAGAAATATAAAGTGATTTTTTAAAAAGGAATATCAGTTTTTCTTTTCCCAGGCCACAGGGTGCAGCTCTTAAATCCACTTTTACAAAGTTCCTTCTCAGAGAGATGGCCTGGATTCTCTTTGTGCTAGACAGCTTTTTACCTGTCATGCAGCTCACTAGTCAGAGGCATACTGTGTGAGCAAGAAAGAATCATGGCTGCCTACTCCTGGCTTTCCCTCTTTATCTGCCTTGAGGCTTTCTTCCCCATAAGTGAAGAAGATCATCCCCCCGCCTCCAGCCCAAACAACTAGCTAGCATTGGTACAAACACAGCCCGCTAACAACAGCAGATAACCTTTGGCCCAGAAGAATCAAACTTATGCTTGCTGACTTACTAGATAGGGTGTACAATGTTTCCTAGACACTAAAAGGAAAATAGGGTACATGTGAGAAACACAGTCTGGTCATAGCTTGCAGGAAGTCCCAAAGGTAGTCTGAGCAGTAGTGTGGATTTATAAAAAGGACTAGGTCAATGAAATGCATTCTTTCCAGAGATGTGGCTGATCTGTAAAACATGGATCACTTCCCAATGCTGGCTAAAGTTAAACCTAAATATCTCCCCCTGTTAGCAGGAGGAGAGGATGAAAGGCAGAAAATGAGGTAAGAGGCTTCCCAATTGTTAGGAGAGAAAAATCTTTGGATCCCCTCCATCCTGAAAATCGAAGCAAAATGGTCATAGCCTTTTCTTCCTTCAAGGACATATCAGTCATACTCAAGAAGCCCCTCTTTATAATAATAATGAGGCATGACAGGCATAATGGAGACAGCACACCAGCTAGACAAATATATATTATTATATAGAAAAACATCCTAAAAGAATGTCACTAACAACATTGCCTGCATACTTCATTCACAAGTCTGAAAATTTCCCAGACAAAGTGAAAGAGGAGGGATATGTTGTATGGTGGTATGTTTGTAACGGAGTAGAAATATTTTCACAGACTTGTTCTCTTTTATGTGGTTTAGCACTTATTTTTTATTTTTAATGTTCTGTAATATGCCGTGTGCATGCTACGAACAAAATAAAATAAATATTTTCCCTTTACTGCTATTAAACTCTTATATATATTAAAAATGCTCTTCTTTCTTTTTTGCAGGATTTTAACTGATCTAAAACTGGTGAGATGAAATGTCTGGGAGAGAGAAATAAAAAGTGATGAAGACAAGTGAAAACACTGGTTGCATGGATAATGTCCAGTGTGCTGAGAAGCTTCCTTTCAACATCTATATCTCAAATATGGAGCAGTCTTCAGGGATGTTGAGATGAAGGTGGGAAAATTGTAGCTAAGCTTGACTGGTGCAGGAATCATTTTTGTTTTTCTTTTTTTCGTCATAAGATGTTGATACCAAAGAACTTATATGTCAACTCTAATATTAAGAAAGAAAAGGACACAATATATTTCCTTGATAGACAGAATGAACAAAAAGGTTAGATTTTTCCTGATGCTGAATTAAGTTTGCAGTGGTCCTGGAAGAAGAGGGAAAAAAAGAGAGCCTCCATTTTTCTTTTGTGGCCCACCTAAAGACCATGAAGACTTCCAGTTGCTCAGTGATGTTCCACCTTTACTCCTGTAAGAATGCAAAGGGGAAAAGAGGAGGCAAAGCCATGGATCCTCCCTTATACAATGATTCACAAAGTAGAAGAGATGCTCAGGATATGGGGAGGGATGGAGAGTGCAAGCTACATTTCATTAAGAGAATTCAGTAGTAGGTGTGCTCTACACCATCCCAGATGAACCTTTAAGAAACAAAAAGGCATATCCCGGAAGGAACAGAGTTGAATTCATGAAAATCAAAACAAAAAAGGCCCATCCTTAATAATAGCACACAGCCAGTGAGAACAAGTCCAAGTGGACTGAGGCAAAGGCAAGAGAACAATTTGTTCTTCCTGACTTCTCTGTTTCTGGACTAATAGCACAGAGAAAAATATTAGGACAAAGTTGTAAAATATTTTAGACAAGCTCTTAGCCACAGATTGCCCTTCCTCAAGTTACCAGGCATGTAATTGGTGATAATATTCCTCTGGTCACCTGAGGAAGGGCATTTTGTGTACAAAACCCCTCTCAATATTCATTTGATCCATTAGAAGTTATTGCCAAACAAATTCTGCTTCTCATATATTTCCTGGATCATCACAGCTACAAGAATATGACAATAGTACAAAAATGTTGGGGTATTTGAAATTTAAGAAAATTATTGAATATTTGCTTTGCATCAACTGGAGAGAGGCTTTTCTGAATGTGATCGGAAGAATAATTTTTTGTGGTAGTAAATGTAGAATACTGAAGAGATCAGGGAGCTTGCAAAGTCTACTAGAGCAAAAACAGTGGATAACTTTAATTACCTAAGGATAAACCAGGTGAATACCATACTGCTGTATGGATGGGAGAAACAATGAGCTAGATCATCAGTTAACTTAAATTGGCTTAGATCTTCTAAAGTTACTGGAGAACAAGTGGCACCAGATGAAAATCTGGCTTCTAGATCACAAGCTTTCATGACCAGTTGGAACAGTTTATATTGGCATGTGCAGAAGGAAGGGTGTGAAGGGACATGCACCATTGGTCCCTGTTGGACCATTGAGGCTGTGTTCTTTCTTAGATAAACAGCCTCCAGATCTCAATCTGACATGTTTCACTAGGGGAAAAGGGATTATATTATTACAGAGACACACATATCATTGTTAGGGACCTACTGAATTCGTGGCAGAAGTGGACTGTGCAGCAAAAACACCACCATATTTAAAACCAGGGTTTACGCCTCCCTGCCAATCAGAAAGAAGTGGTGGGGCTCTTCTACCAGTCAGCAGGGGACCACATGGGGGAACCTGCTGCACAGTCCACTTCTGCTATGAATTCAATAGGTCTCTAATCATCAGCACTTGTGTCGTGTTGAATAAAATTAGGGTGGATTTTAGTTGTACATAGACCTCTGTGGTTTCACTGACTGAATTTTATTCAGAATATGCAACAAACATAACAAAGCATAAAATAAGTGATATTTTTATTCTTTTGATTAGCACAAATCCTTTCCAAAATGGCTAGCTATTATAAGGGCTAACTTAACCTTGACCATTCTAGAAAAAGCTTAATATACTCTTGAAAAGATCAACAGCATTATGGTAGTTTGAGCTAGTTCAGACAGATTGATGAAATCACACAGAGCTTTATTGGGATAATCCCTCTGGGTACTCAGCAAATATGATCTTCATAAAATATCTTTGGTCAGTAGAACAGTTTATTGCATACCTGTACAACAATATGTAATTGCCCAAATGCATCTATTTCAGCCACAAGGGTTAGTTTACATCATATAGCACAGGGGTCAAGGAGAACAGTTCATGGGTGGAAGGATGTGAAAATAGTAGGAAAACCTATGGCTGATTTAAGACTCCAGCAATCATTCAGATTCTGTTTTCAAACTCTAAAAAAGGATTATTTTTAGACTTTTATCTAAATTGATAATAAAGCAGAAAATTATTGATTCATAAAGCTAATAGTAAATCATTTGGGATTCATGCTTTTGGTCCCTAACTTTGTTATATAACAGATTGTGTGTGTGTGTGTGTGTGTATAATTCGTAATAGCTTAAAATAAGTTTTCTATATAATACAAACACACATAAATATATGGTTGAATGTAGTATCAGACTTAACTGATTTGGGTCAAATTGGTTTTATGAAACTGCGGTCCCAGACCCCTTTCTGGTTCAAATTAAATCACAGTCCCCCCAGCATCGCAGAATGTTTTCCAACCCTGGGCTGGGCTGTGCTTTCTGCTCTAGAGAGCGGTGCTGCCTGAAAAGGGGATAGTGGGGGAGGGGCAGACCTGGTTAGGAATACAGCCCAGTCTGCAGGGGGTGGGGGGTTGCCTTCCCAGGCAAACTCCAGCTCAGGCCTGGGGCCACAGAGGTGGGGTTAAACACCCTTTCCCCTGCTTAAACTTACTGCTGGCTGTGACTGTGGACTACAAATCCCAGAGGCACCTGGAAGCAGGAAGAGGAAGTCAGGAGCAACCCTGCAGAGTCCTGCTGCTGTAATTGTGGACTGCAAATCCCAGGAACCTCAAGGGCAGCAGGAAGAGGAAGTGAACAGATGACCAGAGAGCCAGTGCCCCTTGGCTTCAGCCAATGTAGGCATGTGGCTGCATTTCCTCAATCACAGGTAAATGCCTGTTTGCTTCTGTTATCGATCTATAAAAATTTGGTAAAACTTCAAAATGAGTTTTCTAATTTCTTATATGGCATTTTTTTTAATTGTGTGTGTATGTGTATATATCTGTGATCAGAAAGATGTAGATAGATAGATAGAATTGTCCATAAATATCTATCTACTATCTATTTCCCACTTCCTCTTTCTGCTTCCAGATGCCTCTGGGATTTGTAGTCCACAGTTGCAGCCAGCAGCAAGTTTGAGCAGGGGAAGAAGTGTTTAACCCCCCCTTCCATAGCCCCAGCCCCGAGCCGGGGTTTGCCTAGAAAGGCAGTCCTGTTCCCCCTGCAGACTGGGCTCCGTCCCTAGCCAGGCTTGCCCGCCCCCCACCCCCATCAGCCAGCCCTACTCTCTGGAACAGACAGCTTAGTCCAGCCCAGGGCTGGAAAGTATTCTGGGATGCTGGGGGACTGTGATTTAACTTGAAGCACGAAAGGATCTGAGACAAGTTTCATAAACTGATTTGACCCAAATCAGTTAAGTCTGATGCTACATTCAACTAGGTTTATCTTAAACCAGTTTCAGCCATTTTGAAATTGGTTTATGTGCACTGAGCTTCTGTTCTGTTACAGGTTTAAACCAGTTTCTGATCACTTAAATTGGTTTATGTGTCACTTCTGTCTCTAACCCTAAAGCCTGGCAACAGAGGCAGCCCAAATGTACAACAAACAGATTTTGGTGTCAGGAGGAGGAAAGCCCCAATGCTTGCTGTAGTTGAGTGGCTAGAGCACTTGCCTGTGAAGCTGCAGGCAGTTAGGGAGATGCAAAACCAAATGCCCTCTGGGTGAGGGGGACTTCAAACCTGGATCTCTAGCTTCCCCGGTGAGTGCCCTAGTCACTCAGCTATCATGATTAAAATATAGAAGTGTCCTCCTATTCCTTCTCCATTTTATTACTAGGACTTGTGCTCAGGTACATACATACATAGTTGTCTGTGTACACAGGGTTCATAGAATTGTAGTAGTAGGGTCAGAAGGGACCTTGTAGCTCTTCAAGTCCGACCCCCTGCCTGGGCAGGAGAAAAAACTGGGCTTAAGTGACTCCAGCCAGGTAGGCATCAAGCCTTTTCTTAAAGACCCCCAGGGTAGGAGCCAGCACCACTTCTCTTGGAAGTTGGTTCCAGATCCTAGCCGCCCTAACTGTGAAGTAGTTCTTACGGATCTCTAATCTAAACCTACTCTCCAAAAACTTATGGCCAAAAACTTATGGCTGTTATTCCTTGTTATGCCAGGGGGCGCTAGGGGAAACAAGGTCTCTCCAAAACCTTTCTGGTCCCCCCTAGTGAGTTTATAGATGGTCACCAGGTCCCCCCTCAGCCTTCTCTTGTGAAGGCTGAACAGGTTCAGGTCCCGCAGTCTCTCATTGTAGGGTCTGCCCTGTTGTCCCTGGATCATGTGGGTGGCCCTCCTCTGGACCCTCTCCATGTTGTCCACATCCCTCTTGAAATGGGGCGCCCAGAACTGGACACAGTACTGTAGCTGTGGCCTGACCAGTGTCGCATAGAGGGAAAGGATCATCTCCTTGGCTCTACTTGAGATGCACCTGTGGATGCACGACAAGGTCTGGTTAGCCCTGCCAACTGTGACCTTGCATTGTCGGCCCATGTTCACCTTGGATTCAATAATGACTTCAAGATCCCTTTCTGCCTCTGTGCTCTCAAGAAGGGAGTTTCCCATCTTATAAGTGTGCTGCTGGTTACTACTGCCCAAGTGCAACACTCTGCACTTGTCAGTATTGAAACACATTCTGTTTTTGTTAGCCCACCCCTGTAACATGTCCAGGTCTTGCTGCAGTCTTTCCCTTCCTACTAGTGTGCTCACCTCACCCCAAATTTTGGTATCCTCAGCAAATTTAAACAGGTGGCTTTTCACTCTGTCATCCAAATCGCTGATAAAGAAAGTGAACAGCGCGGACCCAAGGACCGAGCCCTGGGGGACTTTGCTGCCCACTTCTCCCCAGGTCAAATATGACCTGTCCACCACCACCCTCTGAGTACAACCCTTGAGCCACTCTGCAATCCATCTGACTGTGTAGGCATCAATGCCACAGTCGCCTAGTTTTTTAATGAGGATGGGGTGGGAGATGGTGTCAAAGGCCTTGCTGAAGTCCAGAAAGACTACATCCACGGCAACATCTGCATCCAATGCTTTTGTGACCTGATCATGAGAGGCAATCAGGTTGGTCTGACATGACCTGCCCCTAATGAAAGCATGCTGGTTGCCCTTGAGCATCATCCCTGAAGCTGGCCCATCGTAGATGTGCTCCTTGATGATCTTCTCGAAGAGTTTCCCTAGGATTGAGATAAGACTGATGGGCCTATAGTTGTCTGTGTCCTCCCTCCTCCCTTTTTTAAAGATGGGGACCACGTTGGCTCTCCATCTTTATATAACTCCTTTTGCATAAGTGCCAGAAATATCACTTTAGATGAGTAAAAATTGCCACTTTGCTGGCCAAAGGGAAGTAGAAAAGTGCGCAAAGTGTGTTCTTGTGTAAAACAATGCAGGATCTTGATCTAAAAATGCACACTGGCACAATGAGAGCTCCAGGAGGCAAGGAGCATATAACAGCATGCTGGAAAAGGGTACGATAATGGCTCTATTCCATGACTGCCTAGTTCTGTAGGGCATTTTTATACGTGCAAGTGCCAATTAATTGAGGCGGCTGTGAAGCAGTGGATCTCTGGTGCGTCACAGGAAAAAAAGAGGTCTGTGTATAGATGACCATAGGCTTGTTCAGAGACTATCAAGAGTTTGTTCCCACTCACTTCCCAGTCATTCTGCTGTCTGTGGGGAACTTTGCATCAACAGCATCACTAATCTCTGATGTCCTTTTGCTCAAGGAAGTTTTGGGACCAGATTGTATCAGTCCCTACACAGAAATTTAGACACAAAAAAGGCAGCTTTTGGCTGTGGCCTGACCAGTGTCGCATAGAGAGGGAGCCTGCTTCTCCCACACATCTCAGCTTGTGTGCCTAAACATACATGCAGGTGCGCTTTGTGTGCCTGTGCAGGGGCATGCAAGTCTAAAGGTTTCCATGCAGCTTCAAGTTCATCTGAAAGCGGTCCTTCTGTAGTACCATACCATGCCTGTCAATGCCAGTGACTTGTGGGTTTATTAAAACACACTCCAGACAGTTTTCTAAGGGTGTTCCGAATTCACCATGATGTAAGGAATCAAGGAAATAAATCTAGTTAGAGCTAGGGACTCTAGGAAGTTCCCTCAGAACATGTTGGGGTAGTGAGAAAAGAAGGCTTTCATATCAGCCTACAGCATCCCAGTTCATCCAGGTTTCATTTGTATTTTCACTAGAAAAAGAGAAAGTCAAACTGCTGGCTAAGAAAAGAGTTCAATACATGGCCAAATGCTAACAACTTCTTCAATGGTTTTCACAACATCTACAATAAATCAGAGGATTGAAATGTTTCATTATCTATCTCTTGCCCAATGAATACACAACTATAAATAAATATAACACAGAAGGCAATGACTTTTATGGGGGAGATCCTCTACTAGATCAACTGCATGCCTGGGATAATTTTTGATAAGCTTTCAAATGGAGGGCATTCTCCGTCATGCATGGTTTCTAGTTACATCACTCTACCAGTACCTAAAACACAGAAAAACAAATGAAAAATATGGCACAGAAAAATGACCTGAACTGTAATAGGAAGGAGTCTATATTTGACTTTTTTAAAAGTTTGAAGAAATAGTTAATGTTTGATTTTAAAAGAAATACAATACTAGAAGTATTAAAACTGAAAAAATCCATATATGAATCATTTTGGCTGTCTTTCTACATTAGATGTAATAGACACATATTGGAAATATTTTAAATTTCATAATCTTACAAGATTCTAGCTCAATTTGAGAATCAAAGAGGCCTGAAGGAACACCTGAACTTCCAAATCCTTTCAGAACTGATTTCTTGGGATTTCCTTTAAATTTAAGGGGGAAAAAATAAAGAACTCCCCCCCCCCACCCCGAACATTCATGTTTGCATATAGTTGCCTGATTTACAATATCAAAATTAGGGTAGATTAGCCTTTTTTAATTAATTTATTTTCAAAAGGTATCCTCATTATTTGCATCAGCTATATAAAGTTTCTAAGGCTGTGCAAAAGTTTGCAACTTATTCAAAAGCTGAACATTTTAAAGGGACAGCAGCTGGTACTTTCTAATTGGTAGGTGTGAACAAATTGAGAATGAGTCAAATGCAGCAAACCTGCTCCAGCTTTAACCCCTGGTGAAGTAGTGTTAAAGTTGGAGCAGGTTTGCTGCATCTGAATCACCATTCTTACATAAAAATTAGAATGTCCCAGCTGCCGCCCTTTTGAAATGTTCCCATTATGAAAGGGCTCCAAGTACTCATGCATCCAGACCCTGAAAGAATGCAGTTACAAATTAAGAATGATGACAGAAAACACTCTTAAATAGTTATAGGCAAAACTCAAAAGTGTTTGAAAGTGTGGATGCTTATCTAAAATGAATCTGAAGTTACTTGAAACACTTCTTCTTGGCAGTCTAAAGATGATAGATGGGCTTCCTGTGAGATCCCCAGTCCATTCATCATTTAGATAAGAATGGTCACTCTTTTACATGAAATTGATCCATTGCAGATGGCCTGCATGAGGTCTCTGGCCCTGATTCTAGCATCATACTTATGCACATGCCTAACTCCGAGCATGATAGCAGCTTAATGATTTAGCACTTTTAATGATTTAACAGTTTAATGATTTAATACTTGAACACTTCACTGAAGAGATGCCTGTATACAGCTCACAAGTCCTTCTTAAATCACAAGGCCTTCTTAAAATATCTGAACAAAAAGGCAGAGTTTCCAGGCATAATGAAATGAACTCTAACTTGTAATATAAAATGGAATAGTCAATGCAATGGAGTGCATTGTCAGAAAATAGAAGTTGTGATCACATAGTTAAGGATTAGATCATAATTCATATGTACAGGGAGGCAGATTATTGTCCAGGCTTCCTTAGCCTTAACTACTGAAGATAAAAAGGTGACTATCGAGTGCCAGATTCTGTTCCAGCTCTTAAATGTGAGAGGTAGTTAGCCATGTTAATCTGAAGTCAGCCAGACTTCAAGCAGGGCATGGTCACTAACTTGTTCAGAAAGTCATAATCTTAAGAACCTCTACTCTGAGACCAGTGAAAGAATGTGAAGGGAAGTTAAGAGGTTCTGCCATAGGCTTTTGTATATTTCTGGAATTGATGCCAAATTGGTATCCATCCATGCACAGGGATTACCTTGTCTTTCCAACATAGACAGCAGAGGGGCACTGTAAGCAGGTGATGGTGTGTATGATGTTGGTAGAAGAGCCTGTCAATGAACCCGATTTTACAAGCAGTATTATTCAATCCAGTGATGATGCAGTCTGTGTTAATGAGGGGCCACAGTTAGCATCTGGGTCTGAGGCAAGGCCTGGTGGCTGGGTAACGGTAGGAGTTATGTAGTCTGTTGTTGGAAAGTCAGGTTGAGGTTGGAAGGCAGCCTGTAAAACAGGACAGGCTTGCTCCCAAGGCTAGTGGCATAACTAAGGCAGGAAGAATAAGACAGCTCTGCTGGATGCCAAACTGGGAGAGAGCAGGAGTGAAAAAAGCCACTGTCACTAGCAGTTGCAAGCTTGCAATGAAGACTGTGGTGGCAACTAGAAGTCACTGCTGCCTCTGTGCTGTAAATGCCTGGCCACCTCCCTCTGCTGTTGCCCAAGGCTACCTTAAGATGGTCATTTTCCAAGAGCGGCTGGAGGTCACTAATGATGTCTCCAAGTGTTATAGCTGAGGGGACTCTAGGTGACAAGAAGAGAAATTTTGTTGTCTTTTTCACAGGGTTGGTACTGTAGCAGGTCAGAGCAGGATCTGAGTCTGGCTTTGTTGATTTTATTGATTGCAGCTTCTGGAGTGTATTGTAAGTATAGGAATCCCTGCTGCAGATCCCTAAGGTGTGAATGTGGTCAGTGGGATCAAAGCAGATGCAGCTGTAAAATAGAGGTTGTCTATAGATGATGGATTTAGTGGTGTGTTTAGGATAGAAGCTGCCTGTTTGGAGCTGGCTGTGGTGGCTGCTAGGTTTCTGATACAAAATGGTGGTGATGTGGCTGTTGCAGTTTCACTGTGGTGTGCAAGCAATGAATTTGCTGAGTGGAGTATTCGAGTCCGTTTGATGGAAAGGTGGAAGTTGTTAAAGTTGTCATGGAATTTCTCTATAGATTCCTCCCTGTGTGTTCATATGATGATGTCATCCATGTACCTTAGATATATGAAGGGGGTGAGAGGGTAGCTGTGGAGGAAGTGGACTTAAGGTTTGCCATAAATATATTGGCATATGGGGGGCGGGGGGAGATGCATGTGCCCATAGCAATGCCATTCATTTGTAGATATAGGGAGTCTCTGAATCTAAAATATTTGGGTGCTCTCAGAGCCATTCTAATTAAAGCATCCCCTGTCCCCCACAACCCCCACAACCCATGGAGCATGTGTAAAAATGTCCCTTGTTTGTGAGGATAGAGTGAGAGAGTACAATGGAAACAGAAATAGTGTCACTGTTAGTGATAATGTTCCTTATGGCATGTAGTCTATCATCGTGGTGGATGGTTGTGTGTAGAGATGTGACAATCATGTTAGTCAATATGATATTTCCTGGAAGTTTATCAGTGGAACCTAGTTTCTTTAGGAAATCTATGGTGTCCAAATAGCTGGCAGCTCCAGTGGCATATGGGAATAGGATACAGTCAAGGTAGCCAGAAAATCCCTCCATGGTGATGGCAATATTATTCAGTCACTCAGCTCAAAGTTCTTAAGCAACGCAATCTAAAAAAATCCCAACAACTTGAACATAAAATTGCAGAACAAGAAATCATCCAGAGGCTGGATTGTGTTAAGTATAGTCCAAACGAAGTCTAGATTCTTATTCCATTAATGAGGCTATCTTTTATAACCCTTATATCACTCAATGAATTAACTGTTTTGTTTGTTTTTTCTGTTGACTGCAAAGCTTATGCTGTTCTGAGCAAATTAGTCTTTAAGGTGTCATCCTTCCCTGCCTTCTATCTCTTAGGTGTTTTTGCTCTCCCCAGTATTCCTTATGGCTTTAGCATAATTCATCAATGAATTATTGCCCGTTAATTATCTGAAACCATTTATTGCCTTACTTAAATTGACTGCTTAACAAAGCATATTGCTAGGACGGGGAGGGAGAGGGGTTGGTTTTTTGTTGTTGTCATTTTTTATACTGACTAGGATCACAAATATAACTTGTTTTATTCTTTCAAGCATATAGAAATGAAAGTGATCTTTACACTATTTCACTACAGCTTGATATTTGTAATCGCACACAAGAACACATTCATGTACAACAGAATTGCTACATTTACACAAGATGCTGACTATGCAATAGCTTGTTACTACTCTGCAGTAGTGTTGCATGACGTGATGTCACTGTGTAGTAGTAACGAGCTACTGCACAGTCAGGGTCGCCTAAAGGCCATTCAGTAATGCTACTGTGCAGTATGTACGGTTACTGTGCAGTCATTTAGTACTTGTGTATGCAAGTACTACATGTCTGTGCAGTAACAACTGCACAGTCAGCATCTTGTGTTGATGCAGCCAATATATTGTGCATCAATATGATTTGTTAAAGCTATGGTCTCAGAGTTTTCTGAGTTTTTAAATTCTGTTATCATGACTAAATTCCTATGTAATGTATTGTGAACTTACCATCTTGTGTCAAAGACTTTTCTTGAAGCCCATGGAAACTGGAAGTTTAGACTTCCCAAGAAATATATAGCAGTGAGAAACAACCTAAAAATGGAATGGAATTTGACATGGGCTAGGATTAACTTTTATAGAAATAAAACAAGTACAAATAAATATGACACCATTTCCTGCTTCCTCTTCATATGAGGCAAACCCTAGTTCATAATAAACAATGTCTTTATTTTATGCACTATACAAATTCCCATGCTCTTCAGCACCATTTGACTGGATGGGTGTGCAGTTCTTTGCCTTTCTTTCCATATAGTGATTATCAAGCTTTTTGCCTTGTGACATTTACCTTCCATTCTTTCTAGGTTTTCTAATAAGCTTCTAGGTACTCAAGGCCCTTCATCTGCTCATGGGGCATCATGATGTGTTTTACATGATTACAAAGAGAACTACTACAAGGGGTCCAGCAAAGCTTGGGAAACAGAAAGACTATTTGCAGGGCAGTTGGGTGTGGGGGAAGAAATAATTTTTCTGGGATTTTGGAAACAGAACATTTTGTTTATTTGAGCAGTATATGTTACTTTGCACTATTAGTTATTTCACCTAGGTATTTACATTGATCAAAGTGTCAGAGCAACTAATAGCATGAGAAAGCAACTACATGTTCTTTCTAAATATGGCTTATGTTTCCCCGGGCGTTGTATGTCGATGTTGCTTTGGCTCTGTGCTTTAGTACTTTCACTTGGAAGTACTAAAGCACAGTGCATTATGGATGGTTACTGCACTGTGCATGTAGCGCATGGTTAGATTTTCGTGCTACATCACCATAGTGGTGCGCTATACCAGGAGAGCACACTGCTTGGCAACATAGCTGCCAATCACATGTAGACCCATGTGATCAATACATTGCCGTAGCATGCCGTACAGTGACATAGCTCATCACCATGTCACTATAAGGTGATGTATAGACATGGCCTTGTGATTTAGAATTAGGTGACCAGAACAGTGCCTGAGGACATGTGGGGAGGCTGCTCTGACACACTGGAATTACAGCATGTCAGAGCAGACTTGATTAATCAAATCAACTGGAGCATACGAATTAGCACACTCCAGCCTGCCTCCATGTCTCATGTATCAGTGTCCCTGAACTTCAAAATGATGGCGAGTGTGTGTGGGCATGTGGATCCCCTTGCTTCCCTTTATCAAGCTGTGGTCACTGGGACCTCTGCCTCGTCCTCCCTCCCTCTCATCTGAAATGTCCTGATGTTATGATAATCTTTGGGAGGATGGATGGTATCTTGAGAATTGGTCTGCCTAACAAGAGGCTGGTCTTCTGCAGGGCTTCACCACCATGCCCCTTTCCTCTCAGGTGACGAGTTGTAATAGTCTGTTGACAGTGAGTGAGAGTCACTGGACCTCGATTCCTCCCTGACTCGGTTCAGATACTTGCTCCACAACTGGTTGGTTTCAGTCTACTCTGGATAGATCTCTCTCTTCAGGTTGAGATGTCCCAGTCTAATCTGTGATCACCTTCCTTCTCCCCTTTCTTACACTTCCTTTGTTGTGGCCTCTGACTCTGTCATGAGGCTCTCTGACTCTCCCTGGATTGGTGGGTCTTGCGTGATGAAATCTCTCCCTGCCTGTCCCTAAGACTCTCAACTAAATGGCTTTGTAGGGTCCAGGTGTATGGATTAGTACCCAATTAGCTGTAAGTCAAATGCACAGGGGATCCTCCTTTTTCGAGCTGTCTCTCCCTTACCTGGGAATACTAAATAAAAACAAAAACAAAGGAACAGGCTTTCTCCCATCTTGCCTATGGTACATACTCTTGAATGCTATAAAGAAAAATTCTGGGCCCCTGGGTTAGAAAGTTTAGCTAGGCTCCCTGCAGCTGGTCTGAGCCTGGTGACTATTTACTCAGTCCATCCAAACAAATCCCTCCATTGTCTGGGCTATCTCACTGTCCCTCAAGGCTAACCCCAGCTCTGTGGTCTGTTCTCACCCTCTTCCCAGATGGGCTTAGCTGACCTTCTCTTGATGAATTCCCTCTGTGTGTCTCCTGCCCTCAAGCTTGTGAGACTACCCACCACCATCTCACCATCCAGCATTACTTATCTCAGTGGATGAGTCGGGTTGATCATTCATTCATGGTCAATGGATCCTGGTGTCCCACGAGGGCTCGGCTGGCTGGGTCTCCATTGCTGCTGGTCTTCTTCCCAGTTCTGGTGTACTGCCTTTGTTCTAGGAGACATCAAATGCCATGCTTCTCTTGGCCTCTCCCTTTAAACAGCCCAGGCCTCCTCCCAGGTCAGTCAGCACCGGCTCCCCGGGGAACATGCTTCCCTGGCCCTGGATCCAGCACATCACTCGAGTTTCCCCCTGGGTCTCTTCTCCATTGTGACAGGGAAGCGCAGCTTGCCCAGACCCCATTGGGTGAGTTTTCCCATGGACCTCTTCTGCGATACACCAGGGAAATGCAGGTTGCCTAGGCCCTGCCAAGTGAATTTCCTGCCAGCGCTGCCGGTTCCATGGAGGGTCTAGCAGGGGCCATGTCCCACCCCTGCTACAGAGCGCTTTAGCTAAAGCTTGTTTGACATAGTCTAATTAATCCTGCCCCCCACCCTCCCACCCCCTGAACCTCCTGGAGCACATGTAAAAACACCCGAAAATTCCAGAAACATTCTCTTTTTTTAATTGCCTGCTTAGTAAATAAATTGTCAATACAAGAGAGTGAAGACACAAATAAATATTATGGGAGTCTCCTTAAGAAGTGTGGAAAAGATCTGAAAACTGAAAAATTGCAGGTTTAAACTTCATTTGATTTTTTTGGATAAGGGGTCAAATACAGATTTCAGATGACACAGAAAAGCAGGCATCTGAGGTTTATATTGTAAATCAAACCTGATATGAAATTAGCAGTATTAAAGCCCACTGTAGATTGAATTAGGCATCCAGAGAGGAAGTGTCTGTGAATTTAATTGAAATAAAAAAACTTTTTTTTACCTTAACCCAAGACCCGGGTCCTTCAGGTTGACTCTTTATCTGACATAAAAGAAAAAGAAAGCAGAATTGTCAATTATTCAGACAAAAAATCTTTGATTTCTATGTCTATGTTTGTGAAATATAAATATATCTGTCTGTATTCTGATACTAGTTACATTGATGTAAAACCAAACCAAGCCTGTTGCAGTGACTTTGAATGAACCTAGTGTAACAGAACTAAACTTAGTCTGTATGGATATGATGATATTTTCCTCAAATAATCACAATTCCTTTTTTTTTTTTTTTTTTTGAGGAACATCTAGGAATGAAGCTATATGTTTATGCACTGTGGAGCAGGATCATCTTACTACCTGAAGTTAGATTGTGGTACAAAAAATCAACTTAAAAATAATTCCTCTGAACCCAAAACTATGGCTCTAATTAATACTAGTGTTTACTTTGTCTACCTGTTCCTAGGGAGCCAGAACTCTATGTGTTTTAACAGTACCATTTCCTGATGCTCATTTGTCCAAGCCATCAGTGCCCGTTACCTCCCTTTCTTCTAGAAGCTGAAGAGTGTCTATTGATCCTCCATATATGTACATCTGGAATGAAAGCCTTCCTGGAATGCCTGTGCTGTTAATGATCATTGATTCCCATTATACATGAGTACCACATCATTTTCATGAGGCATAGCACTTCCTGAGACCTCCAATCTTATTCATTGTTTTCTGGAGCATTATATATTGCATTTCTGGAAACACCTATTCCTTTGGAAACAATTTCTAACATTCCAAGCATTATACGTTCTCAGTTTACTGTTAAATATATCATAAGCGGGTAACAGCCAGTGCCTTATCTGTGATGTCCTGAAAATGTATGCTGCTAAATTTCTGAATCCAGAGACTTTTCAGTCGGTACCTTACTAATTAACTGTTTTCCACTGACCCATTCAGTTACAGGTCACAGAAACTGGGGGTTGTAGATCTAAAATCAAGCTTTACAGCAAACTGCTTACATTCATGCCTGCTAAACTGTAGTTAACTTTTGCACACTACAATATCATGTCTAGCAAAAATAGATTTGACATGCCCAACCACCTGTTTAGGTTCACTAGAAAATCTTGCAGCTATCTCAAAGAAGAAAGAATAATAGTCTAGAGAGAAAAAAAAAAAAACAAACATTTTCTTTTAGCCACCATAAACCAACATATTTATTCTTTGCTCTTAAAGGCCAAATCGTCTTGTGCCATTATAATAGGTTTTTTGATTTGACCTGTATTTAGGCATAAACAGTGTGACAGGCCCCTGCCTGACTCACTCATCAATGCAGCCCTGGTGGCCAGGCTACAACCAAGTTTGCCAGTGTCACACCAACTAAGGTAGTGCTGCTGATTGGCCCAGGGTGTAGAGACAATGGGCTAAAAGTGGGTCCAGAGGCAGAGGCATGGGGAGAGCACACCAGAGCACCGGAAACAGACTTGGACACTCTCTCCACTGCTGGAAGGGACTTGGCTCTTTCCCCCAAGGCCAGAATTCTTGGGGAAGCACCCCATGCCTGTCCCACCATGAAGGCATCCAGGGAAAACCTAAATGCTTACCTCACCACCAACGAAAGGCTGATTGCTTTCGCTAGAGCTAAAACACCCAGGAAAGCACCAGATGCTTTATTCAATGCTGAAGCACCATGGACCCAGCCAGATTCCAGCTCTCCTGCAATGACTGGTGAGCAACTCAGCGTGGGCATGACAAAATCCCACCACATGCCCAGAGGGCCATGCAAAAGCACCCACATCAGGTAGGACTGGAAGAGGGCAGCCCAGTGAGATCTGCAGGGCCCAACCAAGAAGGAACCCTGGCTTGGAGACCCACTGACACTGCATGTCTAACCAGTATGCCAGCAGGCTTGAGCATGCCAACAGGAGGCTTGCAGAACCATGAGCCTTGTGTAAGAATGGTGGTGGGCACCATGAGGCAGTGCAATCCTGGCTCAGTGCCAGAAAGGGAGGAACCTGTACTAAAAGGGTTGCCCACCAGGAGGTATAGGGAGCCTGAAGGTGGGTGACTGAAAGGTGGACTAGTCACTGAAACAGCCCATGCCTAAGAAGGGAACTGCTTGGCACAGAGGATTCACTTCCCTGCCTAGCTGCCCAGTCCAAGCTATTTAAGTTAGGTTACTGATTTAGTTGTGATTTTGGAAAAAGAGAAAGCAGCAGCAAGATCTTTGTGGTCTCCATTCTCACCAGACACCCATGAAGAAGGAAAAGCCCTGTCATCACGCTAGGACAACACCAGAGTTGATTGTAACATCCAAATGGAAAGAGGTGGGGTATAGGGGAGAAGAAGCCGCACAGAAGACGTGCCAATAAAGTCACACCTGGACCCTCAGGAGACCATTGATCAGCATCTCTGGGCAAGTGCAGTTACACCCTGAATGAACAACAAGTCATGCTGGGCAAATAGGCCCAGGTGCAACATGGTACAAGGAGGCAGGGCAGGCTAATGGACTCATCGGTGACTGCATTGGGCATGAGCCTATCGCAAGGAGTAATGCTGTTATTCAAGTGAGGCTACTATAAACCGTTCTAGCACATATCTTTATTTTTTTTTCAAACTCTAAATAACCTTCATGTATCCTTTTATATAACTTTCATATAGCACTTTGGGGATTGCCATCTTGGTGCCTTTAAACAGAATTTGCCTTGTACTAAGACCTTCCTGTTGAATTTG
The DNA here is from genome assembly GCF_052110815.1 of Crocodylus siamensis. Lineage (NCBI taxonomy): Eukaryota > Metazoa > Chordata > Crocodylia > Crocodylidae > Crocodylus > Crocodylus siamensis. Next base: position 120,646,692 of record NC_143397.1, on the reverse strand, counting down.
TATCAGTAGGTTCTGGGAATGTGCTGTCCTAGCTATGCTGTGCTAATAGCTTTAGTCACTTTCTTCAGGGTCTTATTTTGAGCTGTAGCCTTTGCAATCATTTTGTATAAGAAGAGCCAGAGTTGTTTTATTAGACTGATAGATACAAAATGCAGCTTTGGTTCCTGCTCCATTGCACTTTCATTATATTGTCTACCATGTCTCCAACAAAGAGTGCTGAATTTGCACAAACATGTGTCCTTGTTTCTTTAAGAACATCTGCCAGAACCTTGCTGACACTGAGCATAGAAATGCATTCGGATTCACTCACATCCTCCACCCTGGCCATTGTAGGAAACCAATCAACCCTGTCTCTGGTAAGAGTGTAAAATGTTCCTTTTCTTCATATTCCTTTAATACTTTAGAGCAGGAGTGCCAAACTCATCTGGCCCCCATAGGCTGGATCTGGCAGGGCTTTTTGTGGTCTAGATGACTCACCTCCAGCAGCATGGCAGCAGTCCAGTGACATCTCAGTAAGGGCTACTTCATTGGTATAGTTCGTGAACCTTGAGGGTGAATGTTGTTGTCATTTGCCTGCCCTTTCTCCCTGTTGCTCATTTTATCATCAACGGCAACCAAAATCCCTGAATTTGTCAGTGGGCAAGGGAGTCAGGAGCAAGTAATGGCAGTGTTCATCACCTAGATTCCAGAGCCGTGACAATGTTTTTTTTTGCAGCCATGCCAATAGGTTCTGTTGGTAACAATCTAACTACAGACAGTTGGACTACCCTGTTTTAGATCCATATGCAAGTGAAGGGTCCTGTTCTTTTTCCTACAATGACCCAGTGAATTGCCCAATTCTGCTGTTCCTTTTATTGTTTCATGCTAGAGCAATATATCTATCCAGCATCCTTTTGTGGTTATTGCCCAAGGCAAGGGAAATTTTACAATTCTCAGAGGTGGGAAGTATGGGGCATTTTGGCCTTTCAGTTCTTCTCTGTTCTCTTTTGAAAGCTTTTTTTGTTCTCTCAGAACTTTTCTTCAATTGTTTTGCCTGGGCTATGGCAATGAGCACAGCCTCTTGGTAGGTCCAAAGGCTCAAAACACCCCAAAGTCAGTATGTTTCCCTTATCAATTTTTAGGGCCAGAAAGGACCTCATTAGATCATCAAGTCTGACCCCATGCCCTGGGCAGGAAAGAGCACTGGAATAGATGACTCCAGCCAAGTGCATGTCTAGCCTCCTCTTAAAGACCTCCAAGGTAGGGTAGAGTACCACCTCCCTTGGAAGCGCATTTCAGATTCTGGTAACCCTTACCATGAAAAAGTTCTTCCATGATGTCCAATTTAAATCTGCTCTCTGTCAGTTTGCGGCTGTTGTTTCTAGCTACCCCAAGGGGCACCCTGGTAAACAGAATTTCTCCTATTCCTTGCTGCTTCCCCCCCCCACAACAAAAAAATGGTAGAAGATCACCTCTCAGCCTTTTCTTGTGGAGGCTGGAGAGATCCAGGTCCTTCAATCTCTCCTCGTAGGGCCTTACCTGCAGCCCCCTAACGATATGAATGGCCCTCCTCTGGACCCTCTCAAGGTTATCCACACCCTTCTTGAAGTGCAGCACCCAAAACTGGGTGCAATACTCCAGCTGCAGCCTTACCAATGCTACATAGAGGGGAAGTATTGCCTCCTTAGGCTTGTTTGTGATGCACCTGCTAATGCATGATAGAGTGCAGTTAGCTTTACTTTTCACTTTGTCACATTGATGACTCATGTTCATCTAGTAGTCATTGTGACTGCGAGATCCCTTTCTGCTGCTGTGCTACTTAGAGGGTATCATTTTGCACTAAATACATGTACCACAAGTGAGCACATAAAGAATGTCACTGCCCAGCTATGAGGGTGCACCAAAGAAGAACACGGGCCTGTCATTCATTTTCTGTGGATCAAAGGTGTATCGCCTACTGACATTCACCATAGGGTGAATACAATGAGAGCTGAATGGCTCAGCAGAAGTTCTGTAAGTGGATAGAGAAGTTCCAAAATGACTGCATGTCCATCAGGGTCAAACTCTGGACAGGATGCCTCAACACAGCCACAGTAGAGGACACCACAGCGAAGGCAATGCAGCTGTGTGTGTGTGCATTCCTGAACCAGTGGCAGAAGTAGGTGGCAGTGCTGACAGAATCCATGCTATTTTGCATGATCACCTGAAATACTGGGAAGCATGTGCCCACTGGGGGCCAAAGCAACTGACGAATGTGCATAAATAAGAGTGTGTGGAAGTCTATACCCAGCTTCTGCAACATGTAGAAGCCTGGAAAAGCATAGGCTCAGGGGTGATCTGATGGTCACCTATAAGGGGTGTTCACCAGGATCTGGGGGAACATTTGTTCACCAGAGTGCCCCAAGGGATTAGAAGGTTGAATGGTAGAAACTTCTGCAAGACCATTTCAGGCTGGACATAAGGAAGAAATTCTCTTACAGAATTTCTTTACTGTCTGAGTCCCCAAGGAATAGCCTACCATCGGAGGTGGTTCAAGCACCTACTTTGAACACCTTCAAGAGAAGTTTGGATGTTTATCTTGCTGGGATCCTATGACTCCAGATGACTTCCTGCCCCTAGGGCAGGAGGCTGGACTTGATTGTCTTCTGAGGTCCCTTCCAGCCTTAACTTCTATGAAATCTCCCAATCTGTATGTGTGTTGGTGATTATTTTTCTCCCTAGGTGCAGTACTTTGCACTTATCTTCATTAAACTGCATCCTGTTCTGCTCTGTTGCCCTGTGGGTTCAGGCCAATGCTCAGGATCCCAATATTGTGCTGTTAGACAGGAGGGTGTGGTATACAGTTGCACATGCACTCACTCCCAAAAAAAAAAAACAAAAAAAAAAAACCAATTAGGTTCATACACTCCCACCAGGTGCATGCGCGTGCGCACACACACGCACGCACTTTCTCTCTCCCTCCCAACTCAAGCACATACACATCCAAAATTACCAGCCTAGGCATATGTGACCTACACACCAAAAGTTAGACAAAAATCAGTTGTCAATACCCACACACCCAATATATCATACACATGATGACATTTATACAAATTAGTGATTCTGTCTTTGTGTATGTATATTCACCAGTTCACACACACAAACCACCCACCTACATATACACACAGCTTATTTCCTAATGTGGATGGTATGGTGTGGTTACATGTGTGCTTGGGGTACTTAGGATACCTGGGGGGGAGGTTAAGGTGAGAGAGAGAGTTAAAATGTAGGGAGTGAAAGTTACCAGAACCAGGATTAGAACTGGTAGACTGGAAAGAAGCTAGCTGAGGAAATGAGGCTTAGGGTTACTTTAGGCTAATTGATTAAAAGGACAAATGCCCAAAGCCTGCAGAACACAGGGAGTGATCCCAAAGAGAAGCTGGCACAGAGGCTGGGACTGAAGGCAGAGCTACAGGTGAGCCAAAAGGTAAGTGGGGAGAGGGAAACTGGGACTGGGGCTGCAGGGATGCTGGAGAGGGACTGCCAGGGAGCTCAGGAAGCTATGGGGGGTGGGAAAGGGGCTACCAGGAGCTGGAGAAGGGCTTCAGTTGCTGGAAAAACTGTGGGACAGCCCAGAGGAGCTGTGGCAAAGTTGGTGGCAGGCCACAGGACTGCAGGGAAGAGGGGGTGGGGAAAACCAGAGAAGAGAGAGCGCGCAGGAAAGGTCAGGAAGAGAAGGCAGAGAGAGATAGGGAGTGGGGAGAGGTGGCAGGAGACAGAAAAGGAGTGGGGCCAGAAGGCTTAAAGCGGCAGAAATGGCAGGAAGAAGGCAATGGATGGTGGGAGTGGGGCTGGGATACTGAAAAGCGGCAGAAGTGACAAGAAGGTGTCAGTGGATGGTGGGAGCAGGGCCAGGAGCCTAAAAAGGAGCATAAATAGCAGGAAGGAGGCAGTGGATGGTGGGAGTGGAGCCAGGGGGATAAGAGGTGGCAGAAAAGAGGAGATGGAAGTGAGAGGAGATTGGGAAATGAAGGTGGGGCGGGGCTGGAGTCGCAAAAGAGAGAGACTGGAATTTAAAATAGGGAAGGGACCAGAGTTCAGTAAAACACGATCCAGCTTGGAATTGCAAGTGACAGTGATTTTATTAAACAGGGGAGATGGTAACACAATATTTTCTTGGTTCCTTTGCACACACACAATGGCAGTAGGGATTAAAGAGTCTTGGTGCAGGGGCTGAAGTCTAGGAGGAGAAAGTCCAAGTTGTAGGAGGAAGTGTGCGGGTGATATCTACCTATCCCAGGCTGAAGGTTGATCCTCGATAGCCAGTCAGGGTCTCCTTCACCTCAGTGTTGTCCAGAGAAGGTTGCCTGCAGGTGACATGACGTGGAGCTGGTCTGGTCTGGATGGAAAATGGTGTTCCCAAGGAGTCAGTCTTTACTACCCCTTTTTATGAGGCAGACTACCTATGATCTTCTATGGGGAGGGCCTGTCCAGGCAATGTCAGTCCTGTTCCAGAGGGTTCCAAGTGTTCATACTGAGCATTGCCATTGGTGGGTTGCCTCATCTTTTGTGTCTTGAATGAGGAGGGTGGTTCCAATAGCTAGGTCTTTGGTCCAGGTATTGGTTTTGATAGTTTGAGCATTCAGAGGGAGCTCTTTTTAGACCTACTGCCATTGTCTCTCAAGCACCCTCATTCATCCCCATTCATTCAGGAACCAAGTTGCATAGGAGGGGTAGGTATGACTCATAGGTTATAACATACTTACACAGTAGGTCACAGGGACAAGATGGAGACTTGACAAACAAAATGGAAGCTTGACATGACTTATGCTAACTTACATATGTAGGCCTAAATCATACAGTATCAGTAAAACAGTGATATAGAACAGTAAAAATCAAATATAAAGAAGGAGAAAAAGCCAAACAAATACAGCTTGCTACCGGAATAAAATGTTGAAGCTTATCCTATGTCTTAGCTCACTCATATATATACAAAACCAAAAATAAGTCAATTTGCCACCCACCTGACCATGTAATCATCTACATTGGGGCAGGCAATGTTTTTTGGCCAGCGTGCCAAAAAACCCACAATGTCTACCTTGGAAGGTACCCGAGTGCTGACATGCTGGAGCCCAGTGCGGTTGTTTGCACCCTCCCAGCCACCTGCTGGGAGCAGCCTGGGCTCCATGGATGGCAGCAGCTGCTTAGAGCCTGGTCGGGGGTCGTGTGCCAAGCAAAAAGGCCTTGTGTGCTATGCTCTTCATATGTGCAGGGTGTTGTTGACTGCTGATCTACATCATAGCCATTTAGTTTATTTATAAGAATGTGATGAGACATTGTATTGAAGGCCTTATTAAAATGCAAGTAAATGGCATGTACCTCGACTCCTGCATCCAAGCATTTTGTGACCTGGTCGTAAAAAGAAATGGGTTTAGTCAGGCAGGCTACCCTTCAGCATTATTTTTTCTGCTGGACTTCCACAAATGTGTTCTTTCACAATTTTTCAATGGTTTTCTCAAAGATAGGAGGTGAGACTAACTGGCCTGTAGTTACCCAGATCCGCCTTACTCCCTTTCTTGAAAATAGGGACCACATTGGCGCTTTTCTAGTCATCTGGGATCTCTCCTGAGTGCCTTGAGTGCTCAAACAGTCTTGTCAGTGGTTCTGCTATGACACTGGCTAATTCCCTCAGTACCTTAGGATGAAGATTGTCTGGGTTTCTGGCTTAAACACGTCCAGCCCCTCCAAGTGTCCCTCCAGTAGGTTGGCACTAACTGTTGGTGGGCTGATGTCTTTCTTGTGCCTGTCAATAATCCAACTGAGAGATGGGTCTTTATCTGTGTTCAGGAATATGGATGCTTGGGTTGTGTCACCACTCTGACCCCTCCCCCCTTAAACTGGCAAACCCTCCTTCCCAGGAGCTGAACAAATAAAGAGCTATCTGAGGTAGGGGTGTGCTACCAATAGCCATGGAATCCAGGAACAAAGAGCTAGAGTCTCAAAACTGGCATGGCTTTTCAGAAGCCATTCCATGGTTAGCTTTTTTTGGGGGGTGGGGGGGGGGGGGAGGTACCTTCAGGAGGGAGACCATAGAAAGATATTTTGGGAGTCCTGAGGCAGAGCTTCCCCTGAAAGAGGCTCATCCATGATATCTGGATCGTCTAGTAATCTGCCTCTGATGTTTTTATGTGACTCACACTCCTGACCCTCCTGACCTAGGCGCTTATCAGAGACTCAATTAACACTCCCTCCCCTCCATGTAACATAGATTCTTCAGCTTCAGATCAAATCATAAGGTTCTCTACAGTTTCATCTTCTTTTTGTTTATTGTGATTAACAGCATATCTTTTAAACATTTCATTTTTAAATAGAGTTCCATATCTCTCAAATTTCTACATTACAGTTTTTCAATTTGCTCCATTTCCCTAAATTACTGGGAAATTAAGTGTTCAAAACCAGCTACCGCTACCTACAAGACCAGCTTCCAGAATGACTGTTTTTTGACTTGCAGTCATTGCTTGTCCATGCAGCAAGTAGAGCTGTTCAAATTTTTTTTCAGTTGCCTTCTATATTTCTAGAGAGTAGTGGATCTTTTAATCTGCCCGGTCTTCTCCTCAAGTTTTTTTGGGTTGTTGTTCTTTTGGGGTTTTTTTGGAGGGGGGGTGAGGGTTGTCTTTTGTAATTATTATATTTTGTACATGTATATCCCTTTACTTCTGAAGAACATGCTTTTCAATGCAGATAGGCAGATATTCTTAATGAACTACTTGTGCACAAATTTTGCCTTAGTGTACCCAGATTCCTTTTACCTGATATTTCACTGGTTAGAAAATGTGTCAGCTCATCCAGGCTATGGGAGACTTTCATTCAATGCCCCCTCTGCCTGAGGGACTCAAAATCTAAATATTTGTCCTTCCAGGTGACTACAAAAACCAACAAATGTTAAGGTAGTCTGGGGTGGGAGTACATCTTGAGCCCTCTGTTGGTACAGCACGTAGTAGGACCTTGGGACCCAGAGACTGGCCTGGCTGTGCCATGTGTATTCAAGCTTAATAAAGTTTGCTATGTCAAGGAACTACCCATTTCTTGCCTACCATTTCTTGCTTGACTTTTAAATTGGGAGAATTTCAATTCTCTGGTAGCTCAACTCTGGTGCACCAGGCTTAGCCCATCTTCTAATCTCCCCTACGCCCCAGCCTTTTACCACCCAGATGTCACTGACTTTATCATGCCCTGGATCTGTATGGGCAGACTCATATTTGACCTTGTCATATGAGCTCTTGATATTATCTTGCTTGTCTCTCTAAAATACAGGTCACCTGGACCTTGACAGCACTTCTTTTGGGGCCTCAATAAAAAGGAACTAAAATACCGCTCCTGCACTAGGAGATCTGGCAGATAACAGGTGGAGCTTTCTTGCTTTAACTCAGGAGCCTTTGTGATGTTTGTGTCATTTTCCTTTTTTCTTTCTGTGGGGCAATGCCCCTTAGATTTAAAGGGAAATAAAATCCTGGTTATGTTTACCTCTCCCTGGGTTGAAGGCCCTATCATCAGGCACTTTTACCTGGGCACAGTCTTGAGCCAGCCTGGGTCTTTCCAGTCTCTCCTGCTGAGACTCCTATGGGCCTCTCCACACACAGGCAATTGGCTCCTCTGCCTCCGGAGCCTTTCCTCACTCCTTTAATAGAATGAAAACGCAAAACCTTATAGTGAGCACATCCACCTGTCCCACTACTGGTTTGTTCCCCAGCAAAGTTCCTGGCCCTGCCATTTTCTTCACCACAGGCTCACCGCTGGTGTCCCCAACTTACTGAGGCTCCTCCAAGCCTCTCTGCCTCCAGGCAGCTGGTTTTCCTCCCTCTGGAGCCATACCTTCTTCTCCTCCTGGGTCTCACACTGCCACCTCCCACTACAGCACACTCCTGTTGTTTTTGTTTTCTTTCCTTTCATGCCATCTTTCAGACTCTGGCTCAAGCTGGAAAAACCTTAGCAGCTCTGGTACAGTCTGATTTGGACTAACCAACTACTGGTGAACCACAGTTCCCCCAGCATCATCTTCTTTCCTGGCATGGCCCTTTCTGGTGTGCCCAGTAAGTCTCCCCCTGCTGGAGAAGCAAGTGGGTTCTACCCCCCCCCCCGCTTACTCACACCGTCCTCTTAAGTGGAACAGCTTTTTCATGGAATACCTAAATATTCACTGACCAGACAGAGAAAGTAAACATAGCTCTTTAGCCATCTGAAACAGGGAAGCTTAGTTTTCAGCTCTTGTTCCAAGGAGTGTTTAAAATATTCTAAATTAAATAGTTTATTTTGGGCTGATCTGGAATTCAGGTCTCCACTCTCTCAAGACAGTGCTATAACCATTAAGTGATTTAGCTTACAATGACACACTCTGACTCGGTGAGTGTATCTAAATATGCAGTTAGCCTGTAGCAATAAACTCTGTCTCAATTCATGTTTACATGTGTGCCTGGGACCACAGCATGTTGAGCCAGTAGATAGACCAGGTGGGCACTTTTGGAAGTACTGAATCACAATGCAGTAACAACCCATACTGCACCATACATGCAGTGCACAGTTATTTTTAGCAGCTACTTCACCATAGTGATGTGCTGCAAGAGGAGAGAGTGGATCACTATGGCCAAGTAGCTTCTGGTCACGTGTAAACACCTGCAAATGCTATGTTGCCATAGCGCATTGCTATGGAGATGTAGTGTCATGTGTAGTCATGCCCAGTGAATACTAAAGTCACACAATGTAGAACACTTTCCACAAAGACTGAAACCTTTGTTCCCATCCCAAAGTACCTCATAACTTGGGGTACTTAGAACATTCACCTAGGAGCTGGTAAATGTACATTTAAATCCTCTCAGGTTGAGGCAAGAATTAAAATTCTCTTCAGCATCCTGTGGAAATGCTGTAAACACTGAACTATAGGATAAAAGATGAATGCCTCCTTCACACTGTTTTTTGAAGGGGGTGATCCAGTGTGAAACGAGGTGTGCTCTGAGACAGGCTACTATAAAAGGCCCCAGAGCCTTAACCTTGTTAAACTGAAGGCAACTATTTTAGACTTATGGCACCCCTTGTTAGACTCAAAACACCCCTTGGAAAATGCCAACTCTTAGCTTTCATCATTTTTTAAATACAGAAAAATAAAGCAATTCTTTTGTTGCCGAAAAAGACAAACCCACAAAAAACACCTCAGAAAGACCACATCAGGTCATAATATTTTTGATGCTGTGGGCCTATTTGAAATGTCTTGTTTTATTTTGTGAGTTGTGTAGGCATTTTTACACCTAACCATGCTAATATTGTGTGGCACCCAGCAGCACCCTTAAAAATATCTTACAGGATCCCAGGATAGTGCAGCATGCAGGTTGAAAAAAAATCATTGCCCTAAAGACAAGATGGGGGAATACCACATTTATGGATCATGAAGGAAACAAGTTATGATCCAGGTTTGAAACTACTTAGCTATGTCAAAACTGACAAAAATTCCTCAAGGAATCCATTTCTAAGCACTTGGAGAAGAAAGTGCTTAGGAACAGTCTGTGGATTCGCCAAGGGCAAATTACGCCTGACTAACCCAATTGCCTTCTATCATGAGATGACTGGCTTTGTGGATCCAGAGAGACCAGTGGATCTGATATACCTTGACTTTAGCAAGGTTTTTGATACAGTATCCCACAACATTCTCACAAACAAGCTAAGGAAGTATAGCTTGGATAAATGAACTTGGATAAATAACAGAAAACTTGCTGTATTGGTCAGGCTCAAAGGGTGGTAATCAATGGAGTGCTCCAGGGGTCAATTCTGGGGCTAGTTTTGTTCAGTGTCTTCATCAACAACCTGAAGATGGGATGGAGTGCACCTTAGGCAAGTTTGCAGACAACACCATGCTGGTGGAGGGAGGAGTAAGTATACTTGGGGGTAGGGCTAGGATTCAGAGTAACCTAGACAAATTGGAGGATTGGAGCACAAGGAATCTCATGAGGTTCAATAAAGACAAGTACAAAGTCCTGCACTTAGGATGCCAGTAGAGGCTGGGGACTGTCTGGCTGGGCAGCAGCTCTGCAGAAAAAGACCTGGGGGTTACAGTAGAGAATAAACTGAATATGATTGTAAGAGGTCACCCTCCCCAGCGCCATCTTCCCTGTTAATCCCACCTTACTTGGGACACCCTTGGAGTCTTCTTTAAGATTCTTATCTCCTGCTCTTTACTCGCCTGCTACATCTTGATGAGAATTATTATGCTGATGTTGTTGGAAGTGGGAGACTGCCTATTGTATTTCATATGCTGGGACTTTTCACCTCCACGGGCCTTGAACCTGGGGTTTCTCTAGCTAGGCCTCCCTGCCTAAACCCACCAAACAGGGTTTGACTCTGAGCTTCTGGCCTTTTTTGGTGTCTTGGGGCTTATGGCCCTCCTTTTCTGCTCTGATCTGGAGCCCGGCCTCCCTGGCCTAGAGGCCCAGCCACCAGCTCCACAGCTAGGGGGTTGCAAGTTTAAAGCTAGGGAAACAGCCTCAAACTCATTTGGTCTCAGTCCAAAAGAGATAAAATATAATTGCACCTCAAGTACACTAGACCACCACAGCCTTTTAAGATCGCACCTTCTGGCACCGGGTTCAGTACCCCATACTGGTGCCAGGACCTATATACCCCAAAAAGCTGCACCCTCACTGGCACTGGGGCCTGAGCCCCAAAAGTCACCCTCACTGATGCTAGGGTCTGAGCCCCTGAAAAACCATGCCCTAGCTGGTGCCAGGGTCCCCACTCTGTAGTGGGCCCCCAAATGAGGCCTCCTCTTTCCCTTGATAGCCTCACCCAAACCACTGGAGTTATTCAATTAAAAAAATATATATGAATAGGCAATAACTGCCACCTAAAAATGTGATTAAAGATTAAAGCACACTGGCTTACATTTACGCAGGGTCCATGCTTTGGCTCCCCACAGTTGGCTACCGTCTTTCTTCTGAGGTTGCTGCTATCCGTCTGGGATTCTTTATAGTTCCCCTCCTCCAGCCTTTGGACCACTCACCAAGCCTCTCTATGGAGTTCTGGGATGCACTCCTTCTCCTTTGGCTGTTGGCTCCTACTGCTGTTCTGCCCAGGAATTTTATAGTCCTGGCCTGCCCCTTCTGGTCAGCTGACTAGCTGACCAGGCTCAGCATTTAACCCCCTCCTTACTGGCACTCTGTGCCCAGAAAGTTCTGGCCTTAAAGGGGCTGACCTGTCTTCTGGTGACAGGGCTAGGGTTCCCTGTTACAATGATTCATCTGTGTCCCCTTGTTGCCAAGAAGACTACCAGTATACTGGGCTGCATTACTAGAAGCATTCCAGTTTTTGGCCCCTGAACTACAGAAAGGATGTGGACAAATTGGAGACAGTCCAGTGGAGGGCAATGGGAATAGCTAGGGGCCTGTGGCACATGACTTCTGAGGAGAGGCTGAGGGGACTGGTCTTATTTAATCTGCAGAAAAGGAAACTGAGGAGGAGATTTAATAGTGGCCTTCAGATACCCAAAGGGTGCTTCCGAAGAGGTTGGAGCTAGACTCTTTTCAGTGGTGGCAGATGACAGAACAAGGAGCAGTGGTCTCAAGTTGCAGCAAAGGAAGTTTAGGTTTTCTCACCAGAAGGGTAGTAAAGCACTGGAACAGGTTACCCAGAGAGGTTGTGGGATTCTCATCCTTGGAGGTTTTTAAGATCAAGCTGGGCAAAGCCTTGACTGGGATGATCTAGTTGGGGACAGTCCTGTTTTGAGCAGGGGTAGGTCTAGATGACTTGAGATCCCTTCCAACCCTAATTTTCTATGGTTCTATGACTTACGTGGTTCTAGACATGCTCGCAAGCAGATATTTAAATAGCTAAGAAATTTCACAAGCACAATCTTACTCACCATGGATTGATGCACCTTTTTGGTTAGGCAGCAGCTGAAGGAGGAGCTCTATTCACTGTTTTTTCCACTCTGAAGGGCTGGGTGAGGTGTAGGTTTGGCCACTTCCCCAAGGTCCTATCCCCAGTAAGCTAGTTTGGAGTAGTAGCAGATTGCCAGCTTCATAGAGGAATGAAGGAACACTAAAGTAATTGCAGTGGCATTGGTTTTCAGACCCCCAACCCTAAAAAGTGCTTATTGTTCAGACGGTATATGTGCCTACTTTCTGGAAACAAGACAGAGACTCTAAGTTATCTCAAACTGGGCATGCAGAAGCAGAGATTTGAAATCATTTGAACTTTTTAATAATGTAGACCTTAATTTCTAAAGAGTCTTATGCTTATGGCTAGTTGCAAGCTTTACATATGCTCCTTTCCTCACTTTTCTTTAACAGTTATTTTTAACAAATATCTGTTTATTCCCAAGTGTCCAGCCTGTCTCTCAGTGAAAGTCTTTACATTGATTTCAAATGGGAGTCGCATTTGACCCTTGCTTTTTAAAACTGTAGGATAGTTTGTTCAAACACTTCTATTACTAACAGACATATGCAACTCCCACAAAAACATAAACAAAATGATGACTCCAGATATTTTACAATGGTTGAGAAACAGCAGTAGCAAAGCAGATTTTTTCTAATAATTTTATAGCACAGTGGCCACCTGCTGTTTTCCTCCAAATTTCCAAACTCACTTTGATCTTTGATGTGTGCATCAAACTAATTTTAGTTTAATCTGCTTGATAGCTGCAGTAACAGGTTTTGGCTGGGAGTCTGCTTGACTTCAAACTTTGCATTCAACAGGCTGTCTTGTTGCCCTAGCAGTATGACTCATATACAGTACACGGCAAATGCCAAGGTGCTGCCAGTCTCCCAAAATTGATAGAAATGGAAGTGAAGTAGTTTGAAGTGTCTTTTTCTGACCACAGGGTGTTGACAGAAAGAAACAAGGCAAGACAATCATGCTGCTTTCAGATTTTGCTTAAGTGCCAGGAGGCGGTTCTTTCTCAGTCACCACAATTGTTTCTGTTTAACATGGAAGCCTTAAGCCAGACATAATTAGACTTTTTCTTGACAAATCATTTGTGCAAAGTCTTGACAGGTTGGAAACTGAAACGGTTGTGCTGCATTCTTTAGGGTTTGAAACAGACAGGATTACAAAAAAATGAAAGCAAGTACTGTGAAAACTATAACTTACAGAAATATGTGTCTACTGCTAGTACAAAGTCTATGTCATATTTGATCAAAACAATTAGACAGAATATTATTTCTTTCTGTGCTGATGTTATACTGTAGTATATTAGTGTTATGTATGGGATATATTTCAGGAGATAAAACCTGCACCAATTTACAAGCAGACTAACCAACCCCCTAAAAAGGAAAAATAATGGAAAAATAATATTTATACATTTGATGTTAGTGAATAGCAGTATCAATGTGTAAATACTGTATTTCAGTTCATTGAACAACTGAAACTTCTCAATGGGATAAGCTAGTGTGCTGGTGAATACAAATAAGCATCTTAAGTTCATGGACCAGCGCTGCAGTTGGAACATTTTCATATCTGACCTGTTTTTAACTTCTATTCTTGAGATACAGCAAAACCAAAGTTATTTACCCATGTAGTATTATTGCCCTTGGATGCTTTTAAAACTGAGATACTAAATCACATTAATTCCCTATAGTGCTAATTTCTTTCCAAGCTAATAAAGAAATAACCCATAAAATCACAACCATATCATGTTGATATATCTATCACTGGAAGTAACGATTTCCTACATGCAGGATTTCATTTGAGTACTTCCTCCCAAAACAAATTCCACCAGCATAACGAAGTATTTTAGCCTAGCCATAGTGAAAATTCATAGTTATCTAAGATTAATGATATTTTCCAAAGGACCCAATCATTATACTGTATAACAAGAAGGGTGAAGTAGCTAATTTTCATTGTTAATCTGGAAATTTGGTAATTTTCATTAATTGAAAAAGATGGTTTCATTTAGGATTTAGTAGTAGAATACACTAGTGAAGATTCTTTTTGTCACTTTCATAAAAAGTATGCTGTAGAATCTTTACTAATATACTATAACAAGGAAATACTATTACAAGTAATTCAGTTTAATTAACAGTTGTCATTAATACATGTGCCAAGAGTGTTTTGATTATTTAATCTTGTTTTGGTTTCCTATTAATCCACACAATGCAGTAACTAATAATAAAGCTTCTTTTTAAGCCAGGTCCTATGTACAACATAGTCCTTTTCATAAACCTTTTCTTGAGTATTTAATGAGAAGTATGAATAACACAAATTCTGGGAAAATATATTCCACAATGCAGCTGATTTTTCAGCTTCTCTAGAAATGTGAAAAATTCTCTCAGAAGCTGTCAGCTTCTAGTGTCAAGTTCTGCATAGTCAAACAATGAAAGAAGAGAACAGCATCACTTGTAGCAAACAAAATTAAGAGCCAAATTTTCAGAGCTGGACACAGACTTTGCACCTGTACAATAAACAGGTACCTGTTGTGCCTATAAAAGCATGATTGGGAACAAAACAGCATTTGCTCAAATGCAGCTGATTTATACAAATAGTTTGTGCACCCAGCAGGGCTTTTGAACAGATTTGCTTGCAGAAGTAAAACTTCACAAGTCTTTCCAGGTTCTGGGTATGTTCATGTTCTCTGTCCAGTTTAGGGGGATGTAACTGGTCAGCATAAATTACTTAATTACATATATCTGGTTTACATGCTTCTCCGCAGTTCACAATAGTGGTTCTTCAACCACTTGAGTAACCTTGTAGAACTGCTGGATGCCACATTTGGCTCAGTGTTGACAAGGGATTGAATGCACTGCGGCCTGACACAACCTTGGGCCTTTCCTGATATCCATTTTTTTTTTCTATACAGCCTGGAGTGGGCTTGGTGTTTTAGGAGCTACAGCAGACAGCATTGATGGAGACTTTGTTTTACCCTTTGTACACTGAAATGACGGCATGTCTGACCTACCCTTAGGGATCTGCAGTGCTTAAACTTAAGTTAACCTGATTTCCAAAAAAACAAAGTTAATGAAAGAAATGTAGTTAACAATTCAGACCAAACCAACTACACTTTTTTATGAAATGCATCTTTTCTTTTAGAAAACAGAAATACAATTAGCATCATAAGAGTAAATCTTAGTCTGAGTGAATGAGAAGTTTGCTGTTATCCTGAATGGCCTCAGGAATTGTTCTGCATTATATTCTGATTTAAACATAAGATGCAATAGACATGTACTCTTTTATCAATGTTTCTACTTTATTGAGAGTGCCATTTTCCTGTGCAGCTATTTTTTTTATTTCCAGGAACCATATTAAAGTGCTGCTGGCTTTTTTACAGGTGTGCATGTACATTCATGTGTGTGCATGTGTGTTGTAGAATGAATTAACAGGGTTCAGCAAAAGGAAATACACAGCATAGCCCCTGAGATCTTGTTTGACACAGCATGACACACGTGAAGGATTTACTTATAAATGGTATGTTAAAAACCTGCATTAGTCAGACTTATCTCTGCTCCATTATTTTAACAATATGTTTTCCCCTTGATTGCATGCAGCAATCTTTCATTTTCAGGTGAGAACTTCTTGCATAACAACCTATCTTGTATCTCTGCTCTAAGCCCCTTTCTTTCTAAGTTGTAGTTGATTTCTGAAGTTCAGTCCATAAAGTTTCACTTCTCATTCCTCTTTATAATGTTTGTTAGCATGGCTGTTTTTAAATGTATTGAATTATGAAAACAATAAAAGCAAGGGTGCCTATAGGCAGCTCAGTCATGTGTGTCCATGTGAAAGTTGCCAGCACACCGCCTGGGGGAAAGCAACCTCTCTGCCTTGAGATACCAAGATATGCTGTCAGCATTTTCTAGGAGAAAATGTCTTTCTGTTTAAATGTAAGACTAAAAAAAAATACCAAGCCCTGAGACTGGTATAGGTGTGTGTTTATAAGCAACCCCCCTGGTAAGTCGTTAGATCTCTATCTTTTGAGTCAGTGACAAATACTGTAGCTTTAAAATAACTGGTGGGTTTTTTTCCATCTAATGATTGACAACATGCCTCAGAGCATATGACTGAATGGGGCAAAGGTAAAGATTGTAGGAAAGTTCCTTGAAATGAAAGATCAGTGTAAAATCAAGATGATATTGGCTGGAGTATAATTCATAGTCAAATGTTCATAGTACATGGAAGGGTTATGGAAGTGACAACACATCTGGAATGAATCCTGTGCTTGCATATGGAAATCCTGTTGGCAGATGTTAATAGTAGTATGTTTCTTTGCCAGTGTGGCAGTATTGCAAAGCAGATTACTGTGATACATTATAAAAATGTATTGTAAAGCTACAGTGTCTTTGTAAGCCTGAAAAGGTTTCTGATCAATCCACTATTGATTGATGATTATTGTCCAAGCACCAAACACCAGGAAAAACCCCCCAACTGTCATGTTCCAATATTCTATGGCAAAACCAACTGCTGATCTTTGAGCACCAAGCAAAGTAGCAAACCCCAATTTATATGGCTTTCTATCTTCTTTGCAACTGATGCACCAAATCTGTTTTAAGTTGGTTTCCTACCAATCTGCTGGCACACATAGAGGTTAATTTTGACCCTTGGACAATTCTTTGCAGTCTCAGTGACATGTTGCTCCATCTTCTCCACAACCCATTTCACATGGCTAAAAATTCCAACAGCTGAGGAAAACTGGGACTCTGAATGTTATCACTTGTTATGGTTATCATTTGTTTTAATACCCATAGCTAAGCTCTGTGCTTTGCTGATGGCAGAAGAACATGCCCTTCTGCTACAGAAAACCAACAATCTACATTTCAGATGTGAAATGAAGAGTGTGTGGTAATCTCTTTTGGGGAAAGGTCACTGAATAGGTGGTTGCCCAAAAAGTCTAGGCACATCTGGACTCTATCAGATTCCTGGACCTCAGTCAGTCCAGCTTTCATCTTGGGTATAGTGCAGAGACTGCACTTGTGGCCTTGGTCAATGATCTTTGCCAGGAGATTAACAGGCAAAATTGTGCCCTGCTGATCTTTTAATCTCTTTTAGTGGCCTTTGATGTATTTGACCATGCAATGTCGATAACACTTTTATATACCCTGGTGGGTATTCATAACTGGCTCTGCTCTTTCCTAGCAATGAGGTTTCAAAGGGTGGTGATGAGTGAGTGCTTACTGTCCCTTCAGGGCCTTTCTTGTGGGGTCCCTCAAGGTCCCATCTTGTCTTTTCTCTTTTTCAGTCGTATCTGAGGCCACTGGGTGAGATTGTGAGATTTTGGGTGAGGAGCCATCAGTATGCTCATGACACCTGGCTCTATTATTGTTTTTAATTCATCCTAAACTCTACAGTCCCAGGTCTTACCCAGCACTGGCTACAGTTGGGAACTGGATTAAGGTGTATTAACTGAGGCTAAAACCTGATAAGATAGAGGTGATGGTAATTGAAAGACTTCATTACTTGAGATCAACTGGGACACCTATCACTGATGGGATTCAGCCTCCTTTGTTACTCAAGTGTCTAGGCATGCTTATAGATCCTTTGCTGTACCTGGACTTTCAGGTAGCAGCAGTAGCTAGAAGAACCTTTTATGGACTCCATTTGGTGAGCTGCAACCCTGTCTTTCAGGGAAGGCTAAAGTATTTAATGCCTTTTTTACTTCAGTTTTCACAAAAAGAAGTAGCTCTCATATGATGAGTGGAGTTGGTAGCAAAGACAGGAAAGAAGACAAAAAGTCTAGAGTAGGGACAGAACAAGTTAGAGACTACTTAGAAAAGCTAGATGCTTTCAAGTTGGCAGGGCCAGATGGGATGCACCCTAGGGTACTGCAGGAATTGGTTGAGGTTATTTCAGAGCCATTGACTATCCTCTTTGAGAACTCATAGAGGTTGGATGAAGTCCTGGATGATTGGAAAATGGCAAATATAGTGCACATTTTTAAGAAAGGGAAGGAGGAGGATCCAGGAAACTAAAGGGCATTTTTACACAGGCACACATCACAGCACCGGGTGCTTTGAAAAGCACCTGGCGCTGCGACACATGTAATTGAATAAGCAGCAAAATGAGCTGAGAAAATGACAGTGACGTGCTTTCGATCTAAAACACCTTGAAGGTACTTTAGTTCAAAAGTGCACCACTACCATTTTCTGTGTGCTGACCACAAGTGCACGTGGTGCAATGCAGTTTGCCTCAGCTCATATCTGAAGTGGCAGATTTCCAGCACATTGCTGGAAAAAAAGTAGGTGGATAAATGCCTATAGAGCCTGACCTTAATACTAGGATAGATCATGAATTAGGTCCTCAAGGAATCTGTTGTGAAGTACATAGATTAGAACAAGGTAATCAGAAACAGCTAGCATGGATTCACCAAGAGCAAGTCGTGCCTGGCTAACCTGATTTCCTTCTAGGATAAGGTAACAGGCTCTGTGGATGGTGGGAAGAACAGTAGATGTGACATACCTGGACTTTAGTGAGGCTGTTTACATTGTCTCCCATAACACTTTTCTTTAACAAGCTAAGGAAATATAGACTAAATAAAAGTACTGTAAGGTGGATACTTGTTGAATCATTGTATTCAACAAGTAATAATCAATGACTCAATGTCTAGTTGGGAGGAGGCATTAAATGGGGATCCCCAGATATCTCTTCTGGGTCCAGTATTGTTTAATATCTTCATTAAAGATTTGGATGAAGGAATTGAGTGTGCACAGAAAATTTGAGGACCACACCAAGTTGTGCTGTGGATACTCTGAAGAGTAAGGCTAGGATCCAGAATGGCATGAATAGGCTGGAGAAACGATCTACAACCAAGCAGATGAGATTCTACAAGGACAAGTGCAAAGTCCTGCACTTAGGACAAACAATTGCATGCATAAATATAGACTGGGGAATGACTGGCTAAGCTACAGTACTGCAGAGCAGGATCTGGAGGTTACAGTGGACCATAAAGTGAATTTAAGCCAACAAGAGCACAACAACATACTGGGTTGTATCAACAGGAGTGTCGCTTGTAAATCAAGGAAAGTGATTCTTCCACTCTATTCAACACCGATGAGGCCTCACCTGGAATACTATGTTTAGTTTTAAGCCCCACACTGGAAGAAGGATGTGAACAAATTGGAAGGAGACCAGTGGAGAGCAATGGAATTTATTTGAGTCCTGAAAGACAAGAATTATTAGGAAAGGCTAAAAACTAGGTTTATTTAGTTTGGAGAAGACAAGACTGAGGGGAAATTTTATAACAGTCTTCAAATACCTGATGGGCAATTACAGACGGGTTTTTCCCAGGGCTCTAGGGGACAGGACTAGGAGCAATAGCTTCAAACAGCAGCAGGGGAAATTTAGGTTGGAGATAAGGAAAAACTTTCTGACTATGAGGGTGGTTTTCAAAAGCAGATTAGACAGATACTTGGCTGGAATGGTTTAGCCAGAGACGATCCTACCTTGAGCAGGGGGCTGGACTACATGATCTCATGAGGTACCTTCCAGCCCTACTTTCCAATGATTCTGCGATTCATATCTGGCTATCCTCATCCATATTTTTGTATGATATAGCAGTCCAGTAGTCTAGTGTCCATTCTGAAGACTAGACTACTGGAATACATTCTATATGAGGCTGTCCTTGAGGACTATCCAGAATCTGCAGTTGGAGCATAATTCAATTGCCACTCTTCAGATAGAAGTGAGTCACCAGGTGCTCCAAAGTGTTCAGTGGCTTCCAGTAGCATTCCAGGAGCAAATCAATATGCTGGCTTTGACCTGTAAAGCCTGAAATTATCTGAGCCCTACACACTGAAGGGACTGCTCTTTCTTACGTTCCATTGCGATCCCTAAGGTTAGCTGAGAGCAAACTTCTGCAAATATCGTACAGGCATCAAGTCTGGCAAAAAATGTATGAGAGGTCATTCTTGGTAGTCATTTCTCAGCGGTGGAACTCTCTGCCCCCTGTGGTCTGTCAGAGACAGTCTCAATACATTCTGGAAGTGGTGTAAGAACTTTTAATTTGAGTAGGCTTTTACCGGCAGGATTATCTAGATTTGGGGTAGGGAGGCAGATCAGCACAAGCTGTGAAATAGGAAGCCCTATCAGCAAAACTGTACTAAAATAGTTTGGCTTGATTAGTGGAATGACCATTTAAAAGGAAAGATGACTGTTAACACTTCTGAAGTAAAGAACAATAGGTCATTAAACAGGCCATTAAGTCCTTTAGCTGCCTGAATAATGGTACCAGAGCTGCATCACTCTGCCCCATCCCCATCCCTCGATTTAGAGACTGCTTGGAGCAGTGTCCCAGATTTCACATTATCCCTGTAGCAAGTCAAGAATTAACTAGCTCACTTGCATAGTTTTTCAGTGTTTGCTTACAGTCTTTTCACTATGTTTATTCCTCTGGGAAAAACTCCATCCTGGCAGGACATGAGCATAAGCAATTACCAGTGTAACTAACCAAACAACACACAGCCTTTTCCTAGACCACCAAAAGAGCCCGTGTTTGGGTCTGTGGCTGTCATCCCACATTCCTGCCTCCTATCAGTTCACTTCAGCAATATATACAGTATCTTGACACACCCATAGCCTCGTTATGTCTCTTGGCCCTCTTCTCAGTCTTTGGCCAACTTCCAGGAGAAAGGTACTCCAGGCATGTTCCTTGGGCTCCAAGGCGAGCTGACCCACCAGCTCTCTCCTCTTGGCTCTCAGCCCTTAAGGAATTTGCTCTCAAGTTTCTTGGTTTTGGTTCCGGTTCCGGTTCCTGTTCCCATTCCCGTTCCTGTTCCCATTCCCGTTCCCATTCCCGTTGAACCTAACTCAGCTCTCTAACTCCCATCTCCCTAGAAGTCTCTCTCCTAGCTCCCTTTCCCAACAGCTTTTTAGCTTCCTGTGGCCCACTAATTATCTTTCTCAGCCGGCCCAGTCCTCCTAGGCTGCCTGAAATTAGGCTTATTGCCTGCAGCTGACCTGTAGCCCCTGCAGACTGCCCCCAGGCTCCTTGAGTTAGCAGATTAATACATTGCTACAGTTGCTACAGTTGCCATATGGCCACCCTAAGTAAAAGATAAAAGAGACATCTGGCTTTGTTAGAGCAGTAGGTAGTGGATGACATGATGAGAAACCTGATTTACTGGTATGGCTTGACCAGTATATACCACCTGAGCATCTTGTAATAGGTCCAGTAAGTCACCATAGAGGCTGTTATACCCTCTAGCCAAATGATTGATATTTTATAACACTTTTGAAAAACAAATTAATGGATTTTAAAAGGAGCATAACCTAGACAAGTTGATGAATTAAAATATCATTTTAATAGCAGTGTTTTCTACAGGGAGAAGACATGGTGTTAAGGGGCACATTTACACATGGAATTAATGCTGAGCAATAAACTCCAGTGCATATCACTCTGGGGTTTATTGCTCCCAGGTGCACTGCTTGAATGTGTGCCCAGGACAAAAGCACATTGAGCCAGGTTCAGGCAGCCCTGGCTGGCAGAGGTCCCCAGGGCTTAGCTTACCAGCCTAGGGATGCTCTGACCCAGCTCAATGTGCTGTAGAAGGGCTGGCTGGGGCACAAGTGTGCTGTAGTGTGGGGCTAGCCAACAGGTAGCATCCACACTGAAGTACTGTCATGCTCTTGCTAGCTTGGTCAGTGTCTATGCATGTGCTACTGTGGAGTAAAAAACTCCACAATAGAATAGTACTTGTATTTACAAGTACTAATCTACTGTGCAGTTAATTAGTTTACTCTGTCCTAATAGCTTTGCATGTGTAGACATTGAGACTGATTATCTTTCTCCATTTACTGTGGAGCTAATTAGGCAACTCCTTAGTAAATGTCTTGTGTAAATGCACTCTACCCAATGCAAGTCTACCCATTTTTCCAAACCTTTGGTCTGCAGACCACTGGTGATCATGAGGCCATGGTTAATGGTCCTCAGATTGCGCAATCTAATAGGTGCATCAGTGGTTAAATGTGATTCTATTTCACCCTGCTCCAGTCCCTGAAAACTGTTAATGCAAAAAATGAGTAAATCCTCTTTCTTCTTGCTGTTTTTTGTGACTCAGTCTTATGGGTCAAGTGACAGTGCATTATAAAAATATATGTATTGATGGTTTTTTAGAGACTTGAGCAGGGTGGAATAGAATCACACTTAGGTCCTTAAATCTACTTAAATGATAAACCCCAGGTGGAATATAGTCTGGTGCATAGTGTTTTCAGTTACAAGTTTGAGAAGAAGGGTGAATGGTGGTTCACAAGGAATTTGGAGACTTAATAGTGTGCTGTTTATCCAAAAAGGTCTGGAGAAAGACTAGTTGAGAGCATAGAAAAACAGGAATTACAACAACAGGTCAGATTCATCTAGTCCATTGTCCTCTCAGTGACAATAGAAAGGGATGCATCTTTAGGGAAAAGTGTAAATGCCATACAATAGGCAATTATGAAATTAAATGAACATAAGAGAAGATTCCTCCTATACTGCTGGAATGTGGGTGGCTATGTTCTGAAATATAAGGATTTATATCGGACTTGTATATATTTAACCTAATAAAGCTGCTGTTATTTTTGTTATCCATTTAAATATGAATCCACTTTTCAAGCCTATTAAATTCTAAACTTGAATGGACACATGGAATGCAGGATATAAGGATTGTTTTCTTTATAGATACAGGTGGAGTAATATAAAGGTATTTTTAGAAGGTTTTATTTAAAGTCAATACTGGTGGCATTTATAGATATCTGTTAACATCTGACCACTAATGATGCAAGGAATCACCAATCCTTTGTGAATGGGTTTCACTACCAACTCTGGTTATTCTTGCAAAATCAGCTTGATTAGTTTTTGATGAGAAGCTATAGCTCTCCAGTATGCCAGTCAATGACTTATGCAACCTATAGACCGACTCCTATAAACACTTCAACCTGAAACAATTTCAGGAAAAATATTATTCCCAGGATACCAGCTCAGCTTGCTTTGCTTCTACCAAACAGTTCTCTGAAAGGCCTCCCCTGAGTTTAAGCCAGTCTGCTCACATTTCAATTGTTTTATTTCTCCTTTTTCCTTTCTTTGTTGTTCTCTAAATTAAACTCTACTGGAGACTGAACCATTTCATATTATAACAATGTCTGTCAAGAGCTCTTTAGTGTGCATGATAAAATGTAAACTCTTTAATTGACTTTTTTTTTGGTTACAAACACAGGAAACTACTATAGCATCTTAATCAGTACACAGTTTCAAAGTTATTTTCCTTTTTCACTTGCTCCTGCTTTTTCTTTTTTACTTTCTTGCATCTATTATTATATTGAAAGCTGTCATTTACAATCTATCCTGTTACTAATGAGCATTAGTTTGCCATTGTTGTTTTTAACAGAAATCAAAAATATTTTTAAAGTTTCCTAACATCAGACCTGAAGATGTTTTACAGAGGGTTTGAAGCAAATTGCTTTAAGGTCACTACGTTGGATATGAGAACTTGTACCTTGCTTAATCTATTACTGGCTGATAAAATAAAATGCCCTTGAATCTTTTTCAAAGTGGTATTTAAAAACTGTTTTAGAGTTATGTTATAGCACACACCTCTACCCTGATGGATGGGTAGCATCATGGACAGATCTTTTGCACAGTTTAACATAAATTAATTTAGTGTTAATGTGAACAAGATTTGTAGCCACCTTGTAGGTTGAGATATATGACATGATAATTAGACAATGGGCAGTAGTGCATCTTCTGAACCTTTACCCAACAGTGAAGTAAAATTACCCTACAGTCAATATGTCATGTGTCAGCAGCCCAATGCAGTTTTCTCAGGCAACCCCAGAGTAACCAGTTTAAGACTAGCCAGGAATAATTGTAAAAGGAACTTGGAGATTACCTCCTGATCATCAGCCTGGGAAGGACAATAATGCAATTTTCTCTGCTTTTGTCCCTTTTAGGTTGAGCAGTTGTTTAGCTTCTCTGCTGAACAGCTGTTTAGCTCAGTGGTGCTTAACCTTTGGCCCTGCAGGTGGTGCAGAGCCAGTCTGTGAGCCGGATTGGGCCATCTGCAGGCCTGATCAGCTGTGGGGCCCAGCAGTGCTACTGTCCTGTCCCATGTGCTTGGATTGGGTCCTGGGGGAGCTGGTACTAACCCCTTCCATCCTCCACACATTGGGCTTGGGTCCCCAGGAGGAGTTTGGGGGGCTGGTACTACCTCCTCCTGCCCCCTCTGTGCCAGGGTTGGGTTCCGAAGGGTGGGGGGCAGCAATGTCCCTCCTACCCACTGACACTGGGTTTGAGTCCCAGAGGCCTGGCACTGCCCCTGCCCAGCCACCCACACTGGAATTGAGCTCAGGGGTTAACACCATGCCCACAAAGCCCGGCATGCTGGGATGGGGTGCCAGATTCAGTGTGCAATGGCTGGGGCTCTCCATGGGTCTGAAAATTTGGCAGTGGAGGAGCAATGCCCCTGCTCTCCTGCCATCAAATTTCCAAACCCATGGGGAGCCCCTCAGGGTGGATGACACTGTTCCATGGGCTATATCTGGCCTGTGTACCAGAGGTTGAGCACCTCTGTTTAGCTGCTCAGCTCTGTGGACTGCAAGAAGCCACAGCTGGAGCATCTTTGAAGCCACCTCTTAGAAGATCCTTTGTTCTGCAGCTAGAAAGATGGAAAGCTACAGCTGTGGCTTCTGTGTGCCACTGTCTCAGCTATTTCAACCAACTCCTTGTCTCAGCCACTTTGCCCAATCAGTCTTTGTCTCCCCCTGCCCCATTTCCGCAACTTACCTCTGCGTTCCCTGCACACTGCTACCAAATTCCCTGCACACTCTGACCCAGGCTTCTCCCTAGGCTTAGCCTCTTAGCCAAATCAATCTCAGTCACTACAGCTTTTAAAACAATCCATTTTACAATTCTAGATTGCCCTCCTTGGTTCCTAGTCTCGGCCTTTTTGTCTAGTCAGGATCAGCCCCCCTTCTGTCCCTGGCTCTTGGTTCAGTTACCTTTCCCATGGTCTGTTTTACACTCCTCCCCATCTTGTTTCCATTACATTCCCCCCACCTCCCAGTTACATTTTTACCTCCACTCTGGAGCTAATTTTGAAACACTCCTTGTTTTAACCTACTCCATTCACTGTTGTGCCTGTCTAGCTTTGGTTCATGTTGCACTGAAGTTAGGTACTTTCCACTTCCATTATGTCTGGACACCACTTAAAGCACAGGAGAGACAGTCTTTGTGCTCTCAAACCAATCCCAACCCCAACCAGAAGTAGCTATTATATGAGACAGCCACCTTCCCCATGCAGGCCAGGGATGCTCAATCAACCTGTGGGGTGGTGCACTGCAGTCCAGTTATCACTTTGCTTTTCAGTGCCTATTTCCATTTTGTAGCACTTTGCAGTTTTGTCTAGCATTTCTGTAAGTTCTTGAAGCTCTTCTGATGTCCCCGCTATAAGATCAATGTCATCAGGAAAGTGCAGGTTGTTGATTTTCTGTCCTCTAACTGATATAGTTCTTGTGAAATTCTCTAATGCATTTCACATGATTTGCTTGAGGAAGAGGTTGAAAAGGTCTGGTGAGAGTAGGAGTGCAATCTTGGTGCACTCCTGTTGAAGTTGCACCTGCTTGATGATGGCAGACAACCAGTATCCATCTTTTCAGTCCAAAGAGTTTAATTTTGGCAAAATTTTAAGTAGCTAAAAAGGGAAATATTCTAATTGGAAGTGTTGGGAAACTTTAACTACTAGGCAGTGCTACTAGCAAAATCTCTTAATATAGTAGCAAGAGCAGCATCACAGAGTACTGCAGGTGGCTTGGCTGCCAGAGATGGGGACAGAGCCTGATTCCTCTCCCTGGCTCCTAGACTCAGTCTTGTCAAAGTGGGTTACACAAGAACCTAATTTGAGATGCTCTTTTTGAAAAGCTGTGAGACAAAAAAAGGTGTGCTTTGGCTCTCTTTTTTATGAAGAGCAAGGTTCTGGTCTCCTCTTGAGCTCTAATAAACTTGTGGGTGAATGCCAATTAGCTCCTGCATGGGGGGCGGAAACCAAGATTCAGAGAAAAGATTGTGAAATACACAAACACAATATGAGTAATCACTGAGAAAACTGGGAATTAGAAAACTTTTGGCCAGATTTTATTCCATCTATTATGCATCCAAGTATACCTAGATACCTATTCCATCCTGCTTGAGTCCTTGAAAATTCTGTGTGTCTCCTTTTTAACACTCTGGAACCTGACCCATAAGGCTGGGTCACAAAAAAAGTAGCCAAGAGAAGTTACCTACTTTTGTGTTAACAGTTTTTCATGAATTGGAAAAGGGGAGAATAGAATTGCACTAAATGCCTATATATGCCTTCCAAAAATGTCAGTCACCCTGCTCCTGTAATGGGGGCAGAGTGGGTAATAGAATCACTCTTATACAATAGTTGGGTAACTCAGCATTGGTTACAAGTTAGACATTTGTGTCTTCTAAGTGAAATAGAATCCTGCCTTGGGTGTTCTTTCATCCCTGCAGGAGAATGTCTATATCCTCCACCGCCAGCTCTGAGGGCCAAATTACTCCAGGGCAAGCTTCTACTTCTAAATTAGTGAAGTATGCTGAACAATTTCTCTGACACTGAACTAAATTCAATTGTTAGGCAATGATTGATGTACAGAAGCATTAATAGTGATGCCTGGAGTATGCCATTCAAAATCAACCATTCCTATTTGAAAGTGTGTATATTTCGGGGATTCAGTTCACAGTCAGTAGGAACAGCTTCAGTAATACAAGGCTGGTATTTTACCCTAAGTATTTATGGCTGGATCACAGCATTTGCCAAATCAGGAACTCAAAAATAACAAGTCAGATCCCAAAATTGTGAGATTGGGTATAGTTTCATAGTTTCTAGGGTCAGAAGGGACCTGAACAGATCATCAAGTCCAACCCCCTGACCTGGGCAGGAACGAGTGTTGGGATCACAATACCCCAGCCAGATATCTATCCAACCTCCTCTTGAAGATCCCCAAGGTACGGGAGAGCACCACCTCCCTTGGGAGCCCATTCCAGAGCCTGGCAGCCCTTACCATAAAGTAATGCCTCCTAATATTAAGCCTGAACCTACTCTCAATCAATTTGTGGCCATTATTCCTTGTTATCCCAGATGGTAACCAGGGGAACAGAGCTTCACCTATTTTCTACTGGTCCCCCCTGGTGAGTTTTATAGCCGGCCACCGGATCCCCTCTCAGTCTTCTCCTGTGGAGGCTGAATAGATTCAGGCCTTTTAGTATATCTTCGTAGGGCCTGGCCTGCTGCCCTGACCATGTGAGTGGCCCTTCTCTGGATCCTCTCAAGGTTAGCCACATCCATCTTGAAGTGTGGTGCCCAGAACGGGATGCAGTACTCCAACTGTGGCCTGACCAGTACCACATAGAGGGGAAGGATCACCTCCCTGGACCTGCTTGTGATGCATCTGTAGATGTGTGACAAGGTGCAGTTAGCCTTAATGACTGCTTCCTCACATTGGCGCCTCATGTCCATCCTGGAGTCAACAATAATTCCAAGATCCCTTTCAGCCACTGTGTTGTTGAGAAGGGTGTTCCCCATCCTATAGGTATGTTGCAGGTTCCTTCTCTCTAGATGCAGCACCTTGCAATTGTCTGCATTCTCATCTGCCCACCTCTGTAATCTGTCTAGATCTAGTTGGATTCTGTCCCTCCCCTGTCCCTCCCCTCCACTTCTCCCCACATTTTTGTGTCATCAGCAAATTTGGACAGCGTGCATTCCACACCCACCTCCAAGTCACTGATAAAGATGTTGAAAAGCACAGGCACAAGGACTAAGCCCTGGGGAACTCCACTGCCCACATCCCTTCAGGTCTAAAACGACCCATCCACCACCAATCTCTGTGTATGACCATTGAGACAATTTGCCACCCATCTAACTGTGTAGGCATCAATGCCACAGTCGCCTAGTTTTTTTTTTTACAAGCATGGGGTGAGAAATAGTGTCAAAGTCCTTCTTGAAGTCCAGGTAGATGACATCCACCTCAACGCCTGCATCCAAGGACTTTGTAACCTGATCATAAAAGGAGGCAAGGTTAGTCAGGCAGGATCTGCCCTCAGTGAACCTGTGCTGGTTGCCCCTGAGCATTACCTCCCATGCTGGACCCCCACAGATGTGCTCCTTGATAATTTTCTCAAAGGTCTTCCCAAGGACTGAGGTGAGACTAACTGGCCTATAGTTACCTGGGTCCTCCTTTCTCCCCTTCTTGTAAATGGGAACCATGTTGGCCCTTTTCCAGTCCTCTGGGACCTGTCCAGAGAACCATGAGTGCTCATACAGCCATGCCAGGGGCCCTGCTATGACCTCTGCCGATTCCTTCAGTACCATTGGATGAAGAGCATCCAGACTTGCTGATTTAAACATGTCCAACCCCTCTAGAAGTTTCCTAACTAGATCATCCCTGACCCTAGGCATGGCATCATGTCCCCTGAGCCTGTCCATAATCCTAGTAGGGGAGTTGTCTCAGTCCCTGCTCAGAAATATTGATACAAAGAACTCATTGAAGAGATTAGCTTTTTCCTTTGCTGCAGTCACCAGATTGCCAAGCCTGTCCTGTAGGGGCCACACATTACCTGGTGCTGCCTTCTTACTCCCTATGTATTTGAAAAAAGACTTTTTGTTATTCTTAATTCTGGTTGCAGCCCTAGTTTCATCTCTGCCTTGGCCTTCCTAACTGCTTCCCTGCAATCATGAGCAACAGAGGTGTAATCCTCTTTGGTGATAGCCCCTTGCTTCCACTGATTGTATGCCACCTTTTTTGCCCTCAGGCCCTCCTGGTTGCCTTTGTTGAGCCAAGAGGGGGTTTTAGCATTCTTGCCCGCTTTGGTTCACATTGGGACTGCCTCCCTCTGAGCTTGAAGGATCGTCTCCTTGAGGAACAACCACTCATCCTGGACACCCACTCATTGAGGCTCTGAGTTTCTAGGGTCTCTTACTAATTTTAGCTCATTGAAGTCAGCCCTTCTGAAGTCAAGGACTTTTGCCTTACTGCTTGCTATTACCACCCTGCGCCTGATAGTAACTTCCAACTTCCAACTTCCAACCTAAAGCCTAGGTAGTCGAGCACCCGCAGATCCTTCACCAGGTCATTGCCTGTGGCAAGGACCAAGTCCATCAAGGCATTTCCTCTGATCAGATTGTGTACCTCTTGAGGTAGGTGGAGGTTCTGTATGCAGGCTAAAAAACTATGTGAGTGTTCAGACCTGAAAATTGCAGGTCCAGCTCACCCACCTGATGAGGCAGTCTGTAGTAGACACTTCACTATCAAGTCCCCTTCCCCACAACCCCCTCCCATTCTAACCCAGAGTGCCTCAGTTTGCCTCATAATAGTGATGATTTAAATATATATATATATATGTATGTATTGTGTTCTTGTTTTTCATTTGGTTTTTAAGCCGTTCTTATTTACTTGGGTCACCTTTCATGCTTTTCTCTGTACAAAAAGGGCTAAAAACCTATTTTTTAAATGAAAACCAACGTTCTCACATGGTCATGAAATCCCAGGTGTTGAGGTTTAAAAAAAGGCATAAGAGTGGACAACAGCAACACTAAAAATGTGCAAAGGGAGAGAGATACAAGAAGCAGCCCCTGTGCAAAGGCAGGGCAGAAAGCATGTTTGTCTGCAAAGTCAGACACCCTCACAGTGGATATAGAGGAGTGTAAGGGCAGTTGCCTGCCTACTCCCCAAAGGCACAAACCAACCCCAAAAGGCAAGTTAAAGAGTGAACAGAATTATGTATTATCCTAACCTTTAGTGGGCAGCCACATGTGGGATGCTGATTACTGATACACAGTTTAAGATCCGCCCCTCCCCCTCTCCCCGGCAGTGTGATTGAAATCAGGTCACTAATAAATCTATAATACTAAATACTAACTTAGCTCAAAAATGTATGCACTGTCACTTTTGATTGGATTTTTGCAAAGCTAGGGTGGATATTTAATTGTGGTTATATGCTTTCAACTGCCTTAAATTTAAACACCTTGTGAGAATAGGGATGCCCCATGCTGGGGTGTACAGTAGTAAGTCAGAACTCAGCAGATAGTTTGTATCTCTCTCTAACGTTTGTTTGTTTGCATGTATGTACATCATCCCACATATAAAAGAGCACCTATATATGCAAGTCAAAAGCTTTAAGTTTGCAATACAAGCTGAGGAAAGATACTAAGTATATTATGCAGTTATCTAATATGATATAATATATTTATATCACTTTTGCAAAGGGAAAAAACAGATAAACCATAGGATTATTGCACTGAAATGTCAGCAAGCTACTTTGTCATTGGCTATGGATTGTTGGTATTTTTTCATTATTTAGACTTAAGCGGACTTGAAACTGTAAATGTATTTTTTTATTTATTTACATTATTTTGAGGATAAAGACAGTCATGCAGAAAGCCAATGCTTAGGATAATTTCTATAGCCATAATAGAGTAGAAAGTTGGTAAGTCTAAACTGCCTGTAGTCTACGATTTTTAAAAATATATATATAAACACCCCCCGCCTCAACCCATCAGAAGTTCTTAAAATATACAGACTCCTGCGAGAAATATTTACCATACTTTTTCCTCCCACTTTTTTAAAGAATAGTATTTCTCCCCCCCCCCAGAAAGTGATCAAGAATGTTACAATTAAAAACAAACACAAAAGCAAGTACTATTCCTGGAAAGAACATCTCATTTTCTTACTTTCTTTTGGCAGTTCCCTAGTCTGCTGTAGATTGAAGAAAATAGGAATAAGCATCTTTCGACCACAAACAGATGTGCTTGATAAAGAAAATGTCAGCAAAAATACTAAAGCAATGTGTCACAGCAGCTTTCTGACAGATAGAGGGAAAAGGTAAAAAATGTTCTATCATGTCCGACAAGGTGTTCTTTTTGAGATTTAAAGATCACTGTGCAACTTTAAACATGTTTGTCACTTTGGCTCTGACTGGAGCTATCTGGAGCTTCACAAGAACTTTATCAGCTCAGCATAGGGGGAAAAAAAGAAGCCCATTCCCATTTATCTCAGCCAGGTTCCCTTCAAAGCCAACAAATAAATTACAGTGTACATTTGATACAAATTGATTTCTTAACTCAAATAACAATGTTGTCCTCCCAGTCAGGCCATGTGTCACTCACTCGCGAGCCTGAGTGAAAGGCTCAATCTGTCTGTGTGACAGAAATAGGCCTGACGCATCTCACCAAGGAATGCTAATAATCCAGGCCTGGCCTAGGCCTTTGTGGGCAAGCCATGATAAGGAAAATCAGCCCATCCTGTCAAACAGTGTGAAGGCCTGATCAGTGTTTGTTCCAACAAGCTATATAGGCCTTGGAGTTGCCATCCTATTTCATGTAGTAAATGAGAGGAAAATAAGATCCGGCTACTATGGTTAAGATGCCAGTGACTATGATGAAGCTGAAGTGAAAGGAAACCCCATTGAATATCTTGAACTGATCTTATCAGCTGCTGGAGAAATGAGATATTGGCAGGGGCTGTTGAGTTTCTCACAGCTGAGCAGGTTAATAAGGTTGGGAGGCAGGCCACAGGCTAATTGGATTTGCCTTGGCTTGATAAACAGTGGCAGGCCTATAGCCAGAAAAACATATACAATGTGGCTTTCCCCCCTCCCTTTGTTTCTCTTTAAGCCCTATGAAAAAAGCTGCTGTTTTGAAGCTAAAGGTGTCTTCCTGAATTCCCAGATGAAGAGGCCAGCAAAGTCAAACTGTGAAACAGTAGTTGTTGGGTGTTCTGATTTTAATCAAACGGTATTTAACCTGCCTGACCTCACATCAAAACAGCACAACTATAAGAGCTAACTAGAAGCAGAAGGAAATAACAGGCAACTGATGCTTTCCACAGCATTAGAATATTCCAAGGGAACCAATTTGAGAGCTCAGTCCTTCAATTGCTATTCAGATGATGGTCCCATTAACTTTGGTGCCGATACTCACACAGGTGTGGTCTGCAGGACTGGATCTTAGTTTTGCAAGAATTGCAAGATGCTTTGGTTGTTGATGCTTTATACAATTTCCCATTGCAGAACCGGCTGGAGGTAATCACCTGTATTCCCATCAATGCACATTTCTTACACTGCATGTAGAATGCTTCATTGTGCATTACAGAAATAGTTGTGTGGCATGCTGAGCTGCTGGCACTCTTGCTTTGCTTGCAACTGTAATGCTTTGAAAACTTTAAAATCACTTTCCTTATGCCACCTATAAAAATTCTCTGAGTAAATGTATCTTCATACAGAGAATCTAGGTTACACTGAACCAGCATTTCTGCACCCCAGCTATTTGATAGAAAGCACTTGATTTTTCTATTCCCAAGAACCCCATGCAAGGCTGATGCAAAAACACTACGAAATAACTCCTGAATGTTGTACACCTACTGTATGTTCATTCCACATCCATGTAAATACCATGTCAGTATAAGGCAATGGAAAATCATTTCCTATATATGCAATGGGGTAGAAACAGCTCTTTTTTAATTGGCTGGTAGCATGTGCTTTTAAAAATTTTTTTTCTGTTATATTCAGTTTCTTATATTGTGTCCCTGTTGTGGTATCTCAGCATCAAAGCTTTAAAAGGAATGTGCCTCACATCAATAATAAATTTCTATAGCATCCATAGCTAAAGGGGAAACAAAAGACTTCCCTAATAGAAAACTCCATAGCTTCTTATTTTCTGTTTTTATTTAGTAACATTTAGTTTTCTAACATACTTTTATTTGTCAGCCTATTGCATGTGTCTGACACAGAATAATAATTTAGGGTGGGCAGCAGAGAGGACCCCTCTGACCTTATTTAATGCATTCTTTTAACACACTTCATTCAAACAAGCAGTTTTGTTTCCCGTTTTTTGAAGGCTAACATGTTTTCCTATAACCAAAGAAATAACTTCCTTGATCATAATGTTGCCTTGTTAAAGGCTACTATTCTCTTTTTCCCAGTTGGGCTGAGAACTGATTGTGTAACTTATTTTATTAATAATTATTTTATAATATTAAGACTATATGCTTACTCATTTAAACTACACCACTTAGAGAAAACTGCCTAACTTAGATGGATTCCACCTCAGGATTTTTGAATGTTTGTACCTAACCATAGAGAGCCTTCCATCAAAATGTCTCTGGATGCTCTATCAGAAGGAAATGAAGCTTCATAGTACCCTTTTTATGAGCCTGATAACATCATAGAGCTAACTGAAAACTTTTCAGAAAACATTTCTGGTTTAATTAATGTTGATTTGTGGAAACCAACATTCTTCCAAGAATATACCAGTTTCTTAAAAATGGTTATTGGGGTAGATTAGTGTATGATTAAAGTTTTTGCAGGTTCTCTATGTCTCCCACATTCTACCTCAGTACTTAGCCACTGGACTGTAGAGTCAGTCTGCCTCATATTTCTCTCAGGTTCACTGAATCATAGAATCAGAGAAACGTAGGGCTGGAAGAGACTGTCAAAGGTTATTTAGTCCATCTTCCCCTCCCCCCCCACCTCACAACCAGAGACAGGGTCAACCCTTTCTAAACCATCCTGTACAAATCTATTGTCCAACCTATTAGTCAAACTATACAGTTAACTCTGCCACAGCCACAAGGCATAATTCCCTAACCTGCTACAAGTAAGCAGGGGGACAATGGTGGCCAGTGTTCTGCTGCTACAAAGGTTTTTAAAAATATGCCTGAGCGATTCAAACTTGAATATTTAATTATTTTTACCAAGTGTAATAGCTCCAAGACAAGAGGTTGTGCAAGTCTCCTACCTCGGAATCGCCAAAAAAAATCTGGTGGTTGTAGCCTGCACTTGAGGTAGAGGAGAGAGTGGTTCAACTTGACCAGTGCTTTTCAACACTCAGACCAGTGCTTTTCAATATTTTCATCAATGATTTGGATTCAGATGTTAAAAGGCTACTGGCACAGTTCATGGACTACACCAAATTATGCGGGAGTGCAGTCATGCTTGAGGACAGGCTAGGGATACAGGCTGACCTGGACAGGCTTGCAAGATGGGAGGATCATAACCTCCTGATGTTTAACAAGAAGAAATATAAAGTTCTCCACCTGGGGACAAATGATTCACAACACACTTAAAGGCTTGGCAGTGCTACACTTGCCACCACCACAACTGAAAGAAACCTGGGAGTCATGATAGACCACAGAATGAACATGAGCCACCAATACAATGTCATAGCTGGCAGAGTCAATAAAACACTGGCATGCATCTACCGATGCATCTCAAGCAAGACTAAAGATGTCATCGTCCTGCTCTACTCAGCCTTGGTGAGACTGCAGCTGGAGTACTGCATCCAGTTCTGGGCACCAGACTTCAGGAAGGATGTGGAGAAGCTTGAGAGAGTCCAAAGGAGGGTCACATGCATGATTAGAGATCTGGAGAGGAGGTCATAAAAAGAGAGGCTGAGAGACATGGGACTGTTCAGCCTGGAGAAAAGAAGACTTAGAGGGGACTTGGTGGCAGCCTATAAGTATATAAAGAACATATATCAGGGCATGGGGAAGCATCTGTTCACCAAGGTACCCCAGGGGAAGATAAGAAACAATGGACACAAACTGATTTTGAAGATCACTTCAGACTGGACATAAGGAAAGACTTCTTTATGACTTGAGTGTCAGAAGTCTGGAACAGACTCCTCCCAGAGGTCGTGCAGTCACCTCCCTTGGAGATCTTTAAAAAACATCTTGATGTGCACCTTGCTGGGATCACCTGACCCCATCAGTTTTCCCTGCCCAAGTGCAGTGGAGCTGGACCCGATGATCTTGTGAGGTCCCTTTCATCCCCAAACATCTATGAATCTATGAAACTAATTCAGGAATAGCAGGATTTTTAAAAGGGCCTCTCACTGAAGTTATGTACCCTAACTACTGAGCTATTCCATAGTGGATCATACTGTTTTTCATGTACAATTTGAAAAAAGCCTTGTATGATAGAAAAGAA
This sequence comes from Crocodylus siamensis, assembly GCF_052110815.1. NCBI lineage: Eukaryota > Metazoa > Chordata > Crocodylia > Crocodylidae > Crocodylus > Crocodylus siamensis. Next base: position 120,611,819 of record NC_143397.1, on the reverse strand, counting down.
ACATTTCATTGCCAACTCTAACCAACCCTGACCCTTTTATACTTGAGAAAAATAAGGTACAATCATACCAAGTGACTTGAACAAGATAGCACAGTAAGTCAGAATGAGAGCTAATAATAGTGCCCAGGGGTCCTTTTTTCAGCTTTCTTCTCCCAACATTGGATCATAATGGCTCTCATAGATTAGAAACCCTAATTTATAATTTTCTATTTAACAGGTAAAACACTGGGATTCCAAGAGCATCCTTAGAAGGAGTACCATATTTAGACAGGAGAGGAAAAAAGTCTTTTTGGCTATGTATAGATATTTCCTTAGCCGTAGCAAAACATATTTTCTCTTGGGTTAAAGCACAAGTTTTCAGATGTCCTTGTTGCAGGGAAAGCACCAAAAAGGTTCATAATGAAGGATATCTGAAAGTCTTTCAATATCATCACAGGATAAGCAGACCAGTTAATTCTCCAGGCATCCCACAATTTACTGGTTTGCCCCCAATCCTGGCCACTCTTGAACTATGTGTGCAGACTCTGGTCCTGATCTCAGAACTCTACTGCCAAGCAGTATCAGGTCCTAGGTTGGTGGCTACCCCCATCTATTAATTGCCCTGCACAGTGACTTGCCACCCATTTCTTGCTCACCACTCACCTGAGATCAGCATCAGAGTCTGCACCTATGGAACCAACCTCAAACACCACCAACCATCCAAGACTTCCATCCACTTAACAATTTGGCTGTCAGGGAGGTCATCAAACATCCACCAGACATCACAGCAATTTTGGACCTCCATACCCTCATACACCCATCTATCCTTCCTCCCTCATGGTTCCTCATCTGAGTGCAGTGCCATGAACAAGCCAGCAGCAACTGAACCAAGGAGGAAGTAGTGGGGTTCATCACCATCTCAGTAATTGCCCACTTAATGCCTCATCCATCCCACTCCCCACACCAACAGCACAGTCAGAATGATTCTCCGTGCTGCTTAAGACAATGCACTACTACTACAATGCACCCCTGTTGCCTATTTCATCTTTCTGCTTTGGCTCCTGCCTGGAAAAAATCATAGTCATGGCCCTCAATCCCATACAAACAGTTCATTAGGGATAGATACAGGCACTTTATTACAAGCAAAGTATTACAAGCAAGTCAGCAAGGAAATAAGTGGTTTCCAAGTCATCAGGTCTGCCACTTGGTAAATCAGTATGGACCACCATGGCAGTTCAAGTTCCCTTCTAAGTAGTCATAACATTAATTGTACTGTCTTCTAAAGGCTGATGCTAGCCTGAAAATCAGTCTGAGTTGCCTCTGGTCTCACATCCTAAAACACTCAGTTTATGCAGATGGGAAGATGTAGCAGCAGCCCCACCACAACCCCTAAAAGGTATTTGGGACCCCCACCATGACCCTTCAGCACACCACATACAGGTTCTATGGTTGTGGGTTCTTCATGGCATCAGTTGACATAACCTTTGAAACCTTTGCAATTTATTGGCTGACAGTTAAACTAGACACAGAGCACTTATAGTATCCCAGCTGGCTCATACAAGGTGGTTGTAGTGGGTAGTAAGGACATTTCAGGGACAAAGTCAAATACAGTGGGTGAGTCATCATAGCATGCTCACCCCCTCCCTCAGTCAGAGTTATCAGGGACCACCATTTCCTGCAGTAAGAGGCAAGTAAAGACTACTGGACTGCCTCACATGACAGTGCACACGTCCTGCGTCTGTAGTTGGGTCAGATGGATGAGGGTGACATTGGCCAGCATGCCAGTATTCTGCAGTTATAGACATGAGGCACTAGAAGTAGTGGGACATACCCAGCTGAGAATGGCCCCACATACCTCAAGTAGCCCACTGTGTTTCACAGCCCCCATGGGAGTTAGGGCCCTTTGCTCTACCCAATATCTGTTTTTCTGTGATTGCCCAAGCATGCCCCCTACTTCTCTGGGTCTGTAGGGAGTGGAGGAGAGAGTGAACTTACCATGTTGAGAGTCAGCAGGGAGAATGAGCCTGCCCACCAGCTGGCCTTGCAAGCTGCAACTTTGTTGAGGAGCTCTTCATGCTGGCAAAACAACTGCAAGAAAAGCAAGAAACTCCAGTTCATCCTCCTCCACTTTCAAGCTTGGCAGCTGCAAATGGCAAGAATGGCACCTTGGGACCAGATAATGGCCCAAGGATGTGGTCAGAGACCAGTGCCCAGGAAACTTCCAGGCAGAGGAAGATCTTGCACAAAGGTGGGCATGCTGACTTTCCTGGTGGAAGCAACCCACTCCTGGGTTGCAGAGACCAGGCAATGGAGGGAAGAAGACTAAATGTATCACAAGTATCTGGCCATCATCAGGCACAGGCTCAAGGAGTTGTACTGTACTCCTGTGTGGTTGCAAGCATGCAGAGATTGAGCAGCAGTATGTGGCCATCACTGAGTATACAAATGAGATACTCAGGAAGTCCATGAGGGTCAAGCAGGAGTTTATGAATCATCTCATGTCTGCCTTAAATATGCAGACAGAAGGCATCAGTCCACAATTTAGTACACAAGTGGGACTGTCCAGTTGCCCCTAAGGGTACATGCTGCCACTAGGATGCATTGACACACAGAGGTCCTCCATACCAGGACAGGGAGCAAGCCACTCCAGCTGTCAGGTAGGTATAACTTGTAGGCTGAATAATCATCCAATGGTGACTGCTGCTAGGGCTGTGCAAAGCTTCAGTCACGGATTCAATTTGGTGGAGATTCAGCCCGACTCGGTGGGTAAATCTCCAAATCCAAATCAAATCAGAGGGCTCTTTAATCTCTCCAATTCGAATTGGAACCCTCCAAATCAATTCGGAGAGATTCAGAAAGATACAGGGATAGACACAGCTTTAAATGTTGTTTCTACATACCTCTAGGGAGCAAGTGGCTCTTGAACACTGTGATGCTGGGGTGCATGGAGAGTCCCACAGAAGCATGGGGGGGCTCTCCAGCACTCTCGGCAGCAGGCCCAAAAGTGGACCAGAAGCACTTCTTGTCCACTTCCAGGTCCACTGGGGAGCACGTGGGGGCCCCCCCCCCATGTTCCCCTGACTCAGCGACTTGTATATCCTGGATCTGGAGGGGGGCACTCAGAGTTCCCCCCTGGCCAGTCACTGGGCCTGGGGAGGCACGGGGGGGAGGGGGGACACCAGAAGCTCCATGTGCCCCAGCATCACAGCATTCACAAGCCACGCTGGTAGCTCAAGGTATGTAGAAAAACTTTTAATGTCTGTGTCTGAATGGCTGATTCTCTGAATCAGCATTGAATCTTCAGATTTGGATTAGGTTGAATCAAATCAGGGACAGTGATCTGAATCAATTAATTGAATCACTGTCCCTGATTTGGGCTGAATCTGAATTGAAATTGAATAGCGCACGCCCCTAACTGCCACCACCTGGGGACAAGCTGTGTTCACATGTTGTGGCTGCACCAGATCTGTGACGTGCTTGCTTTCACAGGGGAGTGATGGTTTTCACCTGTGTATGTTTCTCTAGATATTGCTTTTTTAACATTGATTGTTTATCTGTTCCATTGACTTCCCCTTTTTCACATTGTTCTTGTCAGTTGAACACAATTCTGCTTGTACACTGTGTTCACCATGTACATAAGGCAGGAATGTTCAGGGGCATAAAAAGCACCAAAATATATGGATGCTCAATGCACTGCTTGCTGCTCCAGCACCAGCTATGCCTTTCTCCCTTCCCTTTTCCATGTCTCCCCCCCAGGAGGTGGTTTCAGCAGCCTGGCACTGATTTAAAAAGCAAGGTGAGGGGAGAAGCATAGTTCAGCCAGCCTAAGTTGTTTCTTCTTCTCTTTCTATCTCCCTCCATCTGTCTCTGGAGAAGCCCACAGCATGTGCAAGAGCACAGCCAGTGCTTTCACTGTCTTCCTTCCCTCTTCCCCCTTCCACATCACTGGGAGCATGGCTCAACACCTGGCTGAACTTTTCCACACCCTAACATGACACCTCCATATAGTCTACCCCATGCTCTCTGCCTGCATTGGAGATAACCACATGAGATCATGAGTTCAGCATGACATTGTTTAATTGGGTAGCCAGCATCATTCTATGATTCACCATTCCAACCCACAGCCTGGTGTCTGGAAAAGTGCTCAGTCAGCATGTCTCGCACATGCAGTACCAGGCACCTGGCCTCCATTTGAGAATTTGTATAGGAGCTGGGGACCGCTCTGCCTCGATTCAGGCAGGGGCTCCCCCTCGGTCTTGCAGATGCTGTAGAGCATGCAAGACAAGACCACAAATGGGCACATTGCATTCACTGGCATCCATGCATATTCTCAGGCATCTCCAGCAAACCTTGAGATGTCTGAAAGAACACTCCAAAGCCACTCTGCAGTTGCTGAGCTGGTAGTTAAACAGTTTATTCCGGGCAGCCAGGCACCCAGTGAATATTTTAATCAGCCAGGGGTGCAGTGGGTAGGAAGCGTCTCTGATTAGTAGTGGCAGTACAGTCACTCCTTTAAACTGGATGTCAGGCATGGCAGGAACAAACTCTCTCAGCTCCACCAGTTCAGGGAGGAGGTAGCTCCTACATATTCTGGCATTGTGCACCTTGCCTGAGCTGCCAACATTTTACATGGCAAAAGGTCACAGTGGTACATAACTGCCTGAAGTAAAAGTGAGAAGCAGCTCTTCTGGTTGATGGATCCATGGCCATGGAGTGCAGGAGAAAGGGTAGTGATGTTTATGCTTCCAACAGCCCCAAAGCAGTTGGGGAACCTCAGTCTCTTTTGAGTCGGTAACATATATGATCCATGGGACAGTCGTCTGTTGGATTACCAGATATACCTCCTGCACTGCTTCTCCAGGTCTTGACTTGACAGAACCAAAATGGTTTGCCATGGACTGGAGGCTGTCTGGGGTCATGAGTTTTCATACAGAGATGGCAGTGACTTCTGCACAGATAAGGGCTCCCATCTCACTGTTGTCTCTGCACAAATTGCTGTGTGTGTAGGGTAAGCTCAGCACTGATCTTCACAAAGGTGCCCCTGGACATGCAGAAGTTTGTGCACCACTGCTTGTTATCCTTTGTGACCATGAAGATTCACCCCCACCAGTCACTGCTTGTCTCCATGGCCCAGAAATGTTGCTCTGCAGTTTGGAGACACTCTTACATCTGCCTGACCATAACATGCTGACATGCAGCCAAAACATCTTCAGGGCTTCAACTGCTGCCATGGATTAGGAGCTGGACATAGTCATGGACCACCCATTGTTTGGCAGCAAGCATGTGTATGAGTTCTTCCCTGCAAGTACTGCTCCTTTGCTCTTGGTATGAATGGAAATAGTCATGGTGGCCAACAAAGTCTGCCAACATCATCTTTTGTGCTCAGTCCTACCCACAAGTTCATGACACTGAACCAATAATGTCTGCAAGATGACTACCATATCCAGATCCATAGCAACTGATGGTCATGGTCATGGTTAATGGTGGCAGCAGAAATGCAGTGGAAATACGAATGAGCAGTCAGGGCCTGAGCTGCACAGTGAATCACACAAAAAAACCCTCCCACAAAAATATTTTCACCTACAGTTTGAACACCCCATAAACACTTCACTTTACATTGGTAGTCAGGGGAACCACAGACACTTTCCCAGGGCAAGGCATGCTACAATGTATGTTTTCCATCTGGCCACTTGTAGTGGAAGAGGAGTGGTGTATTCAGCCACTTGTTCAACCCAGTTGGAATAGCAATACATGGACACACCAATCCCATAACTTCTTCAGCTAGTCTATGACAAATGTGATAGTTTTTAATATCATTTTTTAGTCACTGCACTCTACTAACTTGCATTTTATGAATGGGACTAAGCACAGCCTAGAAAAATAGTGAGCATGTACAGAACATTGAGCATGTAATCAGAACTTTGAAGTCAATAGGGCTACTCTGGTACTGGAAAATGGCCATGTGCTTATGTACTTAGCTGATATTTTTTGTTCTTTATATGTAATCTGTAGCCAAATGGCTATTGCTGACAGGGTTGCAAACCATCCAAAGATTTACAGACAAATCATAAAATAAGTGGTTAAAAAACCTTTGTCCATAAAAATATTTTGATGTCCATAAAACGTAAAGATGATTGGAAGCCCTGCTTCCTGCACTGGGATCTTTGGAATGTGGAAACACTTGGGTCCAAACACAGGAGGCAGAGCTTGGAGTGTCCACATCCTGTGCTCAAGTTCCCCTCTCCCTCCTGTCCAGTCTTTAGAGTGCACAACTTGTGTGCATCCCCTGGAGTGGTGTGGGTAGTGCAGAACTGGCTGGGGAAAGGAGCAGGTCACCTTGGGAGCTAAACACAAAAAGTCTGCTGGCATGGCCTGGGAAGCAACAATGGTCTGAGAATAGACAAATGTCAGAGCTTAAGTCACCATGGAGAGCTCAGGGCTCCACTGCACTCTGAGAGGGTGCCCCAGCCCTCTGCCCTACAGTTGGGGGGGGGTTAGAGATGCCCCCAAGGCAACAAGCCCTGATTCCCCCCATCCCTACTCCCATTGTATGGGTACCCCATTGGGCACCCTGAGCTGGTGACCCACCTCTAGGCTCTGACTTTAGTTGGGCTTGGGCATTGGCTTCTCTTGCAGCAAGCAGCTGCTCCCTGTATCCTGAAAGGATGTGACTTCTTCCTCTGGTCTGCACATATCGTGGCAGTTCCAAGGTAGTTCAGGGGGCAGGGAATGAGTCAGAGACTGTGGGTACTGGGAGTGCACAGAGCCATCCTGCAAAACTCCTGAATTCTTTTTGCACCAGCCTCCTTAGGCACCTCCTGCAGTACATCCCCTCTGTGGAAGCGGGTGGGGGAGCAGGCCCTCCCTGGATTCTGTGCTTGTGTGGTTGCACACTAATTCAGATTATGTAACAAAATATGTCAGTAAAAATATATTACATGTAACAAAATATATTAGTAAAAAATGTCTGTAAAAACTATGCAGATCATCAGTTAAGAATTGTTCTGGGTATTTTTTTTTTCAGTTGGCATCCCTGATTGCTGATGATTACCAAGTTTTCCAAATACTGGACCTTAGGAAACATGCTGAAATTATTGAGAATGCTTTCATAAAATAATCAAGGTAATTCAGGAGATTAAAGACATTTTTTGTTTGTTTAAAATTAGAAACTAATCATCTTCATCCTTTTGGCAAATAAGAAAGAAGCCTGTCAACAGTATTGTTACTATAAAGAGGTTCTGCAGCAAATGGGTGAAGGTTAAACTATTCAGGAAAAATAAAGAAAAGAAAATCACTTCAGCAAAACTTTGCTTAAATTAAAATTTGGGTTTGTTTTTAAAGAAAGAAATCTCTTTCCTCGCTTTTAGTATATTTCTGGTCTCCATCCTACAATGCAAAATTGGCTTTGTACTTACAATGACTTATGCATAATAGTTTCTTCCTTTCACATTTTGAGTGCTTTATTATTGTTGGATTCACATCAATACAGCATGTGGCACATGCATGAGACAAACTGGGATTACAGGAGTACATTTTCTGTAATATAAATACTGTCTAAAGCCAAACTGACTAGCACCTCCTTTTGAGTTAAACCCCATGGACAAAGCAAGAACCAGGACCTGATACTGATGAAGTCAGTCAGGTTTTGCAATTGATTTCAGCGATACCTGTATCAGCTTCCAGTTTTATAGTAGGGTCAAAGTGTTATAGGAATTTCGAAGAAGGTTTAACATATACTTTGCAAAGGTGTTCATAGTAAGCATTTGCAAACCTGTGGGCATGTCTACAAGTTTATTAATATACCGTAGGTACTGAACCTTAAGTTTGGTACCTTGTAGCAGGGCACTAAGATGCCTGCTACTCTTGGGAGCAATGAGGAAGGAGCCCAGGTGCTGGTTGCTATGGCAACCAGGGGGAGACAGTGACTCATACCTGTCAGCAGTCAGCTGACCAGAAGGGGCAGGGCCTGGCTTCCATTTAAACCCATGAGCAGCTAGAGGGGAAGGAGCTCTGCCAGATGGCACTAAGAGGAGAGGCTGGTCTGCAGGTACAGCCTGAGATTGGGGAAAGATAGAGTAACTGGTGTGGCAGGAAGAATGATGTTATTGACAATTGGCAGAGATTTATGTTATAGCCTAGGGGCTTGAGTTTTATGTTTGCTGTTTATATCCAGAGGTTTGGGTGAGGCTATTAGGGGACGGAGCAGGCCTCATTTTTGGGGGGGCGCAGACCCTGGCGTCAGTGAGGGCACAAGCTTTTGGGATGAGAGTAACCCTGGCATAGGAAGGACGAGCTTAAAAAGGCTAGGGATGCCTGGTGTGGGGGGTGTGCAAAGATATATATATATGGGGGGGGTTGTGTTGTTGCTGGGACTGGTGGGTTGCCCCTGGTTGCTCCTTTTCTTTGGGGCTGGTGCTCACGCCCCTGGGCTGGGGGGGAAGGGTTTGCTCCTGAAGGGAGCAGAAAAGGGGGCCACAAGCCTCCAGGCACTTGAAGGAAAAGCTAGAGCCTCGGGGTCAAACCCTGTGTGGTGGGTTTGGATGAGGAGGCCTAGCTAGAATAAAAGGAGTCAGGCCATTCTAGGACAGACCCCAACATACCCAATAGAATAGGCAGTCTCCTGCTCTCATAATAAATTCCAACAAGATGTGGCAGGCGAGATTAAAGTGGGACAGAAGGATTCCAAGGGTGCGCCACATAAGGTGTGGATGGCTAGGAAGATGGCACCAGGGAGGGAGACCCATTACAGACCTGTAATCATAGAATCATAGAAAATTAGTGTTGGAAGGCACCTTAAGAGGTCATTTAGTTCAACCCCCTACTTAAAGCAGGACCATCCCAAACTAGGTTATTCCAGCCACACCTTTGTCAAGACAAGCCTTAAAAACCTCCAAGGATGGCAATTTCACCACCCCTTGGGTAACCTGTTCCAGTGCTTCACCTTCTTCTCTTCTACATGCTTAGAAATGGATTATTTGAGGACCTGGTCCACAATTTTTCCAGGACCTGACGTGAGGCTAACTGGTCTGTAGTTCTCTAGATCCTCCTTCTTCCCTTTCTTGAAGATGGGCACTATATTTGCCTTTTCCAATCATCTAAGACCTCCCCCAATTGCCACGAGTTTACAAAAATAATGGCCAGCGGCTCTGTAATCATGTCAGCCAGCTCAGCACCCATGAAAGATGCGTGCCTCCAGCGGCTGGGGGGGCATGGTGGAGGTGGGAGCACAGCAGTAGGAATTCAGCAGCATGGAAACTCCCGCAGATGCCTCCGGCACTGTCCTCAGTGGGGGAGGGGAAGGGTGGCAAGCACTGACCAGGGACCATCGACCACCCACAGATGTCGCCAGCAGTGGCAGCGGCAGCCAGTGGGGATCAGTGGCTTACAGATGCCACCAGCAGTGATGGCAGCAAGGGAGGGGGTGGTGAGCAGTGACTACCCACAGGTGCCACTGACAGTGTCAGCAGCACTTTTTTGTAAGGTATGCACCACCATGTTCAGGCGTGCACATGCATCTGCATGCACCCCCTACACATTGCCTGTGTCAGCACCCTTGGGTGCCTGCATACTGCCCCATGGACTTCAACATGTCCAGCTTTTCTAAATAGTCCCTAATCTGTTCTTTCACCACTGTGGGCTGCTCACCTCCTTCCCAAACTGTGTTGCCTGGTACAGTAGTCTGGGAGCTGACCTTGCCTGTGAAGACTAAGGTAAAAAAGGTGTTGAGCTCTTCAGCCTTTTCATCATCATCTGTCACTTGGTTGCCTCCCCATTCAGTAAGGGACCCACACTTTTCATGACCTTCCTCTTGTTGCTAACATACTTGTAGAAACCCTTCTTGTTACCCCTTGTCCCTTGCTAGCTGCAACTCCAGTTAGTTGGCCTTCCTGACTTCATCCCTGCATGCCCAAACAATATTGTTATACTCCTCCCTAGTTGTTTGTCCAAGCTTCAACTTCTTGTAAGCTTCTTTTTTTTTCTTAAGCTTACTGAAGAGTTCTCTGCTAAGCCAACCTGGTACCTTACCACATTTGCTGTTCTTCCTGCACATCAGGATGATTTGTTCCTGTGCTCTCAGTAAGATTTTTTTTTTTTAAATACAGCTAGCTCTTCTGGACTCCTGTAATAACAGGTACTAACTGAATATGCAGTAACTGGCGCAACTGTGCAGTAGCACCAGTGCATGCCTTTTTAGTGCCACTAATGCACAGTAGACTTATTCTACTGCACATTAGTGCAATAGCACAAACTTTTGCCATGATGTGCTAATATGCAATAGAATTAGGCTACTGCACATTTAGCATCTTGTATAGACATGCCCTGCTAGTCTTTAATTTAGAACAAATTTGACTTGATATAACTAACTAGTCTAATTCAAACTAATTTCTAAGTGATATTAAAACCCCACACCTAAAGTCAATAGGGCTACTCTTATACTTGAAATTGAACATGTGCTTCTGTTTTGCAGGGGATTTTTTTGCTGAATCAGGTACCTGGCTGAATTTTTGAACCAGTGGCCTAGTTAAGCCTTTTGTGTGCAAGCTGTATGCAAATTGCCATTGATTTTCATAAAAATAGGAGAGAAATGACATATATCAGCTAAGGTTTAGTAAAAATTATGTTTGCCTTTTTGACAACAACTGTTTTAACCTAGTATTGAAATGGGTATATTGCTGAAGTGTTGTTTTCTTTGGCAATCTAGGAATTGGATAATTACTGTGGTTTTGGTGTATAAAATATACTTGTGCATAAAACATGTCCACTCCAAAACATAAAATTGTGGGGAGGAGTATGTAATGTGATTTGATAGAGTTTTGATACTGGAGCTGGGAGGTGGGGGGACAGGGCTAGGGGTGAGAACCTGCAGGCAGACTTCTCTGCTCAGTCAGCTCCAAAGTGGAGCTCAATCTCCTCCCCGCACCCCAGCCCAACAAGCAAACACCTGTTGGGCCAAGGGGACCACTCCAGTGCATGGCACTTTACTTAAAGTGCCATGTGTTACAGTGTTAGCTTGTATGCCTGTTAGCGTTCAAAGAGATTTAGCTCTGCTTTGCACTTGGAACTGCATTAAGGCCAACTACAATCTTTATCTATGAGATTTTTATAAATCCAAGAACAATGTTTTCCCTGCTAGTATATTCAAATATAAACTAAAAGCCTGATTCAGATCAAACAAATGTAAAATTATTGCCTTTAACTAATATTTTGGGGGCTCTAACCATTATCTTATCCTTCTGCAGAGAGATACTATGCCACACGAAAGAGATAGTGGCCATGAGGCTAAGAGAAATACATATTGGACCCAGGCCGAAGAGATCCTGGGTAGGCAACATATTCATATTAAAGATTGCTATAGAGTAGTTTGTAGAATGACAGGTTTTCTTCTTCACAACTTCATGGAATTCCAAAGACACTTGACAAGCTGCATAGACCCACATTGTGAAGCATCCTATGGAATCTCAGCTAAAACTGTCAACATCTTGAGGCCCATGTGCAGAGATGCAAAGTGTTTCATAGGTACACCAGAAGACAACAGATGTGAAAATTAAGTGCGGCTATAGGCAGTGCAAACTTTGGCAAACATGGATAGCTGGTGAATGCCTAGAAGATCTATACTTTGCTCATGATATTCCCCTACTGAATGGCACTTCTGAAAAACTAAAAAGACAAACAAGCTAGGAAGAAAACAGGCCAAACAGGGACAAAATCACTCCTCTGTATACCACCTGCATGTCGGGCATCTTACCTTTGTTGATATGTCAACAAAGCCATTCACAAATTAGTTGATGGTGGTACATCTTGTTTCTTCCTGCATATTGCTAGCCCTGGAAATTAATCCAGGCTGTTGAGGTAAACTGAGTCACAAAATATTATACCAAAATGAACATAGTTAACACAAGAATATCACAATAAAACCCATAGTCTGTCACAGAAGGCAAAAGCACGGAGATGGAAAAACAGTCTGCATATCTGGTCAGCATAATACTAGTCAGTGGAGACCTCAAGAAGAAAATGGCATCAAGGATAGAAAAAATATCAGCAATATTCACTAAACTACATATTGAAATCAAAGCTACACAGCACCAGAACAAAACTGAAACTTTACCATGCACACACAATCTCAAAACTAACATACAGTTGTAAGGGATGAAGATTTAAGGGCGGTGAATAGGAAACTACATGCCCTTGAAAACTGGTGTCTACTGCGGACTGAATTCATTTAAGAAAAAGATAATATCAACAACAAAAAAACCCTGAGAAATTACCAACTAGCAGCTCTTTTCCATCAGAAGGAAGTGCTGGGCATATTTAGAGAGTGCCTTCCATCACTGAGAGAGAAACTCTCCTATGAATTGTCAGGTAGAAACCGAACTGTGAGAAGAAATTAATACTCCCAGGAAAGCCCTTAGAAGAGTCCTTAGCAATCTGAGTAGTCTATTTAAACACTGTAAAACAGGTGGAAGCAGCAAAAATACAAGACCGTAGAAGAGACCTACTTTTTTCCAACTCACTGGGCAGGTCTACACATGCATTTAATCCAGGCACAGTTTACTATGGTGTAAACTACAATTGATTAAGTGCTCCTGGGCAGGTGTCTACACATGCAGAGACTAGGAAGATTTGCTGCTCTTAGTACCAAACTTCCTGCAGCTCAGCAATGGGCCCCTGCTGCCACCAGGGGGGTCTCCAGGCTCCAGTTGCAGCTGCCAGCAGCCATCTTTAAAAACCAGCCCTGCTCTCTTCTCCCTGGCTAGCCACTTCCCTGCCCAGGAGCAGTGTGCCCAGTGCAGAGGAAGCACACAGCAGCTGTCTTCTTGTCCACTCTGCCTCCCTGCACTATGGCTGCTCCAGCTCCTGCCCTGGCAGTAACAAACAGTGCCCTAGGCTCCTGCTGGCCACTGGCCTATGGCCGCCACCTGGCCTATGGCCATCTCACCCCGCCCAGCTCCCCCATGCCAAGCGACTGCCTGCCTGTCCACATTGTGCCATCCCAGGTCTGCTGCCATAACCACACAGCTGCTGCCAGCAGGGATTCCAGTGAGAGGCTTCTGGATGTCACCACTGTCCTCCTGGGCCCCCAGCCCCACCACCTCTGGGCTCACCATGCCAGCCAGGGCTGGTAGCTGCACATCATCCAGCACACCTGGGATGATAAGCAGTGGATGGATGTGTTCCAGCTGAACTGAACCACCTTATGGGGCTTCCTCCAGCAGCTCTGGCCCCACCAGGATCAGCATCACACTGGCTGCAGCAGGCTCTCCCCACAAACACCCAGTTGGCCCTCATCCTGGTGAAACTGACCACATCTGCCAGCCTGCAGTATGTCAGCCATCTGTTTGCTGTGGGCAAGGCCGCTGCCAGGAAGGCCATCCTAGAGGTGTGTGGGGCGTGCCAGGACATTACCCCCTGATGGTGGTGGTGGGGTTCCATGGCCTGGGTTTCCCCTAGTGTGCCAGGGCCCTGGGCAGGGCCCACATCCCCATCACCTGCCTTCCCCACAGAGACTGGCCCTAGTATGGCTGCATGGGTTTTCACTCCATGGTCCTGCAGGCCATTGTGGACCACTGAAGCACGTTCATACATATAACTGCTGGCTGGGTGTGCAGGGCCCACAGTGCCTGCATAGTTTGAAAATCTGGCCTGCCAGGCCTGGTGGAGAATGCCCACTTCATGACAGGGGTGCTATACCTAGAGCTGGTTGCTGCTGTGGTCCTGCCCCTGCTCACTGGGTACCCTGCCTACCCACTCCTGCCTTGGCTGTTGCAGGCCTACACTGGACACATGGAATCCTGCTAGGCCCATTTCAACCAGTACCTGGGCTGGACCCACACCCTCATGGAGTCCACCTTCGGCTGCCTCAAGGGTCACTGGTACACCCTCACTGCCTGCCTTGCGTTCACTGAGAAGAACCTTCCCCAGGTCATCATTGATACCTGTGTGCTGCAAGGCCTGGGGGAAGCTGTTCCATGAGGCTTGGACAGAGGAGGCATCGCAGGTGAAGGATGCCTGCAATGGGAGCACCAATGGCAGCAACAGCACCAGGCCTGTCCCCCCAGCCAAGGCACCAGAGGAGCTACACATCAGCCAGCAGGGGACAGTGCAGTGGGTGCAGGAGGCTCTAGCCAATCACCTCATCCAGCAGTCCCTGCTCCAGCCCACCTGCACTGCCACCCCACCCACACACCCATCCCCAGCACCCTGCTCTCTACAGACACATGTAAGAAGATCAAATCTTTAGTCTGTATTTCCCTCTCATCAAACAGACTCCCCCTCCCCCTCCCTTCCCTCCCTGATACAGAGCCCCTCCACCACACACCCCACCCAGCAACAATAAAAAAACCCCTCTTCTCTGTGCAAACTATGTATAAAGGGTTTTTTTGTGGTGTCCTGGGATGAGGGTGCCTAGGGGGAAGAGCCTGGGGACAGGCACTCAGCATACTGGCCTCTGGCTCTTTCCCCATGAGTGTGGATGCTGCAGTAAGTGCAGCAAGCAGATAGCTTGCTCAGGGGCAATGGCAGCCAATGGTCCCATGGTGTGGGTGGTTCCCCCTCCAGCAGCCAGTGGCCAGGACCAGCAAGGCTGTGCAGTCCTGGCCTTGCTGCAAACAGCCATGGCTCTGCACCCACGTGGCACCAGTGCAAGTGGTGAGTCTGGGACTAAGAGATGTGGCTTAGTGGCCGGGCACCTGTGGCAGGGGGTGTACCAGGGGCTCCTCATGGCTGGAAGTAGCATAGGACCTCGTCCCAAACCCAGAACAGGGCCTGCTTCTGGGCAGCAGGCAGCTACCAGGGGCCAGGCAGAACTAGTGTTGGGGGCTGGGCAGTGGGTGGCATAAGGGTGACTGCTAGGCACAGAATGGTGTCCAGCACCCAGCTGTTAACTGTGGCCTGCACTGCCCAACCCAGAATGGTGTTCTGCTCCCTGAGACAGTCCAGCCACTTGCAGTTCAGTACCAGGAGCTGTGCGCAAAATTCCCTGTCTGCCCAGTCCCATGCATCCTTGTGGGTGATGTCCACCACCTGCCAGGCCCAAGAGTCCTCCACATGGTCCTCTGGCACCACCACCAGCCACTGAAGGAGGATAGTGTGGTCCATTGTCTGCCTGTCATGGAGCCAGCATGTCCACAGTGCCTTGGCTGTAGGTATGTCAAACCTGAGGCTGCATGCATGCTGCCAAGTGTGGCCTCTCCCCCATGTTCAGATGCTGGACCTGCAGAGCCATGAGACAGAAGCTTTTTGTGAGAGTCTGCAATATCTCATAGATAAAATGCTCTGTATCAGGGGCTATGCGCTGCCTGGCCTCAGATTGGTGTTCATCCGTGCACGGGTACCCAGGAACCATGGTAAGTTGGCCGGGCAGACCTGGACCCAGGTGATCCCTGCATGCTCCCCTGGGGCTGCTGGGTGCTGGCTACAGGCAGCCTGCCTCCCCTGCCCCATTCCCAGGCCAGGACAGGCCAGGATCCTGGCAGCATCTCCTGGCACAATCCCAGATTCCACCACACCCCTCTTCTCTTGCAGGCCAACCACTCTGCTGCACTGTTGCCCAGGTCATGGTACCTGACCTTGAGAAGTGCGGGGCTCCCAGAAGACTGAGATGAGTTGCCTGCACCCCCATGATTCCTGCAGGGGGCCTCTCTGGGGAGGTACCCTGGGGCTAGCCCCCCACTGCACCACTGCTGCACCCCAAGCATGCCCCTGCTGCACATGCCCTGGTGGTGCATGATGAGCTGTTTGTGCAGCCCAATCTACTATGCCCTGATGCCATTTGTCTTCATGGTGCCTCAGGCACATGTGTGCACCTGGTACAGGATCATGAGCTATGATGACATGGGGGGCAAGCCAAGGCTGCCCCACAAGATTTGCTACCACCTGGAGGGCTACCTGTGGCTGCGCTACACATCACTACCCCCCCCCCCCCCCGCTGAGGAGGACATTGCCGCTGGCATAGATTCATTCCTCAATGTGCAAGAAGGCTGTGCCCACCTAACTGCAGGGGCACGGCTGATCAGTAAAGTTCTGCTCTGTGTACTGCTTCTCTGCATGCTGTGGGGGAAAACCCATAGCGATCAGAGTGTGGGCAGGCTGGGTGGCAAGCGGGGGCAGGGCCAAGGGCCAGGAGCCGCCCTACTTGTCAGTGACATTATGCAGCTCCTCCTCAGACCGCAGGACACAGTGTGTAGGCAGGTGGCTGGAGCCCCCACCAGGAAGGAGCTAGTGCTGCTGGCAGCTGACAGTGTGATGGCCAGCCATGCCTCTTGGCTGACCCTAGGGCTGCAGAGTTGGTGAGGCAGGTGCTGACCAGGGCTCTCTGAGCTGTTGGTGGAAACTGCAGCTGGGAAGCTGGGTGGAATGGGCTGCTGGATGGCCAAGGGGCCCTCCCTGATTGGCATGTTACTGAGGCTGCCAGGCCAGGGTGGGGACTCAGGCATGTTACTGTATACAGCATGATTGTGGCCTGGGTCCTGGGGTGCAAGGATGGCCATCTGTTACTAAATAAAGGGCATGGATCTGTGGGCACTGCTGAACCAACAACTGTGGTCAGTCATAGAGACCCACTGTGCCCACAAGGCCTTGACTTTTATATGGCTCAGTTGCACCAACCTATCGTGCCTGCACTCCTGCATCTGGCCTCATAGATGTCCATGCTGAAGTGGCTGCCATGCTCAAGCTGACACTACAGTTCTGCCTCACTCCACAGTGCCACAAGGTTGCCAGTCTCCTCCTTTGTCCAGTTGGGGCACCAGGTGGTGGGCAGAGCCATGGGCATATCCGCAGATGGGGAGGAAGCAATCAAGGGTCCCGCCCTGGCAATCTGGGCCCCCATTCAGCTGTCCCTGAGCTGTGGGGTCTGGGCAGTTGCCTGCTGTGACCAGTGCAGGGACATGGCAGGGGACAGGCAGCTATGTAGCAAAGGTAATGCCCCACAGCACCCACAGGCTCTGGGCAGGCTGCTGGGGGTAAACTGTTGGCAGGTGAGGCTGGCCCTACCAGCCAGAAGCTGGCATTGGGGATGACAGGCCTGACTGGAAGTTGGAGCAGACTTCTGCACCCTGTAGCACCCTGAGGCCCTTAATAGGGTGGTCCTGCCAGTTGCACAGCAGTACAGAGGTAGGCAGAGATACTGGGGTACAGGCCCACTAGCACAGCTGTGGCCTGCCCAGAGGGACATAGGGCCTGGAGTGCCCTCAGTCTCCCTGTATGTGTGCTCCAGGGCCCAAAACATCTGCAGGCTTTTAAAGCCTGGGGCAGGAGATGCCATAGAGGTAGCCCAGCCCTGGGGCAGGAGAGGCTCCCAGCCCAGAGCCCTGGGGCTAGCCTGAGGGAGGCCCCCTAGTGATTGGGCTGACCTAGAAGCAAACTTGCTCTCGGGTCACATCTACACATTCATTACGGTGTAATAACTAAACCCACTTAAATTTGCTACCTGCATTTGCAGGTACCAAATTAAGTGTGATTAAGAGTTTTTACAGTGCAGTAAACACATGCACCTGTAGATACATGCACTTACTGATCAGTAAACTAGGCTACTGTGCAGTAAAGCATCTTGTATAGATACACCCACTATCAAACAAATTAGGTTTCAACTAATCTCTAGCAGAATTAAATACCTTTCTTTTATTTCATCCCTCATATTTATACTTTACCTGCTTCTGAGAATGCATAATAAATAGAAAAAAAATTAAAACAGAAGTTCATACAGCACATTGCTGTTTTAGGAGTCAACACAACTGACTAGATAAAGCAAAGATGTAGCATCTTGATATTGTGTTGTAATTTTTCCAAATGTCCATAAGCGTATAAAAGAGTGCAGAAAATCACACATAATAAGGTAAATTCCACAAATAATAAAATATAATTTGACACCCAAGCTGCTTTTTCAATATAATGTGACACATATCAGAAAGAGATTTGATATGTTTTCAGACCCTTGACCCTGGCAGATGCAGTGCTGTTATTCCTGAATAATTACATGAAAATTAAAATATAATTTTAAAATATCTGGATTTTATATGGTGTTATCATTTGTCTTGGAAAGGTATACTGGTATACATGAAACAGCCATGTCTCAAGCCTTTTTACTTATGTTTCAGTACAGTTACCCAAATAATACAAATAAAGGCAAATCTATTATTTAAATTTAAAAAAACAGTTTAAATGACATTGCAAATGAAATAATATGAAATGCCTTGTTTTTTGCATGCTCAACCTGAGACACCTTATAGTGACCAAATTTCCAGAACCTACAGAGCACTCATGCTGTGACAATCAGAATCTGAAATACAGAAACATCCCATATCACTGCTCATTTTCCAAAATCATAGCCTTTAGAGTCTAAGGTTAATAGTTATGTATTTAGGAACCGAAATGGATTAATTTTTTCATGGATTTTGGGTACTGCCAGCTCCTTGTGAAACCCCTGGGCTTAAATCTTTTCTTGTTCCTTTGGTTATATTGTAAAACATAGGAATATAGGTACGCTGGACATAGGACTAGGAAGACTTCCTGGTTCATGAGTTCTGTATTCATTCAGGCAATCATGGTTTACAACTTCTTTCAGAAATATATTTTGCCCCACAACTCCTCCTGGAAATCTACTCCAGACACTCACTCCTCTGATAATTAGGAACATTCTTCCAATTTCCAGCTAAAATTTATGGGTGTTCAGTTTATACACAATTGTTTTGTGTCAGCACTATTAGCACAACTAGTTCTTTCTCCTCAGCGGCCACGTCTACATGAGACGCTGACTGTGACATGGTGAAAGGTTCAAGTAAGTGTCTCCCTTCTGAGTAGCAGGATTCCCAGTATCCAAGCAGCCCATGCAAAGTGCTGTTTGGTGGGCTGTATGTATGTTTGGGGCATGTGCTCTGAGAAGCTGGAAGTGTTGCTAGCTGAGTGATTGCTGAGTGATTGCTGCCTGTGTCTGACAGAAGCCCTAACGAGGGGACAGAACCAGTCCAGGCCCCGCAGACTATAAAAGGAGACTCCCCAAGCCACCAGGGAGCCATCAAACGGGGGCAGCAAACAGGGAAAGCAGTTTGCAGGCAGTTTGAGGGAACAGCCTTTCAGCTTGGCATGAGGAAGCAGGTAAAAAGGAACCCTTTGGGGCCCATGTGTGCTTGGAAGAAGGGCAGTACAGAGAAGAGGCAGATTAAGAGGGCCAAGGAAATGGCTGGAGGATGTTGCAATGCCAGAGCCACTGCCAGTGCCTCTGCTTGCACATGTGAAGTTTCTCTCCAGGCAGGACCACTCACCATTGAGGCTTCCACACATGCACATAAGTGCGGCTTCTGTGATCCTATCATGTGGGGCAGACAGGAATTTGCCACAGAATATCAGACTTTGGAACCTAAAATGTCATTACTTTTAGAATATTATGGCTTAGACCGAAGCTAGTAACCCACTGGAAAACATTTACTAACTGTTTACACATTCATTAGCTGATATAATTCACTGTCACTCCACCTGCATCTGATCATGCTTCTGCCTTTTAGAGTTGTGGAGAAATCCTTGAAACTGAGAATGCAGTGGTTGTGATGCAGTGAAGTCTTCTTGGAATTTCATGAAGTCAGAAAAAGAAACCCTCTCTCTGAAAAGTATGAACTGCTTTACTTAACTGGCATGCTTGAATCTGAAACCTAAAGGTGGCCATTTAAAAAATCAGCTTTGATAAATTGTTTCAAAACAATTAAGTCCATCTTGATGTGAAATACATCTTACACCGTGCCTTTTATCTTGTCCCTTAGAAAAATTCCTCAGAAAACAAGATGGGTCATCCTACCAACTGTTCATCCTTACCTGGTTCGAAAAGTCTATGACATGTGAGATGAGGAACTTTATCTCATTTGATTCATACATTTGACCAGGAAAACATCCCAGGTTTAGCTTGCAGTGGTGAGAAAAATGGAGTCACTAAACAACAACAGCAGGAGAGGATAGAGATCATGTCATTCCAGAAATTCATGTTGTAAAATACAAGTTAAATATAGGCATTAGCTTGCAATATGTGTTTAAATAAAGTTCCAGCCAAATCTGTCACTTTTTTCTAAAGTGATCTATGAGCATCCATTTGGTGCTGATTCCAAAACTGTTTGCAAGCGTGCAAAAATGCGGCTTTGTCAGAAGGGAAAAGAATGCAAGTTGATTCTCTGTGTATGAAGTTCCTTTAGAGAAATACTGGAAACATTTTATATTATTTCTCCCTGGGAGGAGGAGAAGGTGTGGGGGAGGGAGCGGATGAGGAACCTGAGAACATTTATATGTGGAGTAAAGTATCCAAAAAGTTGTCTATTATCATGCACAGGGACCCCTTACGCATGCAACATAACAAATATCTAATGTCTCTCCTTTTTCAGCTTTCTTCTGTCACCTGTGTATTTGACAAATTGTTCTTTAATGTACTAATGTGATCTTTATGGATAATCAGTTATCCAGTTCAACTGCCTGTGACACAAGCTAGTAACCTGTGGAAAACATTTACTAACAGTTTACACATTCATTAGGCATTATCAATCAGTACAGTTTTACTTTTAGCTGGATCTATGAAAAATGCATGAAGGTAAAGGCAAACTCTAGCTTGTGGTATTTGCTGTGAAGCCCAGAAGAAGCAGCAGCAGCAGCCTGCAATCTATCATGCATAAAAGTAGAAATAACATTTATGAGCCCACTCATGTAAAGCTTGAGTAGGCAGATTCATGAAATTCACTGAGATTTGGATTAAATTTAAACCTTTCTATACAGCTCCACTTTTGATTAGAGCTGTGTGTGCAGTGAAAAACTCACATTTGAATGAAACTTGGGTTTTAAGAAGTTTGAATGTGCTCAAATCTAAATTGAGCTCTAAGCTTGATCTGAAAATGTACAGTGGGTCAATTTACATTCAGTATTATAAGGGGGAACGGGACAAAAGAGATAGCACTCCATCCCTTTAGAATTTTAGCCGTGGATCATAGTTTATTAATATAAGGATCAAAACACACCTGACTTTCTGTAGCTCCACTTATTAAATTATGAGGCTTGAAGTGCCTAAATAGCAGCTAGACAATAGAAACCCCAAGAAGGTGAATTCTATAAAAACAAAAATCTTATCTCTGTTTCCTATAAAAATAATATAGTATACCGTATTTTAAATACTATTCCAGGAGTTCACCTTTTAATTTTTAATTTGCAATTTATGAAATACAAAATGCATGTCTCAGGAATGCTGAAAAGAAGAAATAAATACTTACTGATCACATTTGCAAAACTAACAAGTCATATTTACAGTTGGTATGTATAAATTCTATATGTGGGTCAGTCTCTGTAGCTTTTACTTGATTTTCAGTAGATGCAGAAAAAAATCACTGAGGCTTAGAATTTATTTTAATATCTAAATACATTCTCACCTCATCATTCAGATGACTTGTGGACTACAAATAAAGTCATACGTTGCATGAAGATGGAGAGATTGAATCAGAAATCCACTCCATTGGAAAAAAAAATTAAATAGAGATGGACCAAAAATGAGACCAGGAAGCCAAACCTCTCAGATGTTTAGCTAAGTTTCAGATACAGACTCTTGAATTCAAACCTGCCTTTTGCCCTTGGCTTCCACTCAGACCCAAAGGGAGAAAAAAAGAAAAATGTCACCCTCTTAGATCCAAAACAGAAGAATTCTGTATCCCTCACCTCACCCTCACCCTCCCAGATCTAATGAAGCTTAAAACTCTGTTTTCTGTAGTTAAAAAAAAGCAGCACCAAGAGTAAGAGCCACCCCCAAAAAACCTAAACCACAGTAAAAATAAATCTGATACGTTTATCAAAGAGAGCTGAACTAACAAGATTTTGGTACCATAAAATCCAAACTTGATTCCAGATGTCAAGTGAAGACTGATATTCAGATGCTTAAAGTTAAACACAATACACAGGTGTTTACAGTATTTGGATCATATTGGGATGTATTGTATGGACAAATAGCAATATATAAAAAGCAACAACCATCTAAAACAGTGGTTTTCAACCTGTGGTCCACAGACCCTTGGGGGGTCCACAGACTGTGTCTAAAGGGTCCACGAAAGATGACTATGATCAATCGAAAGTATGTGAATACCCACATTTACAATTCAAAGGGGTCTACGCCTCCATTTAGAATTCCCAAAGGGGTCTGTACCTCCATTTGAAGTTTTTTAGGGGTCCTCAAATGAAAAAATAGTTGAAAATCACTGATCTAAATTAAAGGAAATACAAATCATTTGCAACAAACTAACCTTAATTTCAAGAATTAGAATTTCTTCCACAATATTATTTTGACAATTTTGAACATTTAGTATTTTTTTTGTTAAGGATTCTACGACTGATGTTATACATTGTCATGCATATTATCATTAATATTAATTCATGCAAAATGGATGACATTGAAAAAATACATTCAAAATTACTAATATATTTATGAGTTCTGAACAAAATATTTCAAGACGAACCTTTCATATTTATTATGTGTTTATCATTAATCATATTTGATAAACCACAACTGAAGCAAATGCAGGACAATCTGACTTAGAAGAAATACAAGCTGACTTATCTTTGTTTCCTTTTTGGAGTTTGCAAGTGAAATGAAAAAGCATCAACAAATATTTCAAAGAACAAGCCTAGAACATTTACCAGTATTTTCTGTCCTTTGTATTTATTTATCTGTTTATGAGCATTTAGATGAGACTTTTTTTTCGGCCAAGAAACTCAGTCCCAAAAACCTTTAAAAGACACTTTTTCCATATGTGTGAGTGTGTGTGTGTGTATAGACACACACATACATACATATTATATATACATATTTTTATATATATATATATACACACACATATACATGTGGATAGCTATGTATGTGTGTGTGCATTTATGCATTTTTATGTATATTCTGTATATAGTCTGTGTGTGTGTGTGTGTGTGTGTGTGTGTGTGTATGTGTGCACTTGTCTTTTTCACAAATAATTATTACAATTAAAAGGACTTATTCTTCATGATGTACCTTAGACCATCCAAACTTAGAATGAAAAAATGCCATAGAACTTAGGTGCTCAGTTATTGCTATACAGCCACCTTTTCAGGCTGCCGACCAGACTGACCCAGCTCAGGTCAGAGGGACGTATGCCTAGGATTTGGTCACTGCTGCCACTGCCACTTCTTCCTGCCATGAAATGGGGGAACTATTCATCACTACTGCTTCTCCCTACTGTGGCACAGAAGCTGCCTTCACTACTACACATCGCTGAAGCACACTTCCTCCCCCCGCCACTGCTGAATGCTGCCAAAGAACCATGTCTGCAGACCAGATTTGATGGCTCCGTGGGTCAGATCCAGCCCTGTAGATTAACCAATAACTTACTTTATTGATTTTCTAAGGATGTCTTTGGTTTTCAGGGTTCTCTAACTAATGTTTTGTCACAGTTGTAATGTAAGTCTCACTGCCTTGACTCTACATAGGTGCAAGAGCACTCCTGCTGTAGCTTATAAGTCCCACAAAATACATTTCAAGTTCATTTGTAAGCCAGGAAAAGAAGAGGGGAAGACTGGGGGTGGGACGTACCTTATACCAAAGACTGAATTCTATTTCACTTATATGCCCCTAGATGCTTCTTAAAGGCTAAATTGCCTTTCACCCATTGGCTGTCTGAGTGGCTTTGGTGCCTAAGCGTAATTCTGTTCTACACTGCTAAGGTCCATGAAATACATAAGTTCATCTACTTTTTTAATACACCATTATCTGACCCTTAAGATTGAGAAACAACACAGCAGTGAGGAGGAATACACCTTTTGCATTAACCGTTTCTGGTCCCAAGTGTTTGAAATAAAAATGCAAATAGATGCACACACAGAAAATCATTCATATTAAAAACCTGAGGACTGTTAAGCCATTTTTATCATCTTGGGGGTGTTTGTGATTTTTGAACTTCTGGAGCTCGCAGTAATATTCCTCTTATCTCCCTTACCTGATTTAATCCCATGGAAATCATGGGACCAGACATAAACCCTTTAATGTGAGAAAATATTAAAGAATTAGGCCCATCATGAATAAGCCCATAGAGACAGTTATCTGAGTTATCTTTATTATTATTTAAAAATGCACTTCCTTTGCCTGCCACTGTACACCCAGACAGAGAAAAAACAAACAAACTTTTATTCCCAGTTGTGCCTTTTTCAGTGGTGTCTTATAACCACTTTTATGGGGTGAAGATAAATGCAGAAAATGAACTCTGATAATTACATTTTGCATCTGATTAGTGTTCTTACTGTTAACCATTTGATGTACTACTGGTATTTCACCGATGCACCCCTGAAAATTCAGTTATTTAAAATAGTCATAACAATCTCTGTCAGTACTTTGGATGGCAGAGGGAGGGGATTATGCTGACATCTGGAGATCTGGGCATGGGGAGGAGTAGAAATGGCATCTTACCTGACAGGGTTCTCCTTGGATGGCAAATGATACTGCTGAGACTGCTTTTGTTGCAGTTTGGTCTCAGCCTGCTGCTGCTGAAAAAAGTCCTGGGAAAGACTCCTGGGGGGAAGGGGAATACTGGCACCCCATATAAAGTGCCCAGGGCTGTGCCTTTGCTGCCCACCTCCCCCACTCTCCCCTAGATAGGTTATTGGTTTCTAAGGACCCCTACAGATTGAATGTTTCAAAGAAGGGGAAAAATGGCTCCTAGAAGGAATGCTGCCCTAGGGTTCTGAAAAAGTAGCAGCCCAAAAATAGTTAACTCTGAGAAGATAATAGATTTTAAAAGGGTTTCCTAATACATGATGTAACATGAAATGCTTCCTTTTAAGAAGTCTACCTTCTTGCCTATCTTGCCATGCTGCAGTTTAAACAAATGTCTATGATGCAACTGTATGTGTTATGCTCCCTCCTCTAAGTTTTCAAAGAGATGTTTTGGTTTTAACCAGATAGTCATATTAAAAACAGTTTCCTTAGCCTGTTCCTGTATCCAATTACACTGGAAATATTGGGGTTATTGCACTTGTGCCAAATAGATGACACTACTGTAACTGAGAACAGAATGTGGCTTGATGTCAACTTAAAAAGTTAAAGTAAATAGGGTTTAGTGACAGAGATTCGGGCAATATATCTAACTTCAAGAAACAGTGCCAGAATAGTTCTACTGAATGTTTACTAATGTTGCATTTAAAGAGAAAAACCTGGAAGCCTCAGCTTTGATAATGCCACTAAATTTTGGCCAAACAGCCACTGAAAACTTAAATATCCTGCTGTGTTGATGGATGGGGAGAAAAGACACGGTTGTAGTGCAGAGCAACCAAACAGAGGTGATGCACTGAAAATGAACTTGCTGTTCAACAGCTAATAAGTGCAGTAGCAAATACTAATGACAAAAAGCAAGCTTAGTAGGAAGTATTACCAACAAAAGCTACAGCCATTTCTAGATGTGATCTTTTCTGAGTCAAATTGGCACCATTGCTACTAGGAAAAGAAAGAGAATATCAAATACAAAATGCCATCAGAAATAGGACACCACGGACCCAGATTCTATTCCACCTTTTGGACATAAAAATGGATTTAGGAATCTAAGTGTTATTCTTTCCTACCCTGGTCAGGTTCCTGAAAATCTGTGCCACATTGACTTGTGTAACACATCATCATCTGACTCTTAAGAATGAATCACAAAAAGCGGTAAGGAAGAGGAGGACCTACCCATTTTCTGCATTAGCAGTTTTTCAAGGACTCAAGGAGGGTGGATTGAAATTGCATTTAGGTGCCTAAATCTACTAACATGCCTAGTAAGCGTAATATAATCTTTCTTCGTGTCTCCATATAACATTTGAAACTCAGGCAGAACACATAAAATAGCTTGGGGACATATCATTGTTTCATCTTGAACTCAATAAAAACAACAGTAAATGATGCAGGCCCTCCAGGTTCTCTGTATGCATGTTATGTACCTATCATGTTTGTTTTCTTTCCTTCTTTCTTTCCTTTCTGCCTTTCTTAGTATTTAAGGGCTGACTGAGTACATAATTTAGATCCACAAATCAACCTAAATAATGAATTATTCAATAGAAATTCAGAGGTAAGCAACTAAATGGTAACACACCATTCACTTGGCTGCCTGAAATATCATGATCAAGAAAGCTTTTCATTCACAAGTTTGTCTAATTTTATCCAAACTGTACAGTTGGTCTAATAAAAGATTTTGCCCCAAAATATCATGGCTACAACATCACTTTAAGTCTGCTGTGACCAAACAGAACATTTTATCCAAAAAGAGAAAGTTTATTGATAATCACAGCCAACATTGCATAACTATGAAACTGGCTAGTGACATAGGACTGGATGCCCCCTCTCCTTTCCCCTAGCTGAAATAAACTGGAACTTTGCAGCTGAGGTCATGGGATCATTCTCAGGCCCATAATGCTAAACTCAGGCAAATGATAACGTTCATTTAAACAGAGCAGCCAAAACGTTGAATAAGTCCAATACTTTAAACATTAACAACAAGAGTTACATGAAGCCGCATGTGAACAAAATGTTTAGCAGACTGGAGAAAAACAGTGCCATGGGTTATGAACTGTATGCATTCTTCATCTTGTACAGTTTCAGATTGATAGTTGCAGCTTGTAACATCTCAAGATCTGTAGTAAAATAAGTAGAACAAATTCCTACAGCCTAATGACTACTTCTTGAAACGTAAAAATAAGATAATATATGTAGATGTCAATGCTTTCTTTCTGGTCTTCATTTATTTTCTTCAGTGGGATTTCAGAGTTTCATTTCTAGTCTGTAGGAGAAAAAGCAACTACTATAGGAACTCTCACTGCAATGTTTGAGAGTTCCCATAGTACTGTAGTTTCTTTCAATATATTTTTAGTATATCTACAGTATCTGCACTCTTTTCCAAAGCTGAGATCAGTTCAGCATCATCAAATGTTTGGGTTATTGCCAGAGTTTAAGAACAGATTCCATGAAATAAGTGTTGCTCCATCACTATCACTACCCTCACATTCATGTTTCTAGTTCCTTTCCCTAGAATCCACAAGTACTTTTGAAAGCTCATTCTCTGTATGTCCTTATGTCTTTGAATTATGGAATTGAGAATCTCAGGAAGCATTGTAAGACCTGTCATTTTATTTTTATTTTTACCCTCTCTATCTTTTCTTCCTTTTGCAAACGCTAAGAATTCATATAAACAGTTGTTTTATTGTTAAAAAAGGACAATGAGAAAACAAAATGAAGCTAAAAAGGTTATTTCCCTGTAAGCTAGCCGTCTTTCTTGGTATTTACAGACAGACAGAAAGAGGCTGCATTCTATCACAGCCTGAATTTATAAACCTAACTTGATAGTCTTCTGAAGAATTTATGAATCATGGTTAATAATCAGCTTTAGGCACTTCTGAGGGAAGAATCACATTTTGAAGCTACAAAGGTCCACTAAATAGCCCACGGGAAATGACCCTGCATCCCATTAAATATAAAAACTCACTACTGTAGGACTCCATGTCAGAGGTAAAACATTTCAGTTTCTACTCCCTTCAAGTGTCAGAGAGCTCCCTCTGCCTAAATGCTTTATTAAGATTGAAGCAGCATACCAGATTCCTGCTTCTCAGGGAAAACTGTTTTCTTCTTTTAAAAAACTTTTTTTCCCTTTTACTTTGAGAAAAAAAAAACTTTCTTCTTTTTCTCCATTCTCTTACATCCATTATTGTCCACCTTTTTTTAAAGCTTTTATCTTCCTTTTATCTATTTCATATGCCTGTGGCAAACACCATACTTGTCTTCTTTCTATTCTAGGAATCAGCTAAGATGTATGCTTTATCTTAGTTATACCAGGTTGCTATTTTCCTATTTAAATGGCAGATATGGATTGAAAGTCAGATTTGAAGGTCAGAAAAATGATTTTTAGTTTGTTGTGGTTTAGGTTTGCATTGGCACATTCCGCTCGATGCAAAGCAAAAAGCATGGACGTACAATTGAGAAACACACTGGAATTCATATTTGCCTTAATTATCTGCTATCTGTCCAGAGATATAATAGGTTGAATAGTTATTTTGCTATTCAGTTATTCTTAACAGAAAAGAAAATATGCAGGTACCTACTGACATGTATAGTCTCATTGACTTTAAGATGATTACTCATGTAATGCCTCCTAACATGACCAATGGTTCATAGGGCATGACTTTGCATTCTTGATTTCTGTTATGAAAATCATACAGAAATAAGCAAAGATGTATTGTGTTCTTAGGAATGATAAAACATATATGTTTTGTATTACTGCACTCTAAAACCACATACCAGATTCTTTGTTGGTAGAGTTCCATGGGCTTCAATTGATAAAGAATAGTCTAGGAACTAATTATTTAAAAAAAAAAAACCCTCAAAAGTCTTAGTACTGTCACTGGGTACAGGAGATAAAACAGATTTCTAGTACAGCTTGTGGAAGGATGCAAGATTTATACTATTCAGGAAAAAACTTCCACGGCAGCTCAGGGAACAAAGGATATCATGTTCAAGAATTCCTTTCTAGATTGACTTATGACTGTTCTTGCACACCTAGGACATGTTGCATGAGTTTGACAAGGAAAATGAGCTTTGTACCAGAGGCCAAGACAAGAAAATGAAAGGTTAGCCATTGTAAGGTAAATACAGTATCTTGTAAAACTTGCAGACTTGAAAAAGAATGCACCAGAATTACCAGGCACACAAGAACATTATCTGAAACAGAGAAAATGTCTTATTACATAGAAGCAGTGCTAAATGATTTTACAGTTAAAAGGGAAAATGACACTATGACTGTAATTTCTTTGATTTCATAGATGCTGCATAGGAATAGATTCAACAAGATACAATCTTTATACAAAAGATGAAAAAGACTGATATTTGAGGGGAGGGTGGGGTTAAGCACAATATAAGCAGTCTAATTTGAACTATTTAATTTCCAGAAAGTAGTAAATCATGAGGTGAGAAAAATAATACAAAGGAACTTAGAAACAAAATGAGACTTAGGTTGGAAAGTGGAAATTAATACATACATTAGAGCATGTCAGACTTGCTCAGCCCTCCTGAACTAGAGACAGACATTCAAAAAGCCTGAGTCTGAACTGATTCAATCTTTGCAGGTTAGTCTAACCTGGCTAGGCTAAATCAGTTTTGTAATCAGACAGACATCCCAGAAATGCAGGCACATGCCTACAGTGGTTCAGGCTAGAAGCTGGGGGATGCTAAAGCAGCCCTCCCTTCCCTTCCACAGAGCTGATCTGAAGGGGGCATGGGCAGGGCCCAGCAGGACACTAGGGAGCAGAGGGGAGCAGAGGGGAGGAGCCAGCTGTGCTGTGGAGCAGAGAGCTCCGCCCAGCCCAGAGAGCATGCCAGGATGCTGGGGGTGTCCACAGAGATGATCAGAGCAGGGTGCTGCGGAGCCTGGGGTGAATCAGCCTGTGTGGGGCCCCACACCTACATGCCCAGATGTGAAGAAGCTGGCAGTGGATTCGCTGCCCCACCCCCAAGGACGACCTTGGGTGTCTGGTTTAGCTTAAACCAGCAAAGGGTCTGAGACAGACATTGCATAAACCAGTTTGACCCAAATCAGTTAAATCTGATACTACGTTCAATCAGGTTTATCTCAAACTGGTTTCAGTCATTTTCAAACTGGTTTATGTGCACTGAACTTCTGTTCTGTTACAGATTTAAACCAGTTTCTAATCACTTAAACCAGTTTATGTGTAAAGTATGTCCCTAGTCCTAGGCCATATCTGGATCACAAGCTACTTGGGGTTGTATCTAGACCTACCACCAGTAGGTGGATATAATTTCTTAGGGCAGAAAGGTAATAAAACACCCTCCCTATACTGTTCTCACACAGCCTTTCTTGGAATATACCCTTTATTTCTGTCCATGTCATTGATAAGAAGACATTAACATCCTGCAAGAATTTAGAGAAAAGGGGGAAAAAAAATGATGAGGGACTCTGAGGAAATAATATTAGGAAACATGAAAAGGATGAATATATACAGTCTGAATAAAAGATATGTAAGGGTCTCAATCTGGACTGGCAGAAATAACTTATGAAAGAAATAAGAAATTTCTGTGTGAGGGCAAAAGAAGAAACACTAGATGCACATTGCTTTCCAGGCACCCCTGCTTCTGTATGATCTCTTGGCGATCATCATGAACTGGCACAGATTACCACCATGGGTGACTGGTGCCTACTGAGTCAGGAGGGGCATTTGCCCCCTCAGCGGCCTGTCTGTGACTGGGGGGCAGAGGGCGGGCGGTCCCAAAGTGGCCAATCGTGCTGACCGAAGGGGAGATTTTCCTGCAGCTACTCACACTGACCCAGAAGTGCACACTTCTGGGTGTACTGCTGGCACTTCTGGGTCAGTGCTATCAGCTGTGAGGGAATTCCACCCCCCCCCCCCCCAGTCAGCGTGATCGGCCACAGGGGGACCATGGGGATTGCTTCTCCTGGCATCTCCATTTCCCAGCTGGTACTCTCTTGGGGGGAGCCATTGCTCTCTCCTGCCCCCTCTGCCCATCGCCTAAGTGAGGAATGCTGGCTGTCAGGGCATGTGTCAGTGCTCTCAGAGGGTGCACGTACACCCCTGTGCATCCCTTACGTGTTGCCACTGGCTAGCACAATCACCTGGCACATAATTTTGTTGTGTTGTTTTGGGCTCAAATCCTTCATTTAGCTTTTGCCCCAGATGGGAACCTTTGTGATCCGCATAGCTCCAGGAGTCTTGTGTCTTCTTTTAACGCAGGGGCTCTGATTATGCCTTAACCTTTAGTAGGGAAATAAATGCTCCTTTATTGCCATGACCCACCTCCTGCACTTCCCAGGATAGTCTCCCTATCATAACAGATCCCCAAACTAGGCAGAGACTATAAATTCTATTTCAATAAAAATGAGAACAGCATATGTCTCCCCATTTTGTTTAGTCCACTCACTGGATCATGCTACTTTCTAGTGAAACCTAATTTTTATAAAGAAGCACAATAAGCACATTGGGGACGTTGGCATTTTTCTTTGCTTAGGGTTTTTTTGGGTTTTTTTCATTTTTAAGCTGGAAAATATAACTGATGACCAATAAAAACAACTACGTTTCCTATTAGTAAGAACCTATGAAGAGTTAAAATTCAACTATTTTCTCATTACAGGATGAAGTTTCATACACCTCTATGAATAAACCATGCTATTTTAGGACTTCATCCAAAAACCATTGATGTCAATGGAAAAACCCTTACAGTTTCCTCTAGAACAGGTGGTTTTTCCCCCTGATTTATAAAAATAATTCATTGATGTGCATGTTGGTTTTTTGTTTGGAAATAGGCAGCTTTAAAAGCCTGGGCACATTTCTAAGCATAAAATGGGGCTATGGGAATAAAATTTCTTTTTAACATTAAAGGTAATATTTATAGAGCTCACTTGGGATTACCCAAGAACCTTATTCACAAATGGATCAAACAAGAGAAGAATCAAAGGTAAATAAAATATGATATATTTTATAGAAAGAAGGAAGTCTAGCAACCCATCTGTAACCAACCCATATGAAAGACTCAGAGAAAGCTCTAAAGTCACTGACACAAAATATGCCTGTAAATGTGAAGCACAGCAAGTAGCCACATGTTGTTATTGAAAGAGTATCATTTGCATTTAACATCTGGGCTCTGTGGACAGCCTTCTAAATAGAAAGAAGAAAGTTAGTATAATGTGGTGTGGTATAATCTGGAGTTCCTGTCACCCTCTTGTAGCCCACCATCATTCATTTTGCTTAACTCTGATTTTTATTGCAGGCAACAAGTTCTCGCTGCAATTCACTGAATGTATAAAACTGTAAAAATAGAGATTCTATTTGAAAAAAAAGTTCTTTTTAACTGGTGTGTTTTCATATATGGCAAAAAAAAAAGGGAGAGGAGTCTTAAATAACTGTAGAAGAATTTCATCTGAGGAGAGACTGAAAAGATCAAGGCTGCTTGGTTAAGAGCTCTTACCAGTGATTTATATGATCTTTACATCAGAGCCAAAAAAGGAGATGAATGAAACATGGTGGAGATATGTAAAAAGTGGATGACATAAAGACTGTAAACTGGACATTCTTGTTTGCCCTTTCACATAAGAAGAAGACATTCAAGTGTGTAATATGAAATCTTCCAAGTGCTGTATATTCTGACATGCCTGAACATGTGCTGCTCATAACCCAAGGCATCCAAGGCTGAATGCAAATGGCAGCATTTTTTACTTGTTAGTGGACTTGGTTATGAACCTATAAAAGAGACTTATTGGGCTACATGGATATGATTTTGTGTTGTAGTTCTCCTAACAGTGTGTTCCGTCATTTTGTCTCATTTAGTTCTATTTTGTCAGAGGATTAAGTAATGCTACATATCACATTGTGAAGCAATGTAAGCTCCACAGCACAATGACAGCGCTAAGATAAAAATGCTTTTTTGCATCAAGTTTCTATTTTCTGCCAAGATTTAGTCTAAAGTTGGCAGTCAGAAGGAGACAGAACAATGAGGCAGCCCCAGAATCCAGGAAGTGAAAGAAAAAGAGATTCTATAAATACTATACTTGCATTATTTCTGGTTAGCTTAGCTGTTCTCTTCGTACAGCATGTTTAGCTAAGAAGACAAAAGACAAGCCTATTTTAAGTTTTTTGGTATATTTCAACACTATTCAGATCTTTACCGTGTATATTGTCTAGCATAGTATGGTATGACATGGTACCATTAGAGATACAGAATATGAGGAAGTAGAGAAACTAAAGCAAAGTAGCATGTTTCATCCTCCTGAAACTTTTAGGTAAACAGTAATAAAGTGAAAGAACAAATATTATCTTTTTGGCCACATACCACCTAACTTGTGGGCTTTTTGCATGTGACTGAGTTACAAAAATTGGAAAACTGTTGTATAACGGTTTGGGGAATTTGTTAATATGAAAAAGACTGAAACTGTATTTTGCGTATGTTTTACAAAGACCTGTTTTCATTGCGGTACTTAAACACCACTGCCGTAAACATTTTAAACTCTACAAACCAATGGTTACTTTCTGCTATCCTTTTTCATGTTGAGTAGTGTCTTCCTCTATGGGTAGTCATATTCTCTTCTTTTTCCACCAGCTCTCACAGATGAAAGAATGCCATAAGTCATATTCTATAAAAAGGTGAGTAAGGCTGTCAGGTTCTAACACTATGTTTGTACACTTGTGTGTAAGTAGAGAGAATATCTATATCTATATTCTTCTCCCTAGTTATATGTCTACCTGTCTCAATACATTGTATGTAGAAGATCAAGAAGATCACTTATTTTTTAGGGGAAAAACCTGTGGAGTGACATGTTCTGAGGGAGGACCTCAGGAGGAGGGAGGAGGAAGGAGGCAGTATTCAGATGGCCATGCAGGATTTATGGACAAGCTACAGCATGCCATGGACCAGAGCTCCAGTCTTACACATGAGAAATTCTGTGTAAAGTAGAAAATAGGTCTGATATATCTCTGACCGTTATTGGCTGTTCTGATTGGACAGGGGAGGAATGGCCTGTGAATGTCATTGTGGCTGTGCTAATTGCAGGTCACTGAGTAGTTCTGTCTCTATCACCTAGTCCACCTCAGAGAAAAGCCCACTGGTTTGGATTATGAGTAGGAGAAGAGTTTAGCATGCAGTAAATAAAATGAGCCTCTCTATAAAGTTATACAATATTTCAGATGCATAATGTTTAATAAGATAATAGTATAATTGTATATCATACAGACAAATGGCTGGTCATGTATGTTGGCTTAAGAATAAGAATGGTATTTAAAGGTTTGTTTTTGGGAAATGGTTTATAGATATATGCATATGCATTAGAATGGTTCAGGATGAGCAGCAGGGGTTAAGTGATTTCTAAAAAGCCTGGGTCTTCACATACAAAGTTTCAGACAGCCTTTGAAGCAGACAGGCTGTCTAACACAATAAGGCCAATGGATATACACACAGTCTGAGAAACTGGGAGTATGTACCATACTGTTCCATAACACAAGATAAGAGTGATACCAGCTAACAAGGCCCCAGAGCCAGGGGGGACCTGAGTCCCAGTTTTGAAGGAATAGACCAAATTAGGAGAAAGCCCAGAAAGAGCAAATTGGTATGTATGCATGTGATGAGCTACATGGACATGTGATGAACACAGAGAGATCAACCAGTGATAGCCAGGAATGAAGAGTCATCAGGAGTCATCAGCAGGAAAGGCAAATACAAAAGCAGAGACTTGAGAGTAAAAAAGGGTCCCTCCTTCCCATCTTGCCTGGATCTCACCCAGGTCCCTCCCGGCCCTTCTTTCCAAGAGGGGTCCCCATCCCCCAGGAAGTGTCCCCAAGGCCACCATGGACAGAGGACACACCACCAACCCATCTCATCCACTGGGGGGGTGGCGATCAGCATCACACCTCCAGGCTGCTGACATGGTGACATCTGACACCTAAGAGAGAGATTCAGAGTGAAGACTGAATCCTAGCCAGATGTATTTTGACTCTGATGACAGCCCTAGGATTTGGCAGATACATAGAATTGCTTTGTTTCTTTTCTCTTATCACTGTATATCCAGAAATTTGCCTATTATTAAATGGAAAGGTCATGGTCGGTCTGTGGGATGCTCCATGTGCCCTGGCATTGCGGTGATCATGAGTCATGCCTGCTACCTCAAGGTATGTAGAAAAAATATGTTCAGCGGTAAACCTGGAAGTGGAGTAGAAGTACTTCTGGTCCACTTCCGGGTCTGCTGCTGAACACACTGGGGAGCCCCCCCGTGCTTCTCTGGGATACTCCATGCACCCCAGCATTGCAGCACTCCTGAGTCCTGCTACGTAGAGGTATGTAGAAAAAACATTTAAAGCTGTGTCTTTGTCTGAATCTCCAAATCTTTCTGAATTTCTCCAAATCAATTTGGAGGGTTCTGATTTAATTCAGAGAAATTAAAGGGGATTCAATTCAGATTCAGAGATTTGGCCACCAAATCGGGCTGAATCTCTGCCAGATTGAATCAGGGACCAAAGCTTTGCACAGCCCTAATAATCAGCTGGTAGAAACAGGAGAAATACCATTCACTTCAGCAGAGTTGTGCTCATCTGTACCAGGAAGGAATTTTGTTCTTAGTATTGTTTCATGCAAATTCACCAATATATTTTTTTATATAAAGAGGAGGAAGAAGGGCATAAATAAAAGATTATTATTTACTGTTATTAGCATAATATTACTAGGAACAACATGTAATGGAACTGATCAGTCTTTGTATTAGCACATATTTCAGAGATATCCCAAATTATCTTTTAGTTAGTTTCCTTATTAATTCAGCTACAGAAGACACATCAGTACAAGATTAAAACTGCATTATTGCTGCTGGGTGATATGAGGCTTACTGGAAACAATAGTTGTTGTGACAACAATCACTGCAGAAGAAAATTAAATGTGTCTAAAAGTAGTACTGATAAGGCTGTAGTCAGAATGTTCTTTTTAATCTACCTTATAACAAGTGTTTTTTTCATGTTACTAAGCCATATAAATATTAGACCCAATTGCACAAACATTTGTGCACTACCTTGGTGGTCAACTTACATGAGAACAAGAAATATTTCATAATTTCCAAATACGTTCTCTCAGATGACTCTCAAAAATATTGACGCAACATAAAAAACAAAGCTGTTTTCAACAGGTGAGAATAATAAGGACAAAGATATGTTTTACAGTCTAAATAATGAAAATGAAAATAATCTGTTTCCATCAAACTGACTGTGGAACCTGTAAAGCTGCAGAGTATAATGTGCATTAAGTATATTATACACAAATGCTTTCTTTGAAAATGAACATCAAAACTGTGTTTATATTACAGTTAAATGAAGCATGTTCCCCAGATTATATTAATAACATCCTCCTCACATAAGTATATTCTAACATTTAAGACTATTTTACTAGTACAGCCTTTCTCAGAAAGGAGGATTTTTGCTTACAGGTCATGTACGAAAACTGTGTAAATGGATCCCTGTTCTCAAATCTGGGTAGAAAACCCTGCTTGGATTCTGGGCCACTCATATGTACAGGTGGGGAATCTGCAGAATGAGCTGGTGGCAGGGCCCTGATTTCCCTGTGACAGTCGAAGCGCTCATCATGGGAACGCTCGGAGCCTGGAACCCCAGCAACGAGAGTGCTCTGCGCGCCTGCTGCATCTCCTGCTGCTACGCCAAGCTGATGCGCTGCCTCATGGTATCCAACACCATCCATTGGTCCTGCAACATCTACGTGGAACACATCACGGGCCACTGCCAGTAATCCAACCCCACCAGATGAGCCGCTGCCAGACCGGACATGGAGGGCACCGCCTGAACCTCCCGCCCCCCGCTTCACTTCACTCCGAGAGGATTCTTTGACCATGGACGACCCCGCTCCACCCGAAGAGGACCCCTGCAATGAGACCATATGGACTGAGACACTTCCTCCGAACCACTTCCTCCACCATTGCGGACCATTGTAATGGGTTTGTGTGTATCTATCTCCTTTCTCTCTCAGTGTTGTGAGCCCCCTCCCTCCCCTTTCCCCTTCTTCCACTGCCCACCCCCCAGGCTTAGTTGGCTAACATTGTATCACCTGTAACCTAGTTGCGCTCCCCTCCTCACCCCCATCCCTCTATTGTTAGTCCCTCGCTCAGGCACTCTGTATTTCCATATCAGCTTTGTCATCTTTTTTCTGGATTCCCAATCCTAAACATTGACATAAAAGTCAATCTGTTTTCTAGAGTTGTTTTAATGCTTGAGTGAAAACAGGTAATGATTTTTGGTATAAGTTCAGTACCTCATACTGAAGATGACACAGAGGTGCATTACCAAAGGGAAAGATACAGAAGGCATTGCATACTACTGCCATTAGTTACATTATTAACTAAAGTGCTGGTGATCTATGTGGTAGGTAGAAAGGTTTGAACAGTGCTGATATTCCATGCCATCTGGATACAGTGATTTTCAGAGCTTTGCTGAGCACAGGTAGAAAGTTTGCACAATCCACCCCCTTCTGCCTGCCTCTGGCCATCTTTGCTATCTGATACAGAATACTTTAAGACAGAGGCTTTCCTTTTCCAAAACACCTCTCAGAAATCTAGAGCCAAAATTACCACTAGCCATGAAGATTTCAGGTCCCACATGAAAAAAGTGGAGTACCGCACATGGCGTCAGCATGCACAGCCCAAAACTGGAGCCTGGGCAGCTAGAGCCATGCTCCAGTTGCCGTCCGGGCTCCTAGCTGCAGGAGCAATGTGGCTACAGCTTCCCTGGTCCCCAGAACCCCAGGTTAGTCTGTGGGGACCAGTACAGTTGCTGGCTCCAGCCTCTCCTACCCCACCTGGGTAACCTGCTGTCCCCCTGAGAGTGCATGGCATGGGGTTTCCTGGTGATAACTAACAGTGGCACAAGCTGTTCTGCTGCTAGCTGTCCCCAGGGAACCAAATGTCTCCACTTGTCTGAATGTGGCCTTAGAGTTGATCAAAACATGGTTTCCTTTTCTTTGGAAAATTTTAATTTTTCAGGAGAAAAATGAAAAATTCAGTATTTCTGTTCTAAAAATGCTCTTATGATTCTGAATAGGAGTTGTCATTTGGGTCTATCATCTCCGCAGGTACAACAGCCTGATGAAGGTGCTGCTTCATGGAAAAGGAAGTCCAGCTGGGCTACCCAGCCAGTAGAACAGGGACTTCAGACAACAGAAATTTCACTCCAATAAGGCAAGCTGGGATAGCCATATAGACATTTTCAATGTTTCAGTTTTGGGGGTTGGATGTTTGCTTTTTCAACAAAGCCATCCTAAATTTTCTGCAGAAAGCAGGTATTTAATGAAAACCTCTCATTTAGTTAAAAAAAACAAAACACAGATTTAGTGGTAAAATTGGTTCTACTTAGAGAAATCACACAGGCTTTTATGCGGAACTATAATATAATTTTATGAGTAACAAAAAAAAAGATAAAATCAAAATACTGCAGCCGAATTTACTGAAAAGATGGATAAAACAGATAGCTAGCGTGGAAGTAATGGGGAAGGATGTTATTGAGACTGGAAAGACAAATGATATAAATATTTTGGCTGACACAGCAGAGACAGTTTGGAGAGAGGTTAAGGACTATAAAAGAAGTCAGATGATACTGGGGAGTTGATGTAAACCTTGAGGGCAGCTAGAGAAAGTAGATTAGAAAATAATTTTACACATGAAAGAGAGGTCTGTAACCAGGCCAGGCACTATGATAATGGGGGATTTTAATGACACAGTTATTGACTGGGATAACAGTTATGCAAAAAATAAGGAGGGTAGTATGACACTTGAGTGCAAGATTGATCTCTAAAAAGTTTGTTGAACAGTTCACAGGTTCAGAAGCGATTGCATGCATAATCCCAGAAAACAAGCTAAATACAAATTTTGGGTAGAGGTGGGTAGCATTCCATATTATGAAGGTTGCTTGACACTTCCAATTATGAGGCCTTATTTTCATTTACTTGTGACTTCCAAAAATTCAACAGTTTGTGCAAAAAAATTCTGTGTGCAATAGCTCACTGAAGGGTGTTTTCTCAGCCAAAATTAATTGGCCATTTCCAAGAATGAGGCTAAAGAAACATATTAATAAAGCTGCAAGTTGTGCAAACCTTTCCACTGTAAAATTCTAGCTTTAAGTAGTCACTTGAAATTGGGTTGGGGTGGTCTCTGTAGGAAAATTGTGCCTTTTTTCCATTCCTGTGAAAATGCATCAAAACTATTGCAACTGAAACACTGCAATCTGCACGTTGCTGGTAAAGACTTTTCATATTTTAGCAGCCAGATTCTCCAAAAATTCTGTCCACAAAGAGCATCAAGTAGCATAGAGCTGATCAGCAGTTTCCCTGAAACTGGAGCTTTGAACTACTGTGAACTGTGTCAGGTTCAAGCAGGACAGAAAAAAATAAGAGAATGTTCTCAGTGCCCTCTTAGGCTAGGGACAGGCATTCGAAAAGCCTGAGCCTGAATTGATTCAATCTTTGCAGCTTAGTCTAACCTGCCTAGATTGAACCTGTCTGCAATTGCACAGACATTCCCTCTGGACTGAAGAAATGCCAGCACATACTTTCAGTGGCTCAAGCTACAAGCTGGGAGGCACTGGAGCAGCCCTCCCTTCCCTTCCACAATGCTGAGCTGAGGGTGAGGGTGTGGCCAGGCCTCAGCAGAGTGCTCTGATTAGGGAGGCATATAAACCCCCACCCTGCCTGAACCATCCGAGGCTTTTCCCTGCTCACTGCAGAAGGGGCGGAAGTGCTGCCAGACCCCAGCCCCGGGCCAGTACTCTGAGGCAAAGGGAGTGTGTGCAGTGCATGCATCAGTTGATGATACTGAGCTTTTCAATCTCCCTCTCCTTGCTTCTTCATACTGTCTGCAAACCTGACAGGCGAGGAAGCCAGTAGGAGGCTGATAACACAGTGTTTATCAACAGAACAAAAGCCTCTCTCACTAATTCAAGCACTTCTTAAACAGCTTTTCCCAATGAAGAAAGGGAGGGATATTACCAGCTGACCTGTTGATTAGCTCCAAAAAGCCCTAAGCAGACACTGTTCTGTCTGGCTTTGTTCTATCTGCCTGTCCTGGTGAAACTGGAGACACACACACACACACACACACACACACACACACAGATATCTCTCAGCATTAGCTAGCATACCACATGCCTAATGTCCATGGGGCTAGGGTCTGTGCTGTGGGAGATGGGAGGGAGGGAGGGGGGAGAGATCCCTGCTTGAGTAGTGAGCAGCAAAGGGGGGAGGGGCAAGGGGAGCCAGGCAGCCCCTTGTGTTCCTGCAGTCTCTTCAACAGCTTTGGCTAGGGAACAGAGGGGCAAGGCCAGCCTTGTTCTCTGGAGCAGACAGCACAGCCCATCCCAGCCCAGGGCTGCAAAGCATCTGGGATACCGAGGGACTCTGTTTTAACTCAGACATTTCATAACCCAGTTTGACTCAAATCAGTTAAGTCTGATACTACATTCAACCAGGTTTATCTTAAACCAGTTTCAGCCATTTTGAAACTGGTTTATGTGCACTAAACTTATGTTCTGTTACAGGTTTAAACCAGCTTCTGATCACTTAAACTGGTTTATGTATAATGTTTGTCCCTGTCCTCAATGCCTTCTTCTTTCCTCCCTGACCTACTTTCCCTACCACCACTCTCCCCTTCCTTCCCACCTAGTCCCAGGTATAGTGGAGGAAGAAGCTGACTCATTCAAATACAGAATAGAAAAGGTTTGGACCTTTGGATGATAGGGCTTGTACTTGATGGGAGAAATGACAGTGGGGTAAGCAAGGAAATGGACTCAGAACCAGTGGACTTAGGTAGGCTGTGACTGACTTGACAATGAATCTGGGAATTGGGAGCTACATGAACTGAAATGGGGAGTAGAGCCTGGGATTGGCTAGCTACGGAGTATGGATAAGAAGCCAATGACAGTGAGAAAATAGGACTGGATCACATTGGAGGGGATAAGATAGAAGGAATCAAACATGCAAGAAGTGAGAAGAAGAGTCTGTGCCCACTGGAGCATGCTTTCTTTCAGAACCTGAAATTGAATCCATGATCCCTGAGTCTCACAATTGCTCTGCTGTTAGCAGATAGTGAAGCCAAAGGCAAAATGTCCTATTCCCATTTGTGCTTCACGACAACATATTACTGCTATTAGTTACACTATTCACTAAAGTGCTGGTGATCTATATGGTAGATATAACAGTTCTAATACTGCTGATATTTCATGAAGGTTTTAAGTGTGAGGACATATGATGGAACTTGAGCTTATCTGATTTGTTTTTTTTTAAACTTATGAAAGCATGATGAACTTCATTAAAAGAACATGGTGCAAACCTCAGATTGGACACCTAACAGTGGTTGAAATTAAAACCTCAACTGTTATATTGACTGCTTCAGAGAAAGGATCAACAATGAACTACTCAGTAACAAACACTGCTATAACCTCTCCCTCTCAAAAAGAAAGGACATAGAATCTCTAAGATCCAACCTTCCAATAGTAATAAAACCAGCAGATAAAGAAGGAGCCATAGTTATCCTTAACCATGAAGACTACATAAAAGAAACCAACAGACAACTCTCTGAGACCACCCACTATGAAAAAGTACAGGAAGATCCAACTCCCTTTTTTTACCTCAAAACTCAAAACCACCATCACATCATTTCTATCTAAACTACAAGAAAAACTTCAGACCCTGATCCGCCTACTACCCAATCCAGGGACATTTTACATGGTCCCTAAAATCCACAAACAAGAGACTACTAGCAGACCTATCATTTCCAACCATGGAACCCTAATGGAAGAAATATCAAGTTTCATCAAATACTTCCTAAAACTTCTTGTCACTCAAAGGCCGAGTTTTATCCAAGACACAACACACTTTCTGCAAAAACTCAAAAACATAGACCACCTTCCCAGCAATACCCTCCTAGCTACCATGGATGTCAACAGCTAATACATCAACATCCCACATCAGGATGGCATTCAAGCCTGCCTCACATATCTACAGGAGCAAGATTACAACTCAGAGTACAGACATCAATCTACTGAACTTAGATACTTCATACTCATACACAGCTTCAGTCTCAACAACCAAAATTCCTCCAGACCATAGGCACAGCTATGGGCACTAAAATGGCCCCACAACATGACAACCTTTTTATGGCCCACCTAGAAGAAGAATTCCTCAAGAACTGCGCCATCAAACCCATGCTATTCCTGAGATATATAGATGCCGTCATCATTTGAACTGAAAACCTGCAATCTCTGATTGATTTCCATCACAAAATCAACAATTATCACCGCTTCATTAGACTACCTCTTGAACACTCCAACACCAATATTTCTTTTTTGGACACCATGCTCAATATCCAAAATGGTAAAATACAGACCACCACATAAAAGAAACTCATGGACTAGCATACATATCTACACAGAACCAGCAGTCACCCTAAATTTACAGCCAAGCTCTCCAATACCACCACATTTATGCGGAGGAGAAAACCCATGATTGTCACCTCACAAATCTCAAAAAGGCTTTCACCCTACAAGGACACTCTTCTAGAGAGAAAGATCATACTTTTGAAAGAGTCATTGGGATAGGCAGGTTGTAATATGTCATAAATCCAGTGTCTATATTAAGTCCATGATTTTTTGTTTCCAGTAGATTTATGTATTGAAGTTCATAGGCATCAGGTACCCGCGTGAAGTCTACCATTGGCATTCCTTCATACATTTTCCCACCCCTTCCACCTCTTCCCTCCTATCTCTACCCATTGTCTTCCAAACTTCTACCTATTTACAGTTTCACAGGCTTCTTGTCACACTTTCAGCTTCTTTTCTACCTTGGAGAACTCAGAACAACAGCAGAGTCTCCCAATGCAGGGTGTTTGTGCCCAAAAGCTTGAAAATAACTTTTTTTCCAACTATTTAGTTGGTCTAGATATCCCATCTACCCAAAGAACATTGGTGCAAAGTCAAGCATTCAGAACTTAGGAAATGTCAGAATTAATGTTGCCTCTGTAATAATGTCCACTTGTGCATATATTTTATGAATCAATCTTTAATTGTTTGATGACAGGATCTTTCCCTTATTCAGAGCAGAGGCTAGGACTTCTCTGAGGATGAACCCTGGTTACATATTAAAGGAATCTATTGTTTGCTGACCTGTGGCTTCACACAGTGTAGAAGGGCTCCTGCTCCAAAGCTACTGAACAGGGAGTAGGCAGCTGAGCAGTCCACTCCTTGAAGACACTTCTCTTTCTGTATTTACTCTCTTTCAGCATGTGCCCTTTTTCTGCCTGTATTTGCCAAAAACCTATAGTTATGCAGCTATGTACCTGCCACTTAGGCAGGCAGAGTGATATAGGATTAGGCCTTCATTTTCTACCACATAGCTGACTGTAGTGGGAGGGATCAGGATTCAATGAACCATGATCCATTCCAGTTGAGTGTTCCCA
This sequence comes from Crocodylus siamensis, assembly GCF_052110815.1. NCBI lineage: Eukaryota > Metazoa > Chordata > Crocodylia > Crocodylidae > Crocodylus > Crocodylus siamensis. The sequence goes on along the minus strand of NC_143397.1, from coordinate 120,568,845 downwards.
TGTGCCACTGCTTAAAAACTGAGGCAGGCCAAATTGTTGGAAGGAAGGAGAAAGTATATCCTACTGCAACAAAGAGAGGATATATCAGGTCTACGAATAAGGGCAAGCTATTTACAAAGAGGGAAAGTTCAGGTAGTTTTTGCTAACTTGCTGAAAAGGGTTGACATAAATTGCACCTGATTTTTGTTTGGGGATCAGTGTGGACATGAAACTTAAAGGAAGAGTGGAGATTTCAAAACTACTGGAAGAAAGCTTACAGGTTTAATTAGTCAAAGCCTATTCTAACTAAATTCTGCATATTTCATTTATTTCTTGAATGACACATTCATTCTATCATTTTAAATGCTTGCAGAGGGCCAGGTCCCATTTCACCTATTAGGCATTGTGGCAGAGCACCTTTGCTGCCTGCCGCTTTAAGAGGCTTACACATGCTGTGGAGCAGCCAGCAGGTGTGGTGTGCCATAACCAGGCGGTCACATGACCGCAAGAGGGCTCCTGGATTGAAGGATGGGGCTGGGCAGCCTCACTATAAACTCAGGCCCTCAAAACTGAGCTGGCAGGTGCTATAGGGATGTCACTGGATTAACATCACCCAGCCAGAGATCTGCTTCTCTCAGAAAATGCAGAGGTCAAGGATAGGAACTATGGGGATGGAGGAAGTTCCTGGTCCTGGGGAATGACCTAAAACGATACCCTGCCAGGATTGGATGGTGGGGAAGGGCTGCCTGTGGCAGGGTGGTCTCCACAAAATGTCACACCAGTGCCTCCCTAGTGAAAGGTGAGAATGGGGCACTGTATAGCCTCAGCCCCCAAAAGCTGGTGGGTTACCCTGTAGAGGGGGCAGGTGAGGGGTCTAGAGAGCTTGATGGATGATGGTGGAGGTTAGGCCACCTGACTAGAAGGGATCCAGGTCAGGCTCTGGCATGACAGACTGGAATGTAATGGGGCCCAGTGTAAGTAGACTTAGGAGTCTATGTGTGATTCTGTTTTACCATAGCTGAGTCCATGAAAACATACTTCTTTACAAAAGGTAAATGGGTTCTATTCCTCCTTGCTGGTTTTTGAGACATAAGGCAATGTAAGAGTGATATTGTACCTGTGATGGTCCAGAAATTATACAGGAGACAAGGATTTCTTAGGGTGATGTCTTTTATAGGCCCAGCTACATAGTTAAGTTAAAATTAGAAAAGATTTTAAATGCAAGATATTTTTCATCAGGATGGAAGAATGTCTTGCATTCAAAAGTTTGTCTAACTTTATTATAGTCGAACCAATAAAAGATGAGACCCTAGGAAATCCTTACTTCTCACTTAATCTTGAAGGTCAGATTTTAGTATGTTACAAAAGTAGATACATTAATGGATTTTCAGGACTTGAGCAGGGTGGAATAGAATCATACTTCAGTACTTAAGTCTACTTAGACTCCCAATAGATAGAATAGAATCTGACCCATTGTGTGACATTTCCAAATGGAGAGTGTGTGGGGAATCCAAAAAGCAGAGATAATTTACTTCTGAACACAGGGAAATATTTGAGAAATGGTTGCTGAGTCTGAGACTGAAATTCATCTCAGCTAAATCTAAACAGGGAGGGGGGTTACAGAGGTCAGTGTAGTTATGCAGTATGTAAAGAGCAGAATGAGCAAATAAGTGGAAGACTGTTAAAAATATATATAAACAATCTTGTAAAGAGACAGATTGAGGAGGCTTTATACAAATAAGCAAAAGAAAGTTAAAAAGGATAATTAGAGGGGCAAAAAAATAATATTGAATGTCAAGCTGCATGAGATATTTCAATTAAGGGCTCTTCAACAATATCTGCAATGGAGACAAAAGTTCAAAGTTGAAATTGTCCCATTTAAAAACAATGATGGAGGATTGGAGACAGTGCACAAGGAAATGGCAGATTTGTTAAACATTATTCAGCTTCTGTTATTACAGCTGAGGAAGAAGATGGAAAAGCTGCTTGGGAGAAGAACTGCATCTCTGGAGCTAACGGGTAGATCCCACTGGATATTACTGTAAACTGATATGGATTATACATTCCATTGTTCTAATAGAAATTAGAGTATAAAATAATGAGCTTTTGACTTATTCATGTCTGCCATTTATCATTTTATAGATACATAAGGTCTAATGTCACGTCTAAATAGCAGTAGGAATGAACAGGTCCAGACAATTTTTACAGATTTCATTTAAGCAAAATAAGTGATTGGTTTGAGCCCACCAGCACCACCACCGAATGTTTATCCATTTGCAGGTTTTAGGAATCTAAAATTTAAACTGCTCTCACATTATCAGGTGCTTCTTCCCAAACCATAGATAAAAAGGAGTACTCAGGAAACCCAGAGTAAAGCAGTCTCCTGGACAGAGTCAGTGATTTTAATCTTTTGAACAAAAACCCTTTGAGTCCATTTATTGAAGTTGAGCTCCTAAGCCAATCAGAGTCCGCTACTAGTTAATTTTACAATTGTAATTTACCTTCATAAATACAGTGATACACAATATTCATTCTATGTAGTTTTGAAAAATAGAACACTAACTTAGAACTGCATGCGGGCAAAATAAAAGATGATCTAATTGAAGTTTGTGAGAGCTAGTGTTTCTCTTTACTCCCACTGAGAAAGCAAAGAGCATCACTTCCGTTTAAACCTTTTAGAGCCATAATTAAAATCTCTGTCTGACTTGTCTTTTCTTCAAACTACTTTACTTCTCCTCCCTCTTTTGTATGGCTAAAGCAAGCAACAGCAGAAAAGGTTCAGATTAAAGTTGCATGTTGAGGTTTGATAGCCGTTGATGACATCCGAGGTGAATCAGTGGATAGCTTCAGTCCCTCCATGATATGCAAGTTCAGGGCAGGAGTTTGCAGTGTGGCTCACTGGCTGCATCTCATTGAATACACAAAGCTTAGTGAGTCCCTGATGCCCTGTCTATTCAATTAATAGACACACCTTCCGTGTCCTGTACAAATGTGGTCCAGTGCAGTCCAATATTTATGTTGCAGGCAGAAACCTGGAAGCTTGATGGTCAGATCTATGACCAAATTTTGTTGCATACTGTTGCTGCAGACCAGATTTCATGCCAGCAGCTTCCCCAGGATGTTCCAGTGAACTTCTCTCTAACATTTACCTTCATTGCTGTCTTTTTGCCAGTAAAGTTGAGGTGCTGATGGTAACTGAGATTTCAGTCTAGAATGACTCTAAGGTACACTGGGTGTTTTTCATGCATTATTTTAATTCTACAAAACTCTACATTTGCACTTTATTGGCCTAAGAGGTGATAAGATGGAACAAGGAAATGGCTGTCTTAGTTTCAAACACCAAGTTCAGAAATAGTACTCTAGGGGGTGCAGATTATTTTCAAGGATCTTTTTTCTGTTGCCTCAGGAAAATCACCTTGTCTGGCTAATGCAATATCATTAGTGTAAATTTACAAACATTAATTATTGTGAGGATTAACATGTCATCACTGTAAGGGCTGAGAAATAGTAAAAATATTAATATACCTCACGATATATTGTAATGTACTGTTATAAAGCAGTTAGCTTAACATATAGGGGAGGTAATATTTGAAATCATTCATTAAATTTAATAGGAGGAACATCTGAACTGACTGGAAACTTCCTATCATGGTAAATAATGGAAGCACAAAAAGTTAGGCAGTCCCCCCACCTTTTTTTTTTTAAGAATATTTGGCCTCCATGCGGTAGAACAGGTTAAGCCAGAGATGTAGGAAAGTTGGCAAGATATCTAATAGAACACCTTGATAGGCTGGATACCGTCAAGTCAGCCAGCCTTGATGGGTTACACCCAAGAGTACTTAGGGAGCTGGAGAGCATCATAGCTCAGCCCCTGGCACGGATCTTTGAGTGCTCTTGGCACTCTGGTGAAGTGCCCAATGATTGAAAGAGGGCCAATGTGGTGCCTATCTTCAAGAAAAGGAGGAAAGTAGATCCAGCAAACTACAGGCCCGTCAGCCTGACCTCTATCCTGGGGAAGGTCTTGGAAAAGATTATCAAGGAGGCCATCCTTAACAGACTAGCTGAAGGCAATATCCTGAGGGATACCCAGCATGGGTTTGTTGCGGGTAGGTCTTGCTTGACCAATCTCATTTTCTTTTATGACCAGGTGACCTATCACCTGGACAAGGGGGAAGAGACGTTGTATATCTTGACTTCAAAAAAGCCTTTGATCTGGTATCCCACAATCGCCTCTTGGCTAAACTGGCTAACTGCAGACTTGACGTCACCATGATCTGCTAGCTGGGGAACTGGCTCCGTGGTAGGACCCAGAGGGTGGTGGTCGATGGGAGCCAATTGTCTCGGTGCACTGTGACCAGCCTCCGTCCTAGGGCCTATATTGTTTAACATCTTCATCAACGATGTGGACATTGATGTCAGAAGTGGACTGGCCAAGTTCGCCAATGCCACCAAACTCTCAGGTAAAGCATCCACACCTGAGGATAGGAGAGTGATCCAGGCAGATCTGGACAGACTCATGAAATGGGCGGACGAGAACCTGATGGTGTTGAACACTGAAAAATGCAAGGTTCTCCACCTTGGGAGGAAAAACCTGCAGTATCCTTATAGGTTTGGTAATGCTACTCTGGTTAGCACTACAGATGAAAGGGACTTGGGGGTCATGGCTGACCACAAGATGAACATGAGCCTTCAGTGTGATGCTGCAGCTAGTAAAGTGAGAAAAACGCTGGCTTGCATCCATAGATGCTTCTCAAGCAGATCCCGGGATGGCATTCACCCGCTGTACTTGGCCTTGGTGAGGCCGCAGCTGGAGTACTGCATCCAGTTTTGGGCTCCACAATTCAAAAAGGATGTGGAGAAGCTCGAGAGGGTGCATAAGAGAGTCACGCACATGATCAGAGGTCAGGAAAACAGACCTTATGATGAGAGGCTGAGAGCAATGGGACACTTCAGCCTGGAAAAGCGCAGGCTCAGGGGTGATCTGGTGGCCACCTATAAGTTTATCAGGGGTGCTCATTAGGATCTGGGGGAACGTCTGTTCACCAGAGCCCACCAAGGGATGACAGGATCAAACGGTCACAAACTCCACTGTGACGGTTCAGGCTGGACATAAGAAAGAACTTCTTTACTGTCCAAGCCCCCAAGGTCTGGAATAGACTGCCGCCGGAGGCGGTTCAAGCACCCTCTTTGAACACCTTTAAGACGCATTTGGATGCTTATCTTGCTGGGATCCTATGATCCCTGCTGACTTCCTGTCCCTGGGGCAGGAGGCTGGACTCAATGATCCTCCGGGGTCCCTTCCAGCCCAAATATCTATAAAATCTATGAAGTTGCAAGGATATAGAAAGAGTAGGTGTGGCTCTTAATTAGAGGATAAGGATAGAAGTGTTCAAGGATACATAAGCTGAAGAAAAATAGGGAAGCAAAGGCCTTTTCTAAATGATACAAAAAGATTTAGATACATTACATGACAAAGTCTGCCATGTTTTTGGGATACTTAGATGAATTTTACAACCATTTCACTTGTTTGTGAGTAGCTTGGGTTTTCATAAAATAAAATAATATGAATTACTCATGCTAATAATGGTTTTATTTGCAATACAAAATTAGGTGGGGAATAGACCCATACCAGTTCTATGAACTTTACAGTGAGTTTGGGGAAAAGCCATGAAGTGGGAAAATGTGTAAGGACTCTGATTTGCAAAACAAAGAACTGTATTCTTTTTCAGATGAGATACTAACACTGCTATGAAATATTAAAGCTTTGAGATGGAAAAGTATCCAGTCGTTAGATACAAATGAACATACGAACAAGCTCAGTTTATAAACTATGGGTAACATTAAAGTAGAACTATCATATGTTAAAGGGCAGGAAATGTTTACATGGAAAAGGTTTCAATATAAGACTACAGAATAAAAATGGCATACATGGATTAATGAGAGGAAGTAGAATATTTTTCTAACAGAGAAAAGCAGGAACAATTTTCAGGGAGGAGTAAATGTAAAGGAAAGCATTACTAAAAGAAGCTAAAAGCTGAGGAGAAACTTTTGGGGTTAAGTAATTTGTTTCTATTCCATAATTCTTATATCCTTTATTTAAAGAATTCCTCTGTAAAAATTCTCCAAATATTTCCCACCAGATGGCCAGTAGTTCTCTGTAACCAGTATCTTAGTTTGAAAGCAATGGGAATGGCTGGTTGCTGAGCTAGTCTAAAACTTGGCCCTTTTTTCTAAAACCTGTCCTTTACAGCATATTCTTTAACTAAAAGTCTGTTTGTGCAGTGATGAGATAGACCTGCATTGTCTTACCTAAAAGTGTGATTTGGAGAAGTCGCTTTCTGCCCTCCCAACCAGGGCACTGATCATCCTGTTGACCATAACAGCTATTATTAGCTCTAGGATGGGGCACTCATCTCCTTGGCTCTTGCCATTCCCTAGTTGTTTCTTAGGCCCAGAGGCAGCTGTGGCCTAATAGTTACTTCTGGGATTAAGAAGCCTCTGGGGTGCAGAATGGGAAGCAGATAAAGGGGACGCTGCCTGAGGTCTGAGATTCTTTGATACAGGGTTTTTAGACAGGTACCCAGAAGAGAGATACCTGAATCAAAAATACATCCACTGTCCCAGTCATAGACCTTGTAAAATACTTCAGCTGAACTTCTCTAACTATGTGCAGCCTGACCAGTAGGACTGCCCTGACTAGTAGTTCCATATATTGATCAGAACAATTAATTTGTGACATTTATCATGGGTACAATAGCTCAGTTTCTGGCGAAGGGCCTTTATGGTGTTGGGCACTAGGCACAGGAAGAAGAGGAGGTGCTCATTGACCTTGAACAACTTAGCTATGGACTCTAAATTCTAGACCTGATTTCCTACTGATTTATAGCTTACATAATTGTTTATATTTTTGTCAACTGGAGGCAGAATGCTACCAACTTGAGATAGTGATGGCAATGTTTTCATCTCTTCTGCATGTTGATACATGTGACTATATGATGTTCAAAGCCATGGAGGATCAGACTGATGCCTCATTCCTAAAGACATGTTTCAGTGAGATTTTGGATTTTGATGCATAGAGGCCATCATCCATAGCTGAGGAAAAAGAGACTTTGTTGCTGAAGAGAGGTTTTTGATTTCAGGAGGCTTGTTTGTCTTTTGTCTGCTTACCAATTTAGGGAATTGTTTAGCAAAAGAGCACCATGTTAGTTATCCTAGCATCACTTATGACCAAGTTTCTTCAGGTGTAAAATATGATGGAAAAATGCCTTTTCCAATCATTCAGTTTGCCTAAACTATAGCCTAGTTCACCCCATGACAATAATATATGTTTGTGTGATTGTGAGACATGATTATTGTAACTTTCGCTTAGACAGACTCAGAACAGAGTTTTCACATCACTTCAGAATGAACAGCCACATGCCTTCCTAGTCTGATCAAGGCTGAGTACATTATGCCTGTCCTCAATTCCTTACATTCACTGCTTCAGATTTATTATTAACTGGCATTAGTTTTTTTTCAGAACAACTTAATAGTGTAGGCCCTGGCTTTGTTATTGAACCTTATTGTTATAAGTATACATCACAGCACTCATTGTTTAAATATCTCACATTTGTCTCTTACAAAGGAAAGTATTTATATATATATCAGTTTGAATTTCAAGGCAATTTTTAATTATGGCAAAAGTGGGTATTGGTATGTTTAGATGCTGCAAAGAACTGAGAATGCCTCAATGTGGCAAGGGAAATGTTTATAGATAAATTATTATTATTCTGTCCATCATTTCAGTGCCATGGATACCAAGAGAAAACATTACCATCAAACACTTTAAATGTCTACTGAAACTACGTGAAAAGTTACTGTATATTTGCAAAATTCTTAATGTGAACAAGATATGCTAAAAAGGTAAGACTTGAGGCTTAAATCAGATTAAATCACTAATCTGTATTTTATCATAAAAGGAATGAGGAAAGCCTTGAATTCCTCTTCTTTCTTCTGCTACATATCTCAAGCCATTACTGCCAACCTATCAAATAAAAACTGCAGCTTCTAAAAGCTAAAATTGCGAACACTACAAGTCATGTTGCAGTTGACATGAAAACAACCATTGCTGGCATATCTTGTATTTTAACAGCTGACTATTCTCTCCCTGACATTTTTAGTAAAGTTGAGCAATATCCAGATTCCAGCCTTGATACCAATCGGCACAGCAACATTCATCTTAAGATGACATCTGTTGAGAATTTTTCAATAACTTAATGGTTATAAAGCATGTGAGGAGGGGGATAATAGAGGGATTATGACATAAAAATGCTAAAGCCCTTGTGGGGGAACTGCTGCACATAAAGTTTTGATTTGGTAATTCAAACTAATGCAGTTTGTAGTTCTCTAGAGGGAGAGCAATAATGGTGCACAATATGCTCTTAAACACTGATGCATAACACATTGTGCTAGAGCCACAAGGCACTGTACAACATCATTACAGTGCAGGGAGAAGGAGCAACTGTAGGAGTCCCTTTCACAAAGATCTAAATGCACAGGTGATAAACAATGCTATTCCTTTCCTTTCTATGCCCCTTAATCTACTCCTAGAATGTCCTAGGAAAACACAGCATTTATTGTTAATGTGATAATATGGTAAGTCTAAGAGTTATTAGCCCCTTCCCCCCCCACCAAAAAAAAATCAGTGTTATGCTCTCCATGGTGTATTTCAGTCAGTTAGTCTTTCAGTAGACAAATCTAGAGTATGTGTAAAATATAAAATTGGAGGGTTTTTTAATTCTACTAAATTTGGGTGTATGAAATGCAAGCACAATCAATTAAAGCAGGCAGATAATTTTAAAATGTTTCATCATTTGAAAACATTTGATTCTTTTAATTTGTTTCTCTTTACCATTACTATAATTAGTAATATCAGTATCAGCACAATATTTTTAATTTGCATGGCATGTGCTGCTAGAAGTAACGCTAGAAGTAATTTTAAAATGCAATTTTGTATTAGCTCTCCATTACTTCCAATTATTTTTGGAACTTAGGGTCACAAAACAAATTGCACTGAATGATAAATTGTTTGTACTAGCACAGAGCAAAAAAAAAAAAATCAACTGTACAAAGTGGTCATAGAAAATACACCTTACATGATATTTCTGAACCAAAAAGAGTATCAGATGTGAAAAACTCCATTATTTTGCTTGCTATAATAATGCCTTTTTTTAGTTATCTTATTCTTCTTGTTTATTCAAGAATATAACCTAGATTTTTAAAAAAACTTCCCTTCCTGAAGAAACATATATAGGAAATGAGAACCTTTGTGTATTTTCACAAGAAGTCTTATACAATGGCTACTGAATTCAGAGGGAAAAAATGGAAAGAAAAACAATTTATTTTTCAAAATAAATTTAAGGTAACTTTTGGGGTTGGGGTGGGGGGTTTATTCATTTCCAACCAAATGATCAAAAAGACTGACAAGGAAAAAATCATCAAAACACTAACTGAACTAGACTCCCCATTTAAATAGAATGAACTTTGCATTAGGATCATCATGAACATACTTACACCAGTGTTTTCTTTTATGAGTCAGCTGCTGTCAAAATTTGAAGGACAGTTGATGAAACACAAGAGAGAGATTAGCCCTTGAGCTCCCTAGTGCCATTCAGGGTTTGTGAGTTTTGAGAACTGGAGGTAGGAGTGTCAGGGCCAAAATGCACCTCATATCTATGTACACTTTTGCTATGGATCTGGCTACTTGTTTCAAACTGTGTCATAGCAAAAAGCTCGACTTTATGCTATTTTGTTTCTTTCCGTTCTTTGTTCTTTTCTTGTTCTGAGGTTGCTCCAAATCCCCTTAAGTCAATGGAAGTCTTTCCATTGAACTCAAAGGCCCTGCAATCATACCTTCTCTTGGAAATTTTGTCGTGTACCAAGATTTTTCTAAGGGATAAATTGTGTTTCTAGGTACAGTCTTCAGTAAGAGGTGTATGTAAGCTGTATGATCCCAGGAGCAGCATTGGAAGGCATTGCTTTTTAAAGATATACTTCTGAAGCACAATTCTACCAGCAGTCAGAAAGCAGCGTGGTAAAGACAAGGTTCCACATTTTCCCTTTTCCATCATTTGTAGGGTGGGTGTATCAAGGAGCAGGGATTGCACTCATCTTCACAGCTAGGCCCCCAGTAATGCTGCCAGTTACAGCATGCATTTTGGCCACACAGTGCTTTGGAGTTGGAAAGATGTGTTTACTCCCCTGCTTGGCTAGGTAAGGTATTTATTCATCTGGCCCTCAATAAATAGTTTCACCAAAAATGCCAGGGGGCTTATCTACTATGATGAGAACAGCACACTCTATGTTTTGAAGAAAAATTTTGTGACACAAATTAAGCCATCTTTTTAAGTATGTTGTCACACATTCATATAACAGAATTATAAAAAAGTGTGTTCCATAGTGAGGAAAAGTATATGGAATATATGTAAATCTGTTTATGTTTTCTTTATATGTAGTATTGTAATCCCTAGAATGAGAATCTGCTGCATTGTTCCATTGCCAAAGTGATGTCTACAAATGAGAGCTTAGGGAATAGCTGCAGGCTTTCTGCTGAACTCAGCCAACAAGCCATCATGGTCTCCAGCCTGAGTTTCTGAATGGAGAGAGGAGAGGATTTATAAATGCAGAAATATTTGTTTGTCCTCTATCAGAAGAAAAATAAGGTCCCCTACTACTAGATTCTATTTTCATTTACAAGCAAGAATTTGAAATGAATATAATAAATTCATTATTTCCACAGTCTTTTAATAGGCATTTATTTAAAGAAGTTCTGCAATTTTGCCTGACTAATTATTCATGCAAACTAAAATGCCTTTTCATTGCACAGGGGCTAATGTTAACATTGCAAGTACTTTGTGTGTATATCAAATTAATTAGGTAATCATGCACATACATATACAAACACAACCATATATATGCCTGTGTATGTAATTGTTTTATATATACACAAATAAATATATTTTACTCATAACTCTTTCCAAAGATGGCTTGCTATGATGGCATCACTAAATGTAATAAGGTTTTCAGATTTTTCCCTGTTTAATATAAAAAGCCACCCAAAAATTAAAAAATCCCACAAGCTTAAAATGGAAATCGATTAGTAGCTTAGCAATTTCTCATTAGACAGTTTAGTTAATGTTCTGATGATTTATTCCTTACATTCTTTTTGATCACCTGGTTGGAGATGAGTGACCTCCCCCCCAAAAGTTATCATATCGTTATCGTCTTGAAGAATAAAGTATTTTTTCCCATTTTTTCTCTGTGTAAAATATTAAGAGTATTCCAGTGAAGATGGACTTTTAAGTACTAAACAGTTTGTGCATCATGGATCAGTTCCTATGGACAAAGGGAGAAATTTAGTGTACCCAAGCAACCTACTTAATGATTTATATCATGGAATTGTATTCATTAAGGGGTAGATTGTACCTGACTGTGACTTCTATTATGTATGTAAGCAGGGGCATTAGGAAAAATAAGAACAACCCTTCCCCTGCCCCCTCCAGACACCCATGTATGGGCCCTTTATTTGCAGGGTCTTTGTAGTCAATGGAACTATGACAATTTGCAGACTCTATTTTTGTTCATGGGAAAGGATAAAATACAGAGAGAGATTTCCTATGCTCAAATATTAACACAAGGCATGCTTTTTTAATGACTATGTATATGTAGCAATGGCTTGTAGAAATATTAGGGAGTACTTATTATGATATTTAAAAGACAGTATAGAATCTGTCAATTAGTAGGTAACTTTGAAGGCCCTGGCTACTGAGAGAAATTCTTGTACATCATAAAAAGTAATTTGTCTCTTCCGAAAAAAAAGGAAATAAACATTTATAGGATTTTTATATCACTGCCATAATGGTTCTGGTTTAGAATAGTGATGTTACAATATGATGGGAGTTTCACAATGAAGTGATACCCTACATTCTGGACTATTTTCAGTCAATCAGAATGCAGAATTACCTTTTCAGAGCTGCTATTTTATTTTATAAGAAAGCAATATTCCCTTAGAAATCATTTGCTACCAGCAGTTCTACTTTGTTAGTTAACTGTCTGAGGGGAATCCAAGACTAGTTATGGCTCAAATATAATCATGAAGTGTGCAAACAACTGCTTTTAAAGGTAGTATTCCTTCAGGAACTCATATTCAGTGGTTTGTAACTGAATTGGTGTATTTAAGAAAAGAGGATTGTAGTCAAAACACTGCAATGGAAAATGTTTTCCCCAAGTCAGAAGGCGGGACCCACTCTATCAAGTTTATAATTAAGCAATAATCTCAAGAAATGCAGTCATTACCAGCAGTTAATGAGTACTTTGTTGGTTAACAGCTCAACGTGAAGCTGAAGATTGTTAACACTCTATCAAACTCCTTGTTAAGTGTGCTAAGTTTTTATTTAAACACACTGGGATCGCAGCTGGAAAGCTGTGGGGGGAATCAGGCATTCCCTGGTGGCTAATGACCAATTTTTTTCCATCACTCAGAACATAAGGCACATTCCATTATGTTTATATAATACTTGTTAAGTACAGATGGCTGGTGCCACCCTATTTTGGTACGTTGTGTGACATGGATCTGACCTCAGTTGTGTACTGGGCTGTAGTCACTCTGCATACCCTTTTTTTGTCAGCAAAAGCAAAATGTGGCTTACCAAAAACTTTATTTTAGGGTCTTTAAAGGAATTGGGGAAAATGGACAAAATATTCACAGTGAAATTCACAATAATAAAAAGGACATGTACCTAAATGGCCTGATGTTCAAAAGTGCAGAGTTACTATATACCTAAATGAAATCCGAGGAAGTTGGAAGTGCTTGCAGTTGTGCACTTACCATACAGTTTACTTCAGTGGAACTTCCTGGAGGCCAGTATTCTGTATGAAAGACAATTTGATCTAGCCTCACGTTAGCAATAATCAATTGGCTTGACAATCACCTTGCTGGGGTCATTTGACCCCAGTACTCTTTCCTGCCATGGCAGGGGGTCGGACTTGATGATCTGCTCAGGTCCCTTCCGACCCTACTAACTATGAACCTATGAATAGTAAATTTAGTTGTAATCAGAAGCTGATTTCCTCTGATTGTCCAGAAAGAAAAGTTTTTTATTCTGTTGGTCAGGCTGGCTAGAAGCAAATTTTGCAAACACTATGGAGTCACATTTTGGATAGAAATATTAAATGAAAAGATAAGCCATAACTCTGAATTTACTGCTATTGTACTTTGGAATTTTCTGGGACTCCCAGCTGTTTTCCTTTATTCCGCGCCGTACAGTAAGTGCTACTGCATTTCTGACTTACTGTAACTTCCCAGCCAGAAAGTGGAATTTTCAGTATCACCGAAGAGGAATTAAACCTCTGATATAGGTTAGATTTGTTGAAGGGTGACAAGCGAAGGATAAGAGGATAAGAGGAATGGGAATCATGTATGGGTTTGTTGACTTTGTTGAAATATCCACAACAATCAGGAGAGAGTCAAACAAATTCTGTCTAATCAACCCAATAACTTATTATCAAAAGAATCTATTTCTTTGTCACGTCTGTCAGTGTAATCCGGAATTCATTATCATATTAATGTCATGACTGGGCTCCTCTGGACCTCTGAGTTTTGTTTGTTGAAGAGCTTCCTGGGGCGTTCGGAGAAACAAAGAGCGCTCTTTGGAACATGAGGCATTCAGAGTGTCGTACAGATGGGCCCTGGCTCTTTGTTCCTCTCTGCCTGGGAGGCTGTTATGGGAAGCAGCCAACCTGCAGTCTGTCACAGTGAACATTGTCAAGTCATTGTGTACTTTTAATTGTTACTATGTACATGGAATCTGAAAGGTCGCTCTGGATATATAGTACAAGTGCACAGAGCCCTTTGCCAGACCAAACAGCTGTCCTGTGGTGTTCCCATATTCAGCTCCCGTCACCTTTGGCTCAATGAAGGATCCTTCTGACAGAGCAATTAAAACATATGATTTATTTACTAAACAGTTAATAAGGAAATCTTAGAAATGCACTCTTTCACCACTTCACTGTTTCCCATGTGGCTGTCTTAACAGGTCCTTTTATATTTCAGCAATTATTCCTGCCCCAATAATATTATAGGCTTTGCAAGATTAATTAAACAGCCGACAGCAAAGTACAATAACAACCTTAAAATACAATCAGAAAGGTCAAACCATATACCAAATTTGGCTTTGAGACACTTACTGATAAAATAAAACTTCCTAGTTTTGCCTGGCCTGCAAGGGATGTATTATCTTCAATAAAGAGAATGTATGTGAATATTTCTTAAACAGACTTTGCATACTGCTATATTTATGTGCAGTATAAAAGAATCAGCTTTGTAGGAAATTTTTATTGTATATGGTGCGAGTAATCCTTGGCAATAGAAGCATTGCACACCAGGGAGCCTAGAAGATGTATTCAGTCTTGATATGCTAATACTTTTTTTCCCACAAAAAGTATCATTCTTATTAATAGATATTGAATATTAATATGATGTTATTTCTTAACTTTGCCAGGTAAAGCGAGTTAAGTAAGAATGCATGCAATTGACCATAATAAAAATTAACAAATATTTTAAAACAAACACCTATCTAATTTTTTGAGACATATAAAAAAGGTATTTGCATGCTGCCCGGCTATGCATGTCTGAAAAAGTCATATAAAAGAAGTCGCAACACAGTTATTGCATTTTGCATTAAATAGTCATTGGGGAAAATACATCTTGGGAGCAGAAACCAGGTTTCTTAACACCATATTCTACCTGCTTGAAACTCCTATGCAGGAGGGATGCACTAGATGCCCATTATTTTACTATCTGGAAATCTTTCTGGTGGCAGTCATCATTAAAACACTTGCAGGAAAGGCTTGTTGGCAGATGTGGCCCCAAATCCTTAAAAGGACAGAAGGCCTGCCTCTATTTGGAGAGAAACTAAAACCTAGTGGATTCTTAGTAGCAAATCTCTGGTCTCTGACTCTCTCTTTAGAAAAATGAAAGCTTTGTACAACAGTGAGTATTCTCCAGCTCTCTGTTACTGGACCAAACCTCCTTATCAGACACCTGCTGACTCTACCCAATGTCAGTCCTCTCCTGAAATCATACTTCTCTCATGACACCTCTCACCACAAATCCATTTTACATGGAAGGATGGAGTGGGTATTCTTTCTCAGGTGTATTTACCAAATGCCAGAACCCCCCCTCATTTATACTGATGCATCTCCTTTGGGCCAGATCCCAGCCTCTGTTTCTGAAATGAACTGCATGGCATAGGTTTCCAAGGAGTCACCAGTGTAGTCAGGGTAGATAAATTCATTGTTACAAGAAAGAGACCCCAGGATTTAGTTTTAGTGACAAAAAGCCTAGCCAGGTTTATTGTCTCCAGACAAGCCTAGACACTAACATCCATGACCAGCTGGTGCTAGCCAGGTCATCTGCAGGCATGGTACAGGCATAATCATAGCCTCTGAGCCCTGTATAAGTATTAAGGGTTCCCATGCCCCCTTTTATACACCAGTCAAAACTTCATGTTTATAACATACACACCCTAGTTCTCACCAATTAGTGCACCCTTTTCATCAGACAGGGGCACCTGTCTGGCAAGTCATGTTGTTTTGGTGTTCTGTCCTGGCGTTATCAATTCATTCTTTATCTGTTGCCCTTGGAGGCACCTCTAAACTTACTTTTCCAGAACTTCTCTACAAGCCATAGATGGTATGCCTAGTTTTGTATTTATTCTGGCCTACTTCAGCTCATGCTGTCAGCAGGGTTTCTGTGTGATTTCTGTACACATTGATCAATGGTTGTATTAATCCATACTCCCCTGAGGCTTGTATAAGGTAACACTGTATAATGGCATTACTCCAGATTTGCATCAGTTCAAGTGGTGCATTAGGTAAAATGCACAAATGGCCTTAGAAGCAGGGACCAAAACTCAGGACTCCCTGCCAGCATACTGCCCACCTCCCAGAGGAACTGTTTTCTTAAGAGTGAGGCTTCCTTTTGCTTGTTCTCCTTCTAACCCCATGACAGTTTCCCTCTTTATTATGTCATGGGTCATCTTCAGTAGGGCTAAGTATGCACTTAGCTAGGTTGAATATGGTCTGGCTACTGGGACATATTGTTGATGCAGAAGTTATGTGGGTTCAAACCCCCTGAGGCTGAAGGGGCCTCAGATTCAGGTCTCCCTTGTTTTGGGAAAGTACTCCCCCTCTGTGCGACATTAGTCAGGCCACAGCTGGAGTACTGCATCCAGTTCTGGGCGCCGCACTTCAGGAGGGATGTGGACAACATGGAGAGGGTCCAGAGGAGGCCACTCTCATGATCAGAGGACAGCAGGGCAGGCCGTAGAAGGGGAGGCTACGGGACCTGAACCTGTTCAGCCTCCACAAGAAAAGGCTGAGGGGGGATCTAGTGGCCTGTTACAAACTAGTCAGAGAAGACCAGCTGGCATTGGGAGAGTCCCTGTTTCCCTGAGCACTACCAGGAGTGACTAGAAATAACAGTCACAAGCTGGCAAAGGGTAAATTCAGATTAGACATCAGGAGGTGCTACTTCACTGTCAGGGCGGCTAGGATCTGGAACCAACTTCCAAGCGAACTGATGCTTCATCCTACCCTGGGGGTCTTTAAGACAAGGCTTGACAATCACCTTGCTGAGGTTGTTTGACCCCACTACTCTTTCCTGCCATGGCAGAGGGTCGGACTTGATGATCTGCTCAGGTCCCTTCCAACCCTGCTAACTATGAAACTATGAATACTATGTTACTGGAGGAGGAAGATTTCCTTTTCACTAAAGGGAATGCTGCTGTTCTTCGGATGTAGTCATCCAGGTTGATCTTTCCATGATTAAGTTCTAGGGCCTTTTTAAGATAACTATGTCTTGCACCATGAGGATCAAGCAGAATTACAACCAGAAAATGCATTTTAACAGAGGTTAAAACTTTCCATTGAGATAATAGAGAGCTTCATGCTTCCTGGGTGAGACACAATCAGTCTTTGAAGGTTCCTAAATATTGTAAATTGAAGAAAATGGAAGCACCCTACAGTTATGCAGGGATAAGCAGATTGAACCTTTAGAGGTCCGTGAGCCTCTACTATGCATTTGTACAAGTTAAATAAAATTTCTCCCTATACCTGTTCACCTTAGCAGTGAAGCTATGGACCTACATATACAACTTCACTGAAGGCTAACAAGACTGCATATAATGTGCATTACCCTGAGAGAAGACCACTTATGGCTACTGAACTGGGTGAGTCCCTTAATTTGAGAGTGGTTTTCAATAGCTTTTCTGTTTAGATATAGGGAATAGTTTATGAGAGGATGGGAAATCTACTATAGGTACGTTTAAATCTGCAGATAAAAAAAGAAAACTCTCTCTGCTCTTTTTTTTCCATTTTATTGTAGTAATAAACTTAAAAGTCTTTGTGTGAGGATGATTTTTTTTTTATTGCTACTACTGCAGTACTTAGGGATCCCAAACATGTAACAGTAGCCTATTGGGTAAACCTTGTTTAAATCCATGGATTAAGACCAATACAAATGGAATGAAGTTAAATTTGATTTAGTTGGCTTTGTCCATGTGTTGTGATTAACACATGCTTTCTCTAGCACAATGCTAAAATACACCTGCCCACACACAAATTCCATCATTGTTTTAATTTGCATTATTGGTTGGGGCTGTGTACTGTATAGCCTGTGCCTGTTAAAAACACTTCAGCTTCAATCATTTCCAGGTCATTGTGGATGAAAGTTACCAACACATCCAATGCACTCTCACAGTATGGCAGGGCACTTCTGGTACCTGCCACTTTACAAGCAGCAGAGCAGCTTGCAGGAGGCTGCACTCCTAATCAGGAGTTACATGGCCAGCAAGAGGCTGCCTGATTGGGAAGTGGGACATGCTGCCTGATATAAGAGCAGCCCCTGAGTAGTAGGGCCAATAGTTTGCTGCAAGCAGCCAGAGGAGGAACATCACCCAGTTGGAGCTGCTTCTTACTTGACATCTTGGAGGTACAGAGCACACTGCCCTAGACAGGTGGTCAGGCCGGCTTTGTGCTTCAGCCTTGGGACATCCCCCTGTCACACACAGTTACCTCAGCTTTCAGAACTCTTTAGTTCTTGGGCAGAAAGTCCCAATCCTGCCCTAGCCCCCTTCCCAGCTATGCCCCCTCCTCATTTGCTCCAATATACTGTCCCACTTCAACCTTTTCCTCACTAGTGCCCCAGCTCACCTTGGCACCTGGTAGATTGTGATTTGATGTAAGAGGGAGGGAACAGCTGTCGGAGAAACTAGGGGCCATTTTTAGGGAAGGCCATTAATAAAGCAGCACTTAAAAATGGGCTTTTCGTTGGACATGTGCACAACATTAGTTTTAAACATCCAGAGATCACTTGATTCTTTTATGAGCTAAGGTTGCCAGATCATTTTTAATGTCATGCTTTTGTCCCACTTGCTTATTAATTGACCTAGAATCTAAAATAGGTGAACCAGGGACTCACCTTGAGAACACAATGGATAATTTGCTAATATCACAAGTTTAAAATGAAAAACCCCCAACAAAACTCTAAAACTGTTTGCTATTTCTGTAATCCTATCGGAATGGGACTTAATCACTCATTTATATTCATTCTTTCCCCAGGCTGTGTCCAGAGTTGTTTCTGAATAAACAATAAATAGGATACCAGTCAAACTTGGATTCTGTCTCAGGAATCTAAAGGGAGACTTCACATGATCCTAGAGTGGGGTTTTTCAAATCTTCAGTGTTAGTCTAAATTTACATTCAGAAATGTCAGTTATCAACATAAATGGGAACTGAGGTGGGCCAAATCCCTCTCTCAATAGCTAGAGGATGTGAGAGGGTATACTTTATGTTATATTTATTCTCCATGCATCTTTTACAGAGCTGGGGGGGGGGTTGTTTTTCTTTAGGTTTTTTTAGTAATATACCTTTCACAAAAATAGTGCAAATAGAAACTTAGCCTACATGGCCACATCCAGCTGAGTGTAGACACTTGTTTCCCTGTGGACAAGAACCATTGTGCTGCTGCTACTTGTCCCTGGGGAACACCCATGCCACATGCCCTCTGGTGTGCAGCAGGTTACCCCAGGTGGGGTAAGGAAGGCTTGGGCCAGCACTTTGCTGGCCCCTGAAGCCTTACCTGGTGCCTTGGGGGCTAGAGAAGCTGCAGCCATGGTGCTCCTGCAGCTGGGAGCCTGGACAGTAGCTGGAGTTTGGCTCTGGCTGGCCAGGCTTTGGTTTTGGGCAGCGCATGTTGCAGCCATGTGCGCTGCCCCGCATTTGTTCTGTGTGGGTTTTTTTGACCCTGAGATCTCCTGGGGTCAAAAAAAGCCACAGGCTACAAGACAGCAGCACAGAGAATGCCTGAATGTGCAGTGTGTGGTGCCACAGACCGGCTGGCAGCACCGCATACCACACAGCCAAGCTCATCTGGACACAGCCTGTGGCTCAGACATGATATGAGAAATGCTTCCATGTAACAACTCTGAGTTTTTTCCTTCACTTTATTGCACTGAGAGTTAGGTTGAGTGAAACCTCATATTGAACCAGTCCATATTTTTCTATGATTGCATGATTCTGTCTGTATGAACTGAGGGTTTAATCCACAGTCACTTGCACAAAGTGGGACATGTCATTTACCTATTGGGAGGTCCTGAATGTATTTGTTAAAGTCTGGAATGATTTACAACCAGACACCCTCCTTGTACAGCTTGACAAAAGCTGATGGCAGAAGGAAGATATTTAGTATCTTAAAAATAATCTAGAAATATGTACCTGATATGGTTTTTTGTAAGTGCCAGAAATACAATGAACTCGCAGGATTTTGAACTTAATGGAATAAAGTTTTACATATCCCAGATTCCTACCAGTATTAACAAATATCAATATCAAAATAGTTTACACACCTTTGCAAATAATCCATTGCTGTATACTAATCTCTAAACATCTACACCACAGTCCTAACATCCATCCTGGATCTACTCTATAAGTCAGAGCTTACTGAACATGCCCATGGTCTCTTTCAGGCAGTCACATGGCTCCTCTGCATAATCATTAGAATACTATGTAATCTAAAGTAGATATTAATTGGCTCTTTCAATATGTTAGGACAGAGTGGACGGCAGATAACAAAGGCATTGTGACATCAGCTACATATGCTGTTGCACTGAAGTATAATAAGTTATTGGGACAAAGCCATAACAGACCGTGAGAGTAAAGCCCATGTATGTTTCACAAGTCAATGCATCTTCACAGATGTGTGTATCATCCTACTAGCCTGAATGCACTGATGTTTTCATTTGTTTGTGCTGTAGAAGACCAGTTGCTCCCTGATTGTATCAGTTATGTTGTGATTTTTCTGATACTGTTAATGCTTATCTCCTTACTTTCATTTTATGAAAGATAGTTTAACTTTTTAAAACCATTTGAACATACAGATTCCCCAAAGAACATCCATTAGAGCCTACAAATTAAATTTCAGGTTTTTATATAAGGCCTAAAGACAAATTTTTAAAAGTGTGTTTCAGTTGAGAAGAAATTTACATGAACACTACTATATACCAAGTGAATTTTCTTAATTCAGTCACTTAATGACAGTACAGATATACTGTATAGATATGCTGCATCTCAACACCCCAGACACTAATACATAATGAATATTAATGAAATTCAAGTGAAATGCAACAGTCTGAGTTTTATTTAACTTTGTTCTGTGCAAAATGTTTAAAAATGACCTACAAAGCAGTGGACCAACACACCAGTCACACCATCACAGTAGAAAAATATCCCTCATTGAATCATTATTTTTTAAATCCTCCAGAGTTTTAGTAATGACTTGCACAACTCTTGTCAAATGGATAGTTTTATCTTTATACCAAAAGCTCTAAACACATTGTATTTGCCTCAGAAATAAATTGCAGTTGTAACACTGAAGAATTTATAAGCGATCAACAGAAACAGATCCTTAGAGTTCTCTGCGTATACTGGAATCCCTCTGGAGACCTGGTTTTAAATTCTGACTCTTTTGGCTCCTATACAAATGTAGGGAGCCTGCTCTGACACACTGGAAATCCAGCGCATCATGCTGGATTTCCTGAAGCACGGAAATTGGCGTGCACCATGTGTATCAGCGTCACTGTACATTTCTGTGCTGACAACATGGCCCCGGAGTGTTTTGAAATAAAACACATCAGATGAACCCCACAACCATTTTTTCAGCACAGTGATGCATGGCAATACTGATACACATGATACACGGGTGCTTTT
Source organism: Crocodylus siamensis (assembly GCF_052110815.1). Lineage (NCBI taxonomy): Eukaryota > Metazoa > Chordata > Crocodylia > Crocodylidae > Crocodylus > Crocodylus siamensis. The sequence continues at coordinate 120,547,563 of NC_143397.1, read as the reverse complement.
AATTAGCACAGCTTGCTAATTAAAGTGCCCAGCACCACATTCCAATGCCCTTAGAGACTTGTCAGGTATGGTTTTGGAGAGGGTGCTGGGAGACTATTGTGGGTGTATCTACACAAGTTGCTATGGCACAGTAGCAATGAGCAACTGTGCCATAGCTCATTTCTATGGTGCAGTATTGTTGGGAAAAAAACATGTGGTGGCAATGGTAGTGAGCAGTAATACCAGTTACTGTGCAATCTTTTATAGTTTCATAGTTTCTAGTTTCATAGTTTCTAGGGTCAGAAGGGACCTGAGTAGTCCATCTAGTCCAACCCCCTGCCATGGCAGGAAATAATACTGGGGTCAAATGTCCCCAGCCAGATGTTCATCCAACCTCCTCTTAAAAACCCCTAGGGTTGGAGCCCGCACCAGTTCTCTTGGAAGTTGGTCCCAGACCCTAGCTGCCCTGACAGTGAAGTAGCGCCTCCTGATATCTAACCTAAACCTACCCTCTGCCAGCTTGTGACCATTATTTCTGGTCACTCCTGGCAGTGCACGGGGGATTAGTGACTCCCCCAATGCCTGCTGATCCCCCCTGACTAGTTTGTAACAGGCCACTAGATCCCCCCTCAGCCTTCTCTTTTGGAGGCTGAACAGGTTCAGGTCCCTCAGCCTCTCCTCATAAGGCCTGCCCTGCTGCCCCCTAATCATGCGAGTGGCCATCCTCTGGACCCTCTCCATGCTGTCGACATCCCTCTTGAAGTGCGGCGCCCAGAACTGGATGCAGTATTCCAGCTGCGGCCTGACCAGTGCCGCATAGAGGGGGAGGATCACCTCTTTGGATCTGCTTGAGATGCATCTGTGGATGCTTGACAAGGTACGGTTGGCCTTCCTGACTGCCTCCCCACACTGCTGGCCCATGTTCATCTTGGAGTCAATGATGACTCCAAGATCCTTTTCCGCCTCCGTGCTTACAAAAGAGGGGAGTTCCCCAACCTGTAGGTATGGTGCCGGTTGTTCCTCCCCAAGTGCATCACCTTGCACTTGTCTGTATTGAATCCCATCCTATTCACATCCGCCCACCCTTGTAACCTGTCTAGGTCTGATTATAGCCTGATGCTTCCTTCTAGTGTGCCCATGTCCCCCCACATCTTAGTGTCATCAGCAAATTTGAACAGGGTGCTTTTTACCCCCTTGTCCAAATTGCTGATGAATATGTTGAACAGTACTTGTGCAGTAACAACTGCGAAGTTCCCACATGTGTAGATGCAGCCAGTATATATTTATTATGAAGTACTAAGTATAAGGCATCTACATCATGCTGCTATGCATCTGTGAATGCAAATGGTCTGAACCTGAAGTTTCTGTTCCATGAGATCAAGCACAACAGGCATGCTCTTATTTCAAATACAGCTACATAGCGTTAGATGCATCTCATTGCACCACCCTGTACAAAAGCAATTTTGGGCACAGATTGAATTCTATTTCCACCTGTGGAAATAGAAGAGGATCACCAAGGTATGCACCCCTGCAGGAAGTACAATGAGGGAAAATAATCCTTCCACCTGTTAGCTCAAATGCCTTAATGTTAGGGCATTTACCCAGACACCAGAAGATCCCAGTTCTACTTTTTTCTTACCCAGAGAGAATTTGAACCTGCCTGTGTCATTTGCTTCCTAGTGAAGTACTCTAACCAGCAGGCTATGGGCTAGGAAGGACAGCATAGATCTCACTGAACCACACACTCTCTTATTTACTGTTCCCCGCCTGAGCCTACCTATAACCTATCAATACTGTCATACTGCCATTGGCGATGGTGGTGCCCACCCTTTACAGAATCTATGATTGGTTACATGAATCTCTCGGGAAGTTGAAAATTAGGTTTTAAGTCCTCTTCAGCCTGAGAATACTCAAACCCAAATCTCTTACCTCCCAGTAGGAACAACTAACTATATAGGTGGGGGGACCTATCATCCCTACTGCTGAAACTGGGGCACCAGGAAGCTAAGAGGACATGGAGCCAGAAGGGCAGTGAGAAAGAGGGAGGAGCATGCCTCTGTGGCCCAGTAATGGGGACAATACATTTCGGGGAGAACATCCTGCCTTCTGACATTGATGCCAAGCTTGTTCCTGGTTGTAAACAAATGACTTAATAGCAGTCTTCAACTACCTGAAGCGGGGTTCAAAAGATGATGTAGCTGGACTGTTCTCAGTGGTGGCAGATGACAGAACAAGGAGCAATGATCTCAAATTACAGCAAAGGAAGTTTAGGTTAGATATTACAAAGAATATTCTCACTAGGAGGGTAGTAAAGCCCTGGACCAGGTTGCCCAGAGCGGTGGTGGAATCTCCATCCTTGGGGATTTTCAAAACCCGGCCAGACAAAGCTTTGGCTGGGATGATCTAGTTGGGGATGGTCCTGCTTTGAGCAGGGGGTTGGACTTGATGACCTCCTGAGGTCCCTTCCAACCCTAACTTTCTATGATTCTATGACTATCCAATGTGAAATGAACAAACGGTTCTGACAGGAAAATGTCTTCATCATTAGGTTACAGATGCTCCATCCATCTTTCTTAACTTTAAGAAGCTGTTTAAGTGCCATTGATTTTTCTCTCTACCTACCTCATTTCACAGGAGCCTAAGAATGGGTGAGTGAGAAGGGCGCTAGCCTAGAGCAGGGATCAGAATAGCAACTCCCCAGGGAGACTGTCGTATGCAGGATCAGCAACCTCATGCCATGGGTACAGCAGCAGCAGCTGGGTGCAGGGACTCAACACCACTGATGTAGCAGCAGCAGAGGCTGTCAGTAGCAGCTAGGAACTTTGAGTCCCCTCTTCCCCCCTGCTCTCCAGTGCTTGGCATCCTTCTGTGCCCCCCCCCCCCCCCCCCCCGCAGGGTTTTGCCCCACCTAAGGCACAAACTTGCTAGTTATACCTCTGCAATTTAAAATCTTTTTCTTTCTTCCCAGTACTCTAACTTTCCTTTTGCCCAATTAAGTTCTATTTTCCTTCCCAAATATCACTAAATCTTAATTCTGCTACCCCCACAGACCTATGAGTATTCTTTTAATAGTTATAAGAAGATACCTGGTCAGGCCAATATCTAACCCAGTATCTTGTCTCAGACAGTGGCAAGTAGTAGGTACTTTGGACGGAGAGTATATAAATGGAGCATGTGCACAGTGGTCTACTGTCTGTCATACTTTCCCTGGCATTACCTGTCATTAGTTTGGGGATGTTAGGGGAAACATCTCTGACTGTTCTACTTCATAGCTAGCAATGGACCAGTCCTCCATACATTTGTTTAATCCCTTTTTGATCTTGGTTATACATTCTGCCTCTACAATATCCTTTGGCAATGAGCACCAGTGCTTAACAACATGCAGTATAAAAAAAGTACTTCCTCTTGCTTTTTTAAACCTAGCTGCTGTTAATTTCAGTAGCCTTCCCCCAGTTGTTTTATTCTGGGATTTGGTGTCAGGACCTCCTGGGGCTCAAACCCAAGTTGTCTAGGCAAAGGGTTGAGTCAGTGTGGCTCCCATGAGGGAGCATGTGATCCAGGGGAAACAATGGAAGGCACAAGTCCTTAACAGGAGGGCTATAAAATCCTCCCACTTGTCCTGGGGCCTTGTTTTGGTAGCCTGATTATTTGGGAGTTTCCTACCTTCCTTCTGTCTTGCTTCTGCCTCAGACTTTCCTTTTCTGCTTCAAGTCTTGCTCCAGCCTTGCCTTAGCCTTGTTTCTGCATCACCCCTGCCTTGGATGCCAGTACCTTGTTCCCATCTACTCCGTTGTGTGTTATGGATTCCCTAGCTCCTAACCGCTGGTCTGGCCTCAACTTGAGCTTCAGCTCATGGAATTATGGTATTGTAGACCCTCAGCTCCTGAACCTTGACTCCTCATGTCTGGTTTGTTCCAATGACTGTTCCCTATTCATTTCTTCTACACCTTTGTGATTTTGTAGACATGTATTATACATATTATAGACATGCATTCCCCCATACCCTTCTCCTATTGAAAAGGACGTAGCTTTTTTCAGAAGCTGCCCCATACCACTGATCATCCTTTGTTGTCCATTTCTGTATCTTACCTAATTCTGGTATATCTTTTTGAGATGAGAATTCAATTAAAATCCATTGTTCATGCACACATATGCATGCACATGCCTGTGTATAGATTCCTGTTCTATTGCTGCTTCTTCCTTTAGCACTGAGCCTCAGTTTCATCTCCAGTTGTTCCTCTTCCTCCTTCCCAGACTAGTACTGAGTGAACCTGAGGAAGGGTGTGGGTCATCCTGGGGTTTCTTCACATCCCTGTCCTAGCCAGAGGGAGAGAAGGCAAAAAAAAAAAAGACATTGATCTACCATAATGCAAAAGAAGACGATCTTCACACATAGAACAAAAAGATGGGTTGTCTTACCCCATGAGGCAATGGAGTAAAGAAGTACAGCCAGTCCAAGGAAGTTGAATCCCTGTTCAGTGATGTTTTTCCCATAGATCTTCAGGACAGACAAAAAATCTGGAGAAAATGTGCAGTGTTTCTTCTGTTGCTCAGTATTTTCTAGTCATTTTACCTAACCAATCTTTTTCACATTTGATTTATAGGAATTCAGGATTATCACAAATTCAAAATAAGTGCTTCATTCAGTTCACAGGTTCCTACATCTGTGTTTTAGAAAATGGTTTCTAATAAACTTTAATAGTGACTGCATAAAAAAAATCCAAAGTTCATAAATAAAGGTTAACAATAGTCCATGGTAATCAGCAAATTTAAAACCAGAATTGAGAACAATATCTAAAAATATACCCATTATGACAAACTACACTTGCGATATATGCTCAGTATGAGAATGCAAGACTCATATATTGAATGGTATTTATGCTGAATATCACCAAATAATATTACTGTACAAATATTTCTCACTAGGATTACAGAGTTATTTTTTTTATCTTGACCCTTTTCCAAAAGACATTTAAAGCTATTGTATATAATGAAATATTGAATCTTTCTGAAAGCATAAATAAACAAGTTATTTGTCATGCTTGGCACTATGCTAATGCATAATATTGCCCCTTTTCAATTTACTGAGTGTTACTTTTCCAATTTATCTAATCTTTTAAATCAAAGGTGAATTCTTTACTGAGCATCCATCCTCTTATATATTATTAAACTTCACTCTTGTTTCTACTCTGTGTTTTCCAGCTACTGCATTTTCATTTCATTCCCATCCATTTGCTGCTGCCTCCAAAAAGAAAAAAAAAAAACAGAAAAAAAACCTGAGAGGAAACCTGCAGTGGGCAAAATATATCAATTAAAAATTATGGTAAAAATAGTCTTTCATGTGCAGTGCATGTCCCTGAGCTAGATTAGCATTGCTGTGAGCATGTTGCACTAGTCAGTTCATTGCCTGAGGAAAGTTTGCAGGCAAAAATCATCTGCACAGCCAGCACACTTGAAAGACTCAGGCACAAGGCTGTGTTCATGGCCTGGCAACAACAAAACACCTGCTTGAAGTTGAGACAGAATAGCAAGCTGGATGGAGTTCAAAAGAATGGAATGATAATCACACCCTGATTAACAAAAAAGTGAATTACTGTAGTCCTTTGTCAATAGTTGCCTTATTTGCATACTATCTTGCAATGCCCAACAGGTTAGAACTTTTTAGCTACACATGGTCAAACATTAAAAAATGGAAGAAAAAACAGCTTTAAGCCTGTGTAACTCAAACACATTTCCATACATATTGTCTGTGTTACATCTTATTGCTATCTAGGCTGATATCAACAAGAGTAGGAAAGAACTCCACCTACTTTCTTTCCGCCTCTTCCCAAAACACCAGCCAAACAGCAAAAAAACACAGTATATAATTTTGTTTGGCAGCAATGTTTTTTAATGTAGTTGACAACAAACGACTGTATATTAAACCAATTTGTTTCAGCAGATGAAAGTGAGTAATTTTAGCTTCAGTCCATTAGAGCTGCTCTTGGCTATGTGAGCTTTTTGAGGTTTATCAGCAGAAAACTCTGTAACAATCTACAATACCAGAACATAAAACATGTAATGTACTACCTTAATTTCATACTGGATGCCTTTTGTTTCATAATTGAGTTTTCTCTGCATACCCTGGGTTTTATTTTAGATTAGTTTCAAAACTGAATATTGTCATGATAAAATGGGAACTTCTGTATTCATATTTTTACATTGCTAATAAAGTAGTGAGGCATGGCAAAGTGGAAACGGAAAACATAATAAAGTCAAAATAACACTGCTGCTTGTAGGATTGCTTTATGATATGAATGTAATATTCCCCCACAGGTATTTTTCCCACAAATACCACCCCCTCCCCCTTTTCTCTAGCATGAAGGAAAGTGCTGGACAGACAGTCCTGCCAGTTGGATTCATACTTTTATCCACCGAATAGGTACATAATGGATAATAATGGTGTGAATTTCATTCCTTGCTTAGCAACGTTCTTCATTTGGAATTTTCAGAGAACATGTCGCATGCCAGTTCAGACCTTTGCAGCCCTTCAGTCAGTGACATCAAGACTGTCAGACCAAATAGTGGTTTGGCTATGTTGATTTCTATCCAGTGAGAACTGGAATAGAGCTATTACCTTGGATCAGATAGACCAAATAGCAACCACTAGAAAAAGTTCTGCTGAAAAGGGCTATATTCAAACTGGTGCACCAGTGTCCTTTGTATTACCAAATACCAAAAGCCCAGGAAATCCATTTTCCTTAACAGTGAACACCTATTTTTATATTTTTTATTTCAGAATAAGGCAATTAACAATGTCTGATGGTATGTTAACCAACTCAACACTGATCCAGTATAACTAATTATAGTTTGGATACATTTCAATTATTGTTTTATTAACCAAGATGACTCAAGGAAAATTTTGAGGGCAGGAAGGAGATTTTCTTATGAGAGCCTTGATTCAGAAAGAGTGAGGAAAGGTACTTAGTGTGCTGAATCAATTCCATAGTCCACATACTCTGTGCTTCTCTTGCACAGTAGCATAGGACCATCATGTTCACATAGACTAGGGACAGAAGTTACACATATACCAGTTTAAGTAATCAGAAACTGGTTTAAACCTGTAACAGAACAGAAATTCAGTGCACATAAACCGATTTAAAATGGCTGAAATTGGTTTAAGATACACCTGGTTGAATCTAATGTCAGACTTAACTTATTTGTAGTATCAGACTTAACTTATATCAGCTCTGCATCTGAGAGTCAAGAAAAAACTGGCTGAGATTATACCAGAACCACTGGCAAAGTTGTTCAAAGAGTCATGGAACTCAGTAGTGGTCCTGGACTACTGGAAGAGGGCCAACGTGGTACCTATCTTTAAAAAAGGGAAGAGGGATGACCCAGCAAACTACAGACTAGTCAATCTGACATTGGTCCTGGGTAAAACTTTTGAAAAAAATGTTAAGGAGGCAATCGATCAGAAGCTGGGAACTGATGGGGTATTAAGAAGCAACCAGCATGGTTTTGTTGAGGGTAGATTATGCCTGACAAACCTGGTGTGCTTCTACAACCAGGTAACTAACCATCTGCATGAGGGACATGTGGTTGATGTCATTTACTCAGATTTCAGTAAAGTGTTTGACTCTGTTTCCCATGTGATTCTCTCAACCAAACTTGAGGGTAATGGGGTGGACCAGCCTACAGTGAGGTGGATGGACAACTGGCTTAGAGGCCAATCCCAGGGAGCTGTAATTGATGTGATGGTCTCATCCTGGAGGACCGTCTCCAGTGGTATCAGTGCTTGGACCCATGTTCTTTAACATATTTATTAATGACTTGTATCAGGGTCTGGGAAGCTCAGTGATTAAGTTTGCAGATGATACCAAGCTGTGGGGAAACACGGGCACATCAGAGGATAGGGTAAAGATCCAGGATGGCCTTGACAGACTTGTTACATGGGCAGAATGGAATCAGATGAGGTTTAACAGGGAGAAGTGCAGGGGTCTTCATCTGGATGGGAAGAACCCTCACCATAACTACATGATAGGTGGTAGTCCACAGCATCTGAATGAGACCTGGGGGTCATGGTTGACTGGAAGATGAACATGAGCCTATAGTGTGATGAGGTTGCCAGAAGGGCAAATGGAACTCTGGCATGCATCAAATGATGTATAGCCAATAGATCCAAGGAGGTAGTCCTCCCTCTCTATTCGGCATTGGTGAGGCCACAGCTTACTCAAGCACAATTGAGGAAGCTAGGAGGGCAGGAAACAGAATCACTCATGCCATAGACACTAATGCGTGCGCCTGCTTTTCCAGTAGATTGGGAGAAGACTGCCTCCTGCATTGCCCATTCTCTGGCTGATCAGATTGTGTCACAAAAGGTTTTTATGTTAATGTACAGGCCAGTGAATATTCAGACAGTGGCAGAACCTACTGCTCTACCCATCAGTACATACTTTCCACTGCAAATAAGAAAGCAAAGAATGGAGATACTCATTTAGGTGGATCTGGCAGTCCCCATGTTCCCCTCCTCCCCCCGCCCAAAATCCTCACCCATCAACAAAAATCCTTAAAGTAGTTTAAGTAGTGGACCATACTGAAATAATCAAACTTATCTCCAGCACAATTTTTATCTATTTTCATAACAGACATATGTATCGTCCTCTATTTTCTGATTTATTTATTTATTTACTTATTTTGAGAAGAAAACCTTTTGGAGAGTTATTTATACTCAAACTTCAGAGGATGAAGACAATAAAAAGTGCAAAAATCAACTCAAATATCTTCAGAAATAATTTAACTTTCATGTCAGTGCAGACTGACAGCTCTAATAAATTCCTACATTTTAAGCAGACTTACATTTCACATGCATTTGCTCTCCACTCCTGAGCAGAGTGGAACATCTATTGTCAAATGCATAAAATAACATTAGAAATGCAAACTTAATGTAGCCAATGGTAATGTGTTATTTAAAACTTATGAGCCCGAATAAGGGCTTATTTTCTCCAAATTGAAATTTATAGTTTCATTTTAAAGCGCTAACTTGAATATTGATGGGGTTTAGGCATGCTGTTATAAAATGGGAATGAAAAACAAAGCAAGTAACTACTGGGCATAAAGCTGCTATTATGGTAATATATGGAAACTTATATAAAGACTGGATCCTAGTTACCTGTACTAATAGCAAAGAACATAACAGTGGAATTTGTGCAACTGGTATATGGAAGCCACCTCTGTCAGTGTACTTCCACACAGTATGTGTCAGAGTCACCTATTCATAGCCTTAGAATCAAAATCTTTAAACAGGCATCAATGGTAGGAGAACAATTTCCAAAATGCAATTGCACCAGAAGTTGAGTGATACCTTTCATGTCTGCATTCCTTTAAAGCCTTTTTGACATTTTTGTCTTTGTTTAAACTCTTCCCAAGTGAAAAGAAAGAACAAAAGAAAAATGCCTTTGCAATAACGTCATGGTACTGGTTTCCCCCAAGACACTTTTACACTGGGTGGTCGCATTATGTATGACTGTTCTAAAGTGAATTAAATTAACATTATCTACAAATAAAATGAATCCTGAAAACTTATAAGCTAAAAATCTCTCTCTATTAAACTTTGGTCTTCATAGACCTAGTGAACCACTGGATCTAGCTTTAAGATCATATTTTAACATCAGTTTAAACGATGTAGTGAGCCACAATAGTAAGCCATACCTGTCTGAGCAAAAGACACGGATTCTTTAAAATATATACAACACAGCATAGGGTATATCTAAAATAATTATTTTAATTTCAATAGCAGTTGTCAGCTACAGATCAGAAACAGCTTTCCATACAACTCATGGCTCACAATTCACATAGAAAGAAATTATTATAAGGCCCATTTTAGAACAAGAGAAAACAATGTTCAAGGATTAATAGATTTGCCCCAAATCACATGAAAGGCCAGTGTCAGAGTCAAAACCAGAACTCTAAACTCCCAAATCCATGGTCTGTGATTTAACCACAAAACCGTCTTTTCTCCCAATAAAATACAACATTTCCTTGAGTTAAGGTACAGGTCAATCCTACAAAAAAAATGTCCACGTGCTTTATTTTATGCACTCTAGATAATCCCACTGAAGCCAAAAAAAACTTACTCAAAATGTGCTAAGCATCAGCATAAATCTTTGTCTATGGGGCATGCTAGAAAAATAACTGGGGGTGAGAAAGAGTTGTGGCAAGATGTAACTTGTAGATTGGCTAACTGGGAAATCATTACTTGTGTACATAATCATAAGAACCCCTGAGATTGCTATAAGTTACATTACTTGTAGCAGTCCCATGAAACGGGAGAAGCCCAAAGCAGCTGAATATCCATTTTTCTCCTCTTTACATCCACACTATGGGGAATTCTGGTTTGGCTGAGACTTCACCCACCCCCTCTTACCTGTGAGAAATAAAAGCCTAAAGAAAAATCATCTTCCAACAAAAATATGGATCAGGCTACTAACACCTGTGTCAGATTAATCAACATATACTTATAAAAATGTTAAATAGATCTTTCTTCCATTAAGATGAAGGAGGTGTTCTTCCCAAGAAAGGGACAACAGTATACAAGTGACCCTCACCATTCACGGGGGATATGTTTTTTATATCCCCCACAAATGGTGAAATCCATGAATAATACTGCATTCATGAACGCCATCTGCCGGCGGCTGGGGGGGCATAGCTGCTCTGGTGATGGCAACAGTGGCAAGAGCCCAGGGGTGGTGGCAGGAGCCCGGAGGTGGCAAGTGTGGAGCTTCTGAGGAGCTCCTTTAAGTGTATTTAAGAAGCGGGTTTGGCATCCGCGAATATTTGAAACCACGAATGCTGAACCCATAAATAGTGAGGGTTTCCTGTAATTTCAAATCTTTTAATTTATCCATGTACAAAAGAATAAAAATAGTTATAGTTTTATGATTGGTCACATTACTTTCTTAACAGCATTCTTATTTCCGTCTCTCTTCAATTTGCAAGTAACGTTACTTCTTTAGTTCAACATACTTTCTTTTCTTTTCTTTTTCCTGCGCTCCAGTTTCTATCTGCTGCACTGTAGCTTTCTGACCCATCTTGTTTTTCCTATGTACTGCCTTCTCTCCACTGTTTCACTTGCCTTTATCTCTCCTGATGTTCTCTGGTTTCCCTTCCCACTGTTCCTTCTCATCGCGCACTCATCTCTCTCTACAGATCAATAATCCTCAAATCCCTCCTCAATTGTTGCAACTGAATCTCAGCTCACACGTTTGTCCACAGGACACTTGCAAATTCATACAACACAACGCACACTCATATCTCCCTCCCCTGGCTTTCTCAGTTGCCTACACTGATCTTACCTCATCTTCTGTAGAGGAAATTGTCCCCCAGGATCTGTTCTATCACTGTGCTGCTGTACTCAGGCAAAAATGGGAGCCAAGTAGGCTGGGAACATTCTTGGATAAAGCTCACCCTTTGCTGTAGGAATTGCACGAATAGTTCCCTGCCATTTTTACTGTGCAAATTACCTCTATATGTTCCCTCCCCATCTATAAAAATAATTTGCTTGTAGATATGAGAATACTGGCATTGTGAATATGCACTGAAGAAGAGCTTCTTGATTTCTTGTCACCTTGTTCACCTTCAGAGACTAAGCGCATTTAGCCATGCATGAATGAAAATAATTGGTAGACCTGTGCAAAGTATTTGCTTTGGATTCGGAGGGACAGTGATTTGAATCAGTGATTCTAATCACTGTCCTGATTCGATTGAGCCTAATTCAAATCTGAAGATATTCAACACTGAATCTTATTTGGCCATAGACTATACAGGCCCCGGGAGAAGCCGCAGATCATCTTGCTGCTCCCCCACTTCCCCCCACCTCGGGCGAGGCAGGAAGTGCTGGCAGTCCCAGGAGAAGCCACGGGAAATGATTGAAAGCTGGGGAATAAAACCAGGAGCTGGGATATTGAACCAGGAGCTTGGGAGAAGCCCCTGTTCATTCCCCCCAGCACCCAATCATTCCCCACAGCTCCCAGTTCAATTCCCCAGTTCCCAGTTCACTCCCCCCAGCTCCCAGATCATTTGCTTTAGCCTCCATAGCTTCTCCTGGGGCTGCCAGCACTGCCTGCCTTGCCCAGGCAAGAGGACACTGGGGGAGTAGCCAGATGAGCCATGGCTTGAGCTGGCAGCTCCAGAAAAAATCGTGGGGGCTCAGGGGAATGATTGGGAGCTCAGGGGAATTACTGGGGAGCTGGGAGATCAAACTAGGAGCTGGGGAATTGAACCAGAAGCTGGGGGACTGAACCTGGAGCTGGAAGGAAAGCAAATCCCAATAATTCCCCTTAGCTCCCCAATCATTACCCCCAGTCCCTACAACTTCTCCTGGGGCTATTAGCTCAAATGGTGGCTCATCCAGCTTCTGACACCCCTCCCCCCCCACACACACACTCCCTCCCATGTCCATCTGTCTGTGTAGAGCACTCTGTTTGGTTGTTTCAGTAAGCATTGTGACTGGATTCTAAGACAACCAATAAGAGTGTTATAGATAGCAGACAGACACAGGCAGATGGACTAGCACTTTATATATAGAGAATGATGACCCCCTGCCAGTTATTTAAACTTATAAAATGTAGTATTCAATTGGCTTGGTCTATCTACTAACATTTTATAATTAATTTCCAGGAGGCAAACAAGTTTTATTGTGCCTTAATGAGTTGGTCACTGCTCTCTAAAGTGGGAGGAGCCAGGTAGTTAAAGCCCATTGCTAGAAATCCGGAGATGTAGGTCAAACCCCTTTTGGGTAAGGATCATGGATGTCTGTCTGTCTCTGTCTCCTAATTTATTTAACTGCTACTTGTTGGGTGCATCTACATATGCACTTTACTGTGGAGCTGACTAATTAGCTCTGCAGTAAAGCATCACTGTCTACACGTGTGTCTGTATCAGGGCACAGTAAATGAATTAACTCTGCTGTCCAGGACAAGTACTATCCTATGGCAGAGTCATTCAGAACAATGCACTCCAAAGTGGGGTGCGTAAAATGATCCACTGGGGTGCGGGAAGAAAATATCAGAACTTGTATTTAGATGTATATTTATATAAATATACATATATTGGGGGTGCATACTCAAAAATTTTCTTCTGATAGGCGTGCATGAATATAAATATACATAAATGGGGGGGGTGCTCAAAAATCTTTTACTGATAGGAGTGCACAATCAAAAGGGTTTAAAGACCACTGATTTAGAACATCAAAACACATGTAGATGGTGACTGAGGCTAGCTGGGGCATGAGCCTACAGTGTGAGGGCTACCTGCCAACTAGTCTTGCACTATAGCACTGTTGTGCCCCCAGCCAGGCCCTTCACCACCCAATGCCACCACCCAGAGCTTGGGGCTGACTTCCTTGGCTCCCTGCCTGCCCAGAGCTGCTCCACCCTGGCCCAAACAGCAACAGTCCTGGGCACACACATATACATTGCACCCAGGACCAGCTGACTCTGGTGCGAACTGTGCTGTAGTTTATTGCCACATGCAAACTGCATGTGTAGATGCATCATTTTAACAACATCTGCAGGGTCAAACTGTACGACAGCTTTCTTTCCAAGCTAGTCCTTTTTTCTATTTCTTGTATGCCCTCTGCTTATTCTTAATATTTTTCTTAAAGTGACATTTCCAGTTAGGTCTTTCATTCATGTTTTTTAAGCCATGCTTCAGACATAGATTCCTTGATAACATTGGCATCCAGGACTTGCAGAAATTCCAGGGCTCCTCCGTATTCCAGTCCCTCATCTCCTTAGCCCTGCAGTCTTCACCAAGTCATTCCCTTAGTTTACAATGATTTGCTTTTGACATTGAAAACCTTAGGTTACGATGTTCTTCTGTTTATCCTTCAACTTATATTAAACTGGTTTCTTGATCATAGATTTTTTTTCTGCAGCTATCTGATCTGCAATGTCTTCCTTACTTATCAAATTCAGTCTAAAATAGAAAAACTACTTCTTGGTTCAGTGGCTATTTGGTGGGGAAAAATCAGCTATTAAATCCATAACATATCGTGTTTCTTTATCACCTTTACCTTTCTTTCTATCTTTTCCTTCTGATTCTTGTGTTTCAGTTGTGATTGCTATTCCTCCGTTTCTTTTATCCCTTTAATTTCCTTTTTTATGTTTTGCACCAGTAGTTCTAGTTCCTGTTTCCCAGGCTTCTGGCAATGATAAACAAATATTTCAGTTATTTCTTACTGAAATACCCAGTTCTTGATTTGGATTATGCACAGTCCATTCACTGATCATATTGCTTATTGATCTCATCCATCTTAGTCCTTTCTGTTTATTGTTCATGTTTCTGCACTGATACTCCTTTACTTTTTCTGCATCCTTGTTACTTTCTAGACATGTCTACATGAGACACTAACAGTGCAGTAGTCTAATAATACTAAGCAGTAGTATGTCACAGCACAGACAGTGCTAATAGGCTACTGAACAGTATTATTAGGCTACTGTGTAGTAGTGTCACTTAAAAGGTGTTCTCTGGTGCTTCTGTGGAGTAACTCTGGTTACTGCACATTTATTTAGTACTTGATTATACAAGTACTAAATTAAACGTGCAGTAACCACTTCACATTAATGAGCATGTAGAGGCATCCTGTATGTACTAAAACCAGGTGTGGTGATTATACAAGTATCTCCCAAACTTCTCCCCTTCTTTGTCAGTTTAATGTTCTTTCCAGTCATTCCAGCCTCATCTATCCCACACTAAATAAGTCCATCATTCCACAAGAGTCCTCTTCCAGTGAATGTGTCCTAATGGTCAAACATCTCAAAATCTTCCTTCAAGAACCCATCTTTGAGCCATCTGTTGATCTACATTACCATCTCATAATTTCAGATTCCTTTTCTGGGACCAGAAAGATTCCATGGAAGACCATATGATTATCCATGTCTCTGGATACCTTCCTTTTCCTGCTATAATCATTTTTTGATCTGTTGTAGTGAGAATTTTGTGATGTCATTTGTAAATAAACTATGCAATTATATAAAGTGCCCAACTTGCCCTCAGTGTAATTTGTAAAATTATGAACACTAGTTATTCTTTGCATTTTCCATCATGGGTGCATTAGTTCAGATTAGTCATCTTCATTTTAACCCCCTGTTATCTAAGTAATCTAAAAGCTAAACTGTATGGTGGTTGAAATGCTACTGCTTGGTCTACTTTAGCTTTGCCAACATTCCTGTTGTCAATGGAGCTACTATTGGAAATGTTAAGAAAAAGTCTAGTGGACAAAGCATCTTAGTGTCTTCTGATGTTTATCTTTAGGAGAGATTCCTAACTTTTCTGTATCTCTTCCTTTGCTACATAGATAAATTGTACTGGTTAGCTACTTTCAGAAAGGTTGGATATTTGTAATAAATTATGCAAACATTGGTAAATATTCAGCCTCACCTCATGTCTGCCCCAACAACCCCTGAAATCATAATTCTGTGTTCTGCCAAAGTCAGACAGTTCTTTAATTTGTGATACAGAGCACCATTTAAATTAGAGATAGGCTGGCACCACAAAGCTGAGATCTAGGTTGCAATGGTTGAATTGTTCCTTACAATTCAGGGCTGTTCAGATTTGGGGTTCTCATTTATGTTTGATAGAGACAGCATAAACACTGG
Source organism: Crocodylus siamensis (assembly GCF_052110815.1). Classification (NCBI taxonomy): domain Eukaryota; kingdom Metazoa; phylum Chordata; order Crocodylia; family Crocodylidae; genus Crocodylus; species Crocodylus siamensis. The sequence continues at coordinate 120,531,943 of NC_143397.1, read as the reverse complement.
ATCTAGTTTGATTATACATGCTTCTGAAATTCAGTAGTTTAGGGATTTGGGATTCTGGACAAAATTCTGGGGAAAACATTGGTAACAATCCTTTGAAAAATGTGCTCTTAAAAACAGTATATAATATACTTTAGAAACATTGAAGTAAAGTAGTTTTCCCCCTTAAGACGATGGAAAACAAGAGCACCTCAAACACATTATAATTGTGAATTGTGTAGTTGGCTTATAGAGTGACCTAATGAAATATTTATAGTGGACAGAGAAAAGAGGCAGTTGTAACTGCAAATTCCTGTAGCTGGGGACATCTCTGTCACTGTGGGCTTCAGTGAGACAGCTCTGGCCTAATTTCATCTGACTTTGAATGTGTGCAAATCACAGGGAAATGTGAACTGACTACAGACTGAGAAAATCAGCAAAGACAGAAAATCATTGCAAATCACAACCTTATCAATTTTTTACTAAGCCAAGGCTAGACAAGTTACTTCTCCAAAAATGCAGATCTTTGGTTTCAGTAATTTTAAGCCTAGATTATAAAAAAGTTTACTATAGTAATTATGAGTATCAGAATTGAAATCTGAATTCAAAACCCGTTGTTTGTACATAGGAATTCACACTGCATGGAATTAACAGTACTTGTCTAAATTTAGTACAAATAGAACACAGCTTTCATATGGTTTGTTATAAAATATATTTTTAAGTGTTTATGTAATGCATTGCTCCACAGCTACAATATACTAATAGGTTCAGCAATCATATACTTACTTGGAATTCATTAACACTGACATGACTGTGACCTTGAATTCACTGATCAATGTCATGATACCATTAAAGTCCTTCCTGATACCCAGAAGCAAAAGGGTATGCTTTTGTTCCAGCCTCAATCATCTTCTGAAATCCCTATGGTGATGGCTCAAAAGTTTGGGAGCTTTTTAATGTTTCCTTTACTTTTAAAGGAAACAGGAAGTGGTCTCCAACCTTGACCTTTGGCAGACTGAGTTCTCAATTTGATTAGCTTGAGGTCTTTGCCAAATCAGGTATCCAAATACCAAAGGATTTTCTGGATGCTTTGTTCTGTAATAAATTTCACTTGGATGAAAGTAAACAATATTAAAAAAAAAACAAAAATACCACTTTTTTCAGCTTAATGTGATAAACTAACTGAGAGAACACTACTAAACTCACTTTTGTGTGTGTTGAATCATTCATGATCATTCCTTTAGGAAAGGAAAAGCAACATCACCAATATCTAAAATAGCAGAATCTCTATAGAAAAATATGTTTTGGAAATGTCAAAAGCTTATGATCAAATTAAAATGTCTCAGGATGCAAGGCAATCAGTTTTAACACAGAAGTTCAGATTACGGAAGATGATATTTTATTTATCTGTCAAGACAATTGTGTACCTACTTAGCAAACTGCCTAAGTGTTTATTTAGTCACCTTTGAATGGAGGGTAGTGCTGATTCTTCTAATGCCAAATACCTTACATTAATAAGGAACCTTGCCATAAATATCTTAGTTGTGAACAATTTTTGTACAAGTTTTTGCTAAGTTTGCCTCTTATATTTTGGCTTATTTTTCAACAATAGATTCCCTCCCACCCCTTTTTTGGGTGCAAATATTTAACCACTCCACTGTTTTCTGTACTGAGGCAAAAGTACCCTGACTGTGTATAACAGCGTAAGTGGATACTGATGCTATATTCATGTATAATTCTGTAACATTTCTTCTTTCATCTCATCCTCACACATTACTGAAATACAGGCCAGAGGTTTATCTTTTCTGAACTTTTGTGTAAGCTTTACAAAACTGAACCTCAGGACTATTGTATGTAAAGCCCTGACAAATCAGTATTAATAGTTACCTGTCAATTTTCAAGGACAGTGCCATAGACTTAAAAAAAAACAAGAACAGAAAACATAGATAACATAAAACAAAGTAAATAATATTTGAAATATAAACTATTAGGAAAGCTAGTGATGACACTAAAAAGTAAGTTTCAGCATAATATTTACACTGTTATACTTTAGTGCACACATAAACACATCCCCCTCTCATGATCTCAGAGATGATTTCTGTGTCTGTATGGTATGACTAAGGTAGGTTGTGGTTGTGGACTCGGATGCTGGAATACAGAGACTTTTGATCAAAGGTACAAATGACACAAAACTGGGAGGGATTGAAAAGGAGCATGATTCAGAAGGATACTGAAAGACTGCAAAGCTGGGGCTGATCCAACAGAATGGATTTCAGTGCTGGCAAAGGCAAATGCAACACTTTAGGAAAAATAATAAAAAACACAAATACAAGGTTCACGGTTCTGAGTATGGTATGCTTGTGCACCTGCTAGGACTTAAACCTGAAGTTTCCTAGCTAATGTTGGTCAGATTGATTGCCACATTTGGGATCAGATAGGACTATTATCTAATGGTCAGGCTGGTAGGAACTATGGGGTTTTAAATTTCCTTTGTAGTGAGAGGCATGGCCTTCTTCCTTGGATCATACGAGTGGTTTTAACAACTCTTGCAGCAGCAGGACACTGACCACCACTGGCTAGTTGTGTGACATGGTTGATAGTGTAGTTTCACTAATGGGTTAGAGAAGGATTTGTATGGGATGGTTTGAATAGGAATGGGGTTGGCCTGGATGACCTCCAGAAGTCCCTCCCAGCCCCACTTTTCTATGATTCTATAATTCTACTAGTCAATTGCTGATCATGAATGACATATTTTAAATAACAAAGGAATGTTTACATGGCCACCCCCACCCCCTGCCCCCCTCTCACCCTTCAGCGCTGGCCATGTAAACACTCCTTGTGCCACCGTTGCCTCCTCCTCCAGCCATTGGTGTGGGAACGCCCTCCCCCTGCCCACCTCTGCCTCCTCCCCTGAGCAGCAGGGCTTCTCCCCACCTCCCTGCTTCCCCTTCCCTCTCCAGTTTCATCTCCACCTCCTCCCCATCCCTGCCAGTTGTTGGGTACGTGCATGCCCACCTCTGCCTGCCTCTTCCTCTACCTCCTCCACTAAGCAGCGGAACTTCCCCTGCCTCCCCCCGACCCCCACCAGCTGTTGGGTGCATGTGCCCCCGCCTCCATGCTCTGCCTACCTCCCTGCCCAGGCTCGCACATCTAATGGCCATCCACCCTCTCAATGGTGCATGCGCAGTTGACCAAAAGCATTATGAACAGACAGACATACAAGGAAATGCATAGAAAGACAGACTATGCCCTTTACTATATTGAAATACTATCCTCAGCCCTCTGAGAATAGCAACATCTCAGTCCTGTACAAAAAAATGGCTTAGCATTTCCAAAACTTACAGTTTTTCAGACTTTGGGTTAATAGCCTACTTCTTTTCATGTACAAGTGGAAGCAGATATCTATAACCAGTATCCAATGATTAGTAGGAGGGCTACATTCCTCCCTTCAACTCATATTTGCCTCAGTTTTTAGAGGGTAACTTGTCAGACTGGCTGCCCGCAATTAAAACTTCTCATACAATTTCAGAACCAGATACTGAACATGCTTAGTAGCCTGGATGGTCCTGGGCCCTTCTAACTAAGTTGCTCAGTCCTGTCCTCTATATAGGTGCAGAGATATAGGGAAATCCACGATTTCTCCCCACTGCTTTTCTCCCTTTCCTTGGGGCAAAGACATAGGCTGCAATGTAAATAAAGCATGTGGGCTACATTTGTATGTGGGCTACATTTGCAAGCTATACTTGTACAACCTCTCTGCACAGACAATAATGAAAACAGTGAAACTATATCAGTATTTTTCCTGAAATGTCAAGAAAAAGACATAAACTCCCTCTGTTTCCTTTACCCTTCTTGTTCCCTTTCCTTCTTTTATTTTTTGTTTCCTTTGATATTGTAATACTTCCCTGATGGTAATAAATACTAGATACCTCCCTGTACTCTGCCTTTCATCTCATTAAATGCCACTTTAAAAATCCTGTAATTTTAGTATACAAATATTTTTTTTTCAAGAAGACATATTTTGTCATTGGAATCAGGGAGCCATAGGTTGTATAAATTATATTCAATATTGCACAGAAAGCATGCATCAAGCATAACGGTTAATTCAGTGCTATCATTAAAATCCCTCTCGATACCCAGAAGCAAGTAGTTTTTTTGTCACAAAGTATTGCCATATGCAGAAAACAGAGAAGGCATCAGCATCTCTGACTTGCCTCAGCAGTGAACTATATTTTTCCCAAATCAGTGCTCCCTGTGGCATCTTCTCTGTATTCCATGTTGATTTGTTCAGCTTATACAGCTTGAATTTCCTAATAATGACTGAATAGCGGATGAGTGTTTTCGATAACTTACTTGAGAGTTATCTTGCCAGTCTTGGTTAGAAGTGTAACAGCCTTCTGAGCTGCACAACTTCTGAGTTCCACACAATGAGATTTATGATGATTGTGATGATGACTATTTCTCAGCTAATCTTTTAAAGCTTTTATTGAAAAAAAGTAAAATAAAATAAAGAAAGAAAGAAAGAAAAGGAGAGAGGGAAAAAAAATAACAGCAGTGTTCAGGCCTGTAATCACAGCAGTGGCTGCCCCTGTCCGTGTCTAATGTAAGGGTTATGGAATATCATAATCCCTTCTCTGAGCTCCTTTACAGCAGCAATGATGACTAAATTTCTTGTGTCTTATCACACTGTCACAGACTGAAACTAGGAGAAGGAACTCTGAAGAAAACACAGCATGAAAACTAGAGAGCAGATGATCAGATTAGCTGCTATTGGATTTGTTAGCAGGGCCACAATCTGACTGAAACAGGCTTGATTCCAAAGCCCATGGAGACTTAAACCATTGGCCCCCCTCACCCCATCACACTATTATTTATTATTTTTTTAAGCATCTACCCTTCTCCACATACATATATACACGCATCCTTTTGCTCATTTAAAGTTGTCTGCCAAAAGAATGAGGTTAACAGTTAACACTTCACCCATTCCAGGGATCATATCAGATGAGCTGGTAGATATCAAGCAAGAGACTCCATTGAAACATGTGGGAAAGCAAGCCCAAAACAAAACCAAGGAGAGGCATTCCTTTGGTATTTAGAGAGATTTTCTCTGCCTTGCAAGGAATTTGCAACAGTTCTTAGGTGACAAGATCTCTGTTAGACTGTATCTCCTTTTGCTATCTGCATGCACCTCAGTGATGACTGGTACTGAATGTTAAAGAAATATAATGGACCCAATTCTGCACTGATGTAAATGTAAGTGGGTACAAATACTATTGCATTAAGTAAGAAATGTATTCTTTGACATAGAGAGATTGGCAGTTTTACAAATTCTAATTGTATGTTTTGTTCTGGCTTTCTGTGTAAGTATGTTTGCATGTTTATTATAACATGTATGTATGATTCTAAAGCCCTAGATATAAGTTACATCTATTGTGTAATTACCTGGTTAATTTCACGATACATTTAGACATGCTACATGTGCAAAGTATTTCTCTTATAATAAAATAGCCAGCCAGCCAAAAAATGGCCAACCAGCCACAAATATGTTACTTGCAAAATGTAGAATATTTTTGTAGCTCATTTTTATTAAGCTTTAATTTGAAAGTGTGGCATGTCACATAGGGTGATAGTGCTTGGCCAGATGCTCCAACATCCCAGGGTGGACTGCTTTTCCTTCCTCCACACCCTTTCTATAAGAAGGCACTGGCTCATGCTGAACTTGGCTCCCCCAGGATGCCTTAGGAGGCACTGCTTTCCTTCCTTCTCACTGCCTTTTCTTCCTTTCCTCAAACAGCCTTCAAAGCTGATTGTTTAAGGAGACATTAGTACCTCTTCCATCTGAGAAGTAGAATGTAAACAGACACTCAACATGGCATACTTTACTTACAATGCAATAATAATGTTGAGAGATATTTGTTTGGAAAACTGGGCATGGGAAAAAGTTGGAGAAAAACACATATATAAAAACATCTTATAAGGTATTCTGGGAGAGTTAGAGCCCTTCTGCTTTTGTCCCCCCACACCCTCTTTTAATATGGGTCTCACCTGATCTATGCAAGGGTTAGAGGAGAAGTTTTATGCCCGGGGCACTTAAAACTCACATCTCATTAGTAGCACAACTGAAGGTGTGGGAGAGCAGCCCATGACAGCAGCTTTCCAGCTCCCCTTGCTGTTGAATACTGGCAAAAGAAGTTCCCAGGGAACATTTTTTTTCTCTCTGGATACCTATCCCCATTTGGATAGTTTGCCCTCTGAATGTGAAACAGGTCATATGACATGAAACTTTCCATCAAGCAACATTACCAGTTGCTTGATGGAAATAAAATCTGCCAGGCCCCTACAAGTCCAGCTACACAGCATGATGTTTTCCACATTTAGCATTTAATTTCAAATAAAAGAAGTTGCTTAATAGTTAAGCTGACTAATATGGATTTTGTAAAAACATCATCTATGACCCAGAAAGTAAGCTGCAAAATAAAGGTAAAAGAGTTTCAGACAATATGGTTAGCAGGCATTTTGGGCAGAATTCTGTTTTGCCAAGTGGACAATCAAAGTGTAGCTTGTGCTCAAATATGAGTTGTTTAATAAAGAGTAGAAGTGATTGTTATGCCCTCTCAGTGCCCACACTATAGGAATAGAGGGATAGCTATGCATCTTCAGAGGGTGATCCTATTCCTAAAACAAGGGCACTTATGTGCCCAGAGCAGGTTATAGAATCACTTCAGGTAACTCAGAGTTTTGCCCACTGTATCATTAATACAAAAGCGTATCAGACTTGTGATCTAGATAAAGTATTTTAGACAGTAAAATTAAAAACAAACCCCAAATATGTAAACATGCTATTGAGATTCCAAACCTGCAAAGATTTTTTATAGGGTGTAAAACTAAACACATGCATGAGTATTGTAGGGTTGGGGTTTAAGTTCTAGGATGAAAGTACTCTTACTCTTGTCAATGTTGCCAAATAAAATACAGCCAAAGACATTTGTTTGGTTCTGACGGTGAAAACCCACAGACCACCATACCTATGTCCACAGAGCCAGCAATTAACCCAAGCACACCAAAAAAATCTTTAATATACATCCAGACCCTCAGATACCACTGAATCTGTTCAGGCAACATTTGGGATACCCACCTGACTAGCTTAAAATCTGATTTTATAAAACAAGGATACTCCAGTAAAGAAATAGAGCATACCTTTGAAAGAACTATCCAAATACTGCACAGTAATCTACTAGAATACAAAAAGAAACACTTCTGTCACTGAACGCTTCTGGTGGTTATCTACTACCCTACACTGGAACTGATCAGAAAAATCACCAGACATCTACAGGCCATACTCAACAAAGGTCAGACTTTGAGAGAAATGTTCCCATCCCCTCCACTCCTGGTTTTGGAATAGCCCCCTAACATTGTCCAAGTTATCATCAGAAGCAAACCCTCCTTCCTGCCCAATAGACATCAAGTGGAACACAGCCTTGCTTTGGCAAGAAATGTTTAACCTGCTAGCACATCACTACTATCAACACATCCCATAAAAGCAAACCCATCAAAATCCATGGTTCTCTCAAAATGTAATATACCTGATCCAATCTACCAAGTGGCCTCATGGCAATTATGTGGGTGAAACTAAACAGCAACTGTGCACCAGAACAAACTCTCACAGGAAAAATATAAAGGACAGAGACACACACACATATCAATAGAAGCATATTTCTCACAGAACAACCACTCCCTCTCTGATCTTACTATCCTCAATCTCGAGACAAAACTAACACCTTTAAAAGATGACCTTGGGAATAAGAATTCATAAACTAGCTGGACATTAAGAGCCATGGACTAAGAGTTGATAGTGGGTTTATGACACATTACATTTTATCTAACTCCTGAATTCCTTCCACAAAAAGAAGATGAGAATGACCCTTCCCTTTTGATAGGCCGTGATCTCTCAATAATCAGTTTCTTTTCTTCTGATAATTGTATGTCTGCTACCTCTGAGAATTTCTCTTAGCCTCTCTCCTCTGCTGTGTTTCACTATGCTGTGTCTGACTTCCTGTGATCAGAAAATGCCTTGCATTCAAGAGCTCATCTAACTTTATCCCAGCTACATAGTTGGGTCAATAAAAGAAACCATCCTAAGAACTTCTTCCCTCTAATATGACTCAAGTCAGTATGAGAGCCACACAGTCTTTGCAAATGCCCAATAGGAATGACATATTGTTGCAAAGCAGTATTTTCAGGCACATAGATGCCAATCTAGGTAGATGCATTAATGTGATATGTTGTAGTCAATGGATCTGAGCAGCACTATGTATTTTGGGCCAAAACCTGTATTTCATCTTTATGCACCTAAGACCTCCACTCGGAGCTGGGTACATTCCATTGCTGGTATTTAAGCAGAGTTTAGATGCTATGTCCACCTGTGCAGCTGTACTTGCACTATGCTTTCTTTCTAAGCATGTTCAGAGACTCCAAGATGGCCATGTAGGCTCTGTGGTGGAATAGGATTCCCCATGTAGGTGAAGAACTGTATGGAAGTTCCCAAAAACATGGCTGGAGGGGAAAAAATTCAAGTGTTTGATACCAGAGGTGGGAGAGGAGCAGTACCCTTCTATCATTTAGCCCAATTGACTAGTAGTTAAGGTAATTGTTCAGGGAATGAGAGGCTCAAGTTCTAACCACCTCTCTCACAGAGGGATTTGAACCTGCATTTTCTATTTCACAGAAAGATGCTTGAACCATCAAGGCCCAATCTAGGCATTGCCCAGAATGTTATGTAACTTTCCATTTGTAAGCAGCTGAACTAAAATGCTGGCAGGCTTTTAAACACTTGGGAGTCATGGTTTGTTTGTTTTTTCTCTGAGCACGCTTTTAAGAACTTACATACAGCTATATACTTGCCTACCTAAACCTATTTCATCACAGAGTATGTAGCGATAGTGAAGCCTTTTGAACATGCTCAGTAGAGAAGTGATGGGTGAGCTTAGCTACGCTAGTGGAAGTTGAATCGAAACTCTGAGTAACTGCCAAAAAAATGTACGGATGTGACTACATTTGGACACATATATAACATTTCACTTCAAAGTGAAATAGGCTTTGGCTCTTGCAATTCCAGTACTCACATGAAAACTTTCTGACGGTATGTATTGTGCATATGTATTGCTTTCTTCCTGCAGGGAACTCCTCAGAACATTGCCCTGAAATGCCTGGAGTTGTCAGCTCCCCAGTCTCTGCACACTGCGGGGCCCCTGTGCTGAGGCACGCTGCATCCCAAGATGGGAGAGCAGCCAGGGCTGCCTTCTGCTTTCTCTTGAGAAACACTGTACCCCAGTCAGCCATGCAGCACCCTGGATGCCTGCTCCCCAATTTCCACATTTTTCCAAGTGCACATGACTAGCATTCTTTGCACCACTTTTTTCTTCTGGGATTATTTTTGCTACTGGGAAATCAAATTTTGGCCAGGTGCTGAAAATCAGCAATGCCATGCACGGTTTAATGTGCTTTACATGCAGTTTGTGGTGCCACAAAGAGATTTGCGGTGACACAGAATGCATGTGCTTGAACATTTGCATCTGGCCCAGGGGGCCACAGGGGGCAGGGAGAGCTTTCCTGGCTGAGCAGGATGTTGCCTCCCAGCCACATAGAGATTAGGGCCCATCCCAATCTCCATGTGGCTGGGAGGCAGCTGCCAAGCACCCAGAACAGCTCTCCCCATCCCTGCAGAGATCACTCATTGTGGTGCCCTGTGACCAGTGGGGTCCCTCAAGGCTCTGTCCTGGGACCCATACTGTTCAACATCTTCATTAACAATGTGGACATTGGAGTCAGGAGTGGACTGGCCAAGTTCGCCGATGACACCAAACTTTGGGGCAAAGCATCCATGCCAGAGGACAGGCAGGTGATCCAGGCTGACCTGGACAAGCTCAGCAAATGGGCAGATGAGAACTTCATGGTGTTTAACACCGAAAAATGCAAGGTTCTCCACCTTGGGAGGAAAAACCTGCATCACCCTTATAGGCTCGGCAGTGCTACATTGGTTAGCACTATAGAAGAAAGAGACTTGGGGGTCATCATTGACCACAAGATGAACATGAGCCTGCAATGCGATGCTGCGGCTAGTAAAGCGACCAAAACGCTGGCTTGCATCCATAGATGCTTCTCGAGCAAATCCTGGGACGTCATTCTCCCCTTGTACTTGGCCTTGGTGAGGCTGCAGCTGGAGTACTGCATCCAGTTTTGGGCTCCACAATTCAAAAAGGATGTGGAGAAGCTTGAGAGAGTCCAGAGGAGAGCCACGCGCATGATCAGAGGTCAGGAAAACAGATCTTACGATGACAGGCTGAGAGCCATGGGACTCTTTAGCCTGGAAAAGCGCAGGCTCAGGGGTGATCTGATGGCCACCTATAAATTTATCAAGGGTGACCACCAGGATCTGGGGGAACGTTTGTTCACCAGAGCGCCCCAAGGGATGACAAGGTCAAATGGTCACAAAGTCCTGCAAGACCGTTTCAGGCTGGACATAAGGAAGAATTTCTTTACTGTCCGAGCCCCCAAGGTCTGGAACAGTCTGCCAGCAGAGGTGGTTCAAGCACCTACATTGAACACCTTCAAGAGTAAATTGGATGCTTATCCTGCTGGGATCCTGTGACCCCAGCTGACTTCCTGCCCTTTGGGCAGGGGGCTGGACTCGATGATCTCCCGAGGTCCCTTCCAGCCCTGATGTCTATGAAATCTATGAAATCTAAGATCAGTGCCATGCCCCCCTGTCCCCTGCCAGCCTGGGGCTGGCACCCTGGGGAGCCCGGAGCTCCTCTTGAACTGAACTGCTCCTGTTGGGAGCAAATTTGCTCCTGATGGGCACATGTTTAGATGTGTGCATAGCTGCAAATTAACTTGCAAGCAGACATGCGCAGTGTTTGTAAACTGCACTAGGAATACTTCTGTATAGCCTTCTTAAAACTTTTAGATAGTGAACCTATTGAGAGGTTTCACCCATGTTGCTCCATATTGCTGTTGTTACATGTATTTCAGTATGTGACTGTGACAAAACAATTAAACTCATGTCATTTGGCACATAGAATTTCCCCTTTGGTGTCAACACTTAAAATGCATATATGTATGTGTGTGTGTGACCTGTAATCTTGAGAACCTTAGTCCATTATCAATACTCCAACTTCTTATCACTCAGCAGACAACAGTATAAAGACCGTTACAGCCAGGAATGGTTACAAATTCCCAAACCAATAACTGAATGACTCATTAGCTTCTAGTAGGATTGGAAGCCTTCAGCTTACATCTGAAGTGGTGCAGGCATGGGGTACAGTCCTCATAGCAGATGTATTCTTGGTCATGTTCTGATCATAAGCTGAGTGTACTGGCCTGTACTTAATTCTTTTGTTGATAATCTTCTCCCTTTCAACCCCAATCTCTGTTTGGCTCAGCTTTCAAATGGTGGAAAGGAATGACCTTTAAGGCTGCTTGTCTTCAATGAAAGACTTCTGCAGAACTTCAGGAACAACCATTAAAAATATCTAGTAATTACCGTGTCCTCTTGTCTAGGTGTGTCTGGGCCCTTCCCACTAAAATTGCCCTGGCTTGCTTGCCATCTTTGTCTGCAGAGGCATTGAGGATTCAGCTAGACTCCCTATCACCTCTTCCTCCCTGCTTCCTGTCTCTTTCTTGGGGCTTCAAAAATGCTAGTGTAATCACAAGGGTCATATGTTTGCTACCTGAAATTTAGCAAATGATTTTGAAACTGAATAAATATGATGAAAAGTCATAAAGACAAACAGTCAAATTTATAACAAATAGTGACACTATTTGAACCACTTGTTTTGAACTTACAGATGTCTACTGCTGTAGCATCTTCCCATCTCTGAATCTTATGTCCTCTGGAACATATTGCTTTGAAGAAATATGTCATAAGAACATTTAAACAACTGTGCTTTTCTTGGTATCTAAAATTCCATTTTAAATGTTGAGGTTCAGGTTCATATCAACTACATAAGAACTTCAGGATTGTCTTGGTATGCATATTTTACCTTGCAACCTGCTGATCCTCTAGAAAGCTGGTAAAATTAAACAATGAAAATTTGAAATTCTGGTACATTACTGCTGCCTTTGTGGAGAAAATACACAGAAAACAGAGTTCAGAATATTTTAAAATGTGTTAAAACAATTTGCAATGCATCCAGCATGAAATTCAACCAAAATACGCTTTCAGTAAAGATAAGCTGACTTCTCCTTTGTCCTGTAACATGTGGAACAAACTCATGTTTGAGATATGAATATTGTGTTTTATACAATGTGGAACACTGAAGGAGTCTGGTCTGGACATTCATTTCTGTAACCTGAAAGAGTGACAGAAAATGATTTTTTTTCATCAAGAGATATTTCTGAGAAGCAAGCATAATGACATGCTCTTTTGTAAATATCATTAAATAATGAAATATAGCTTTATAAGTTCGGTATAGAATTCTGATAAAAATTGTCTTATAATTTGATCATTGTTTTTTATCATCCTGCATGTCCAATTTGTTTTCCACAAAGAAAAAAAGAACAATCATAATAAGAAATAAAAGAGTTTTTGATAAATGTGTGAGAGGACTGGGACAATGGAAAATGTTGTGAGGATTCTCACTCTGGGCAGGTAGGAAAGCACACAGGGTCACACTTAAAGTTCTTTCAGCCCCTAAATTTCCCTTCTATAGATTATGAAATAGGCCAGACAAAGAGTCACATCCATAAAATCTTTAAAAATGAAGTCCTATACCTTTTCCCACATCTTGTGGCTTTAACTTCTCCAGTTCGGGGGGGGGGGGGGGGGCATTCCATGCTCATCTTCCTTTTGTGACATGTTATGTTTATTTGTGACAGTCTAAATAAACAAAAAGCACCACAAGAAGTGGCACATTCACTGAGTTTTCTTAAAACATGATACACACTTCTTCACTCTTAGGCAGTTTGACCTCCCCCAAGAGGTCAATGAGGTACAGTTCTGTATAAAGTAAAATATCTTTATACATCCAGAGCACCAAAATCAAACAATGGGGGTTGATATTATCGTGGAAAGTCTTAAAGCTTTTCTGTCTCCCTTACCATCTCTCTCTGTCCAGGAGAAAACATGCTCTAGCATCTCTTATTCTGACAGTCTCTTCCTTAGTCCAAGACTATATTTATAAGCAACCCTGAATTACAGACCCAGCAAGTTGTACAGCACTGAAGGGAGAGGGGAGTCCCAGGCTATCTCTCATGTTATCTCTCTGATGCCCTAAGAAAGCAAATGTCTGGGATTGCTTTCTAAACTCTACTTTCCTAAACTACTTCATTTCTTTAAACTTGTCTCTCTCACCCTATCTTATTAGTTTGTCCCTCAAATGAAATCCTGGAACAGAACACACCTGACCTTTCAGACTTCTCATATCAACTTTATCGTGTCAGTGCAGTCTGTCAGATCCTCAAATTATTCTGTTGACAGATTGCAGCACCCTCAAATGAGCATTGGTTCCTTACACAAGTTTCATGGGCCCTCCAGGTTTGGTGTCAGTGAGTGCATCTATGTGTTCACTTAATGCATCTAAATTTTATGTACAGAAAATTCAGGTTCATTAAATTGTGCCCTTGCACACATCTGAACATGCACCCATTGCAAGCAAATTTGCTCCCAACCAGAGTAGTTGAGTCTAGGGCTGTTCCTGCTCTTCACAGCAGCCAAAGGGGAGCTCTAGGCTTCCCCCAGATGCCATCCCTGAGCTGGCAGGGGACATGGGGGCTGATCTTGATTTCTGAAGGGTGGGGGATAGCTGTACTTTTTTGCCAGGCAGCTGCCTACCCCCCAGTGGAGATCTGGATGGGTCCCAATCTCTGCAGGGCTGGGAGACCATGTCCCACTGAGCCAGGACAGCTCTCGCCACCCCTTGTGGCTCCCTGCTGCCTAGGATGACCAGGAACAATTTGTTCCTGATCGGTGTCTTCATGTGCACTTTGGGGCCTTAGCTTAATGAGCCAATTTCTAGTACCTTTATCTACAGGTACTAGAAAATGGTACATTAGACAAATCTACTGCATAGTAATTACTGTGCACATGTAGATGGTGCATTAGATTAGTGTGCATTAGATTAGTCTAATGCACAGTAAAGCATCTCATGTAGATGCACCCAGTCAGTGAGAACCTGCCAGAAGCAAAGACTACCTCCTTGGTAATCCTCTGTCTGTCACCTCTGAAATAGTTAACTTATAATTGAGGGCATGATCTGTACTTGGAGAGTCTTCACAGGTGGAATACACAGTCAGATTTAGCTGGTAGACAGCTGCTGCAAAGAAATGAAAGCACCTAGCTTGATTTTCATATCATTTGCAGGCCTGGCATACAGAGGGGGAAAAAATCAATGAACTTGAAATCTCACACATCTGAAGTTGAAGGCAATGAATGACAGGAACTTCAGTAAAGGAAGGATGACCATATTTTAAGGTAAAGAAACAGATGACCTGTCTTAAAAATGGGGCAATAGAGACATAAGAGAGAAGACATTATGTTCAAGAAGGTGCATGGGAAGGCTTTAGGATTTCCTAGCATCTTTCATAGTTTCATAGTTGGTAGGGTAGGAAGGGACCTGAGCAGGTCATCAAGCCCAAACCGCTGCCATGGCAGGAAAAAGTACTGGGGTCAAATGACCCCAGCAAGATGATTGTCTAGCCTTGTCTTAAAGACACCCAGGGTAGGAGCCAGCACCACTTCCTTTGGAAGTTGGTTCCAGATCCTATACTTTCAGCAAACAGTTTTAGCAGCTATGTCAATTATCTCATTCAATCTTACTTCCTTTAAGGCTTTGGTCTGACTAGGAAAAATGGTTCAGTTTAGGTCAGGGTTTGCTAGCATGCTAATCAAGACATAGCCTAACTATTTCACTTCTGATCATGTAAACCAGGGCATCCCACTGATATTTTATCCCATAATCCTAGATCACTTCCTCTCCCTTCCTGGGAGTCAAAAGGCCTATAAATATCACCTACTCAGCTGCCAGCTTTCCAACTGACAACATCTGCAATGCAATTATGAGTTGTCAGTACAGAAATCTGCACCATGTCGAAACCTAAAAATAAGCAGGCAGCATTAAAAAAACTGAATTTACTACCAGGATAAATAATGTGTGGGATGCTATGCTGATTATTTGTTCATTTTCATAGCTAATTAATAAAAAATTAATTAAAAAAATCTAAGTGGCACTTTTGCAGACTCTTCAATATGCGATATCAGAGTACAGAAGAATCTGGACACCAGGTGCCTCAACACAGCATTCTGGTCCAGCTTGCCACAGACTACATTTATATCCCTTGATATTTATTTATTATTGAACTAGTACTTCTGGTATGTGCTTTGTTCATAACAATGGATGCTGAGGGTTTTTTGTTTTCTTGGGTGGGGCGGGGGGTTGTAAGCTAAAGAACATGTGTGAGACAAACACTACCAATGAATGCTGATTCTGCACCAGGGCTGCCTGTTGCACTTAGAAAGAGGGATTTTAAATGTAGTGCCCCAAGAATTTAACACACCAGGTTGATGAATAGCATAAAGACTTGCTTTAATAAGTACCAACAAGTGACAGAAAAGGAATCTTTACCAGTATAAAATGAGCTATTAGTCCTTGTATTATCTTAGCTGCAAAGAGATCGTTACCCAATGCAGGTAGGAAACAGTTCTTGTACAGCCTCACAGCGTGCATCCTTTGCTTATCAGCTGGGAGGCAGGATGGTTTCTTGGTCTTCCCTGGACTACACACACCTTGCTGGAAGTTCTGTCTTGCTTTATCCTGTTTAACTGTATGGTTTCAAAGAATTTTTCCTTGATAGTTGGCTGATTAAAGTCGAAACAAAACAGGGGGGGGAAAGGGTGACCATCATATCACAACTGTTAAATTGCCTGGTTCCTGTTTTGGATTTGTCTAGGTGTAAAGAATTGTGTTTCTCTGCAGCCTTTGCAATTATAGGTTAATTATAGGTGATGGGCCTGGAGTGGTCAGACAGGATGCTTAGAGGTGTTACCCGACCTGTCTTTGGGTATTTGTTTATCAATGTGGCAAATTTGCAATAGCTTGTACTGGTAATGGTCTATTTACAAAACTCCAGACATACATTGAATGATTGAAACATTTGTAACACCTTAGACACTGGATGCCTGTTTTGAGAAATGTGACCATGTCATGTACAGGACATCTTTCAGGTATTCAATGCACCTTTTACAGGTTGTGCTTGAAATGTATATTTAGTCTTTTGTCTTCTTTAGTTGCTAACTCAGTCAAAATGAATATGTAGCTACCTTGCCTTCATTGGCTCAGCCTTTTCTTGAGGAAAGGCTAGGCCAATAAGGCTCAAGCATTGGAGCATTGGAATATGAGGAGGCTCGAGCACTGGAACAGGGTACCTACAGACATTTTAGAATATCCATCTTTGGAAGTTTTCAAGAGCTGGTTGAACAAACACTTGGCTGGGATGGTTTAGTGAGGGATGATCCTGCCTTGAAGTGGGGGCTGGACTAAGTGACCTTGTGAGGTTCCTTCAAGCCCTACTTTCCTATGATCCTGTCATCCTGGCTAGATGACGGTATGCTTTCCACCACCAGAGGCATCTGTGACCTCCCAGCAGCATCTGTTGTTGTGCCCCCTGCTGGATCCTTTCCAGGAAGGAATAGCCAGGTGGAAGCAGTACCACATGATAAGAAGGCTATTATTGAATGCAAATTCCTCATCCTACATGAACCTCCAGTAGGCTCCCTGCAGTTCAGACACCCAACTGTCTTATCAAGCCAGATATCTTATCAAGCCAGAGCATTTGTGCATAACCTCCCTCCAGCTTGGAGCATTGCCAGTTTTGAATGATGACAATGGCTATTCATACTTATTTATCATGTCCTAGACTTAGGCTTTAGCTAGGTATTTAATATAGAAAGTGGTATACTAGTAAGGCAATTTTATGTATATAACTGGCAGTTAGAATATAGGTATGAATATTCATGA
Organism: Crocodylus siamensis; assembly: GCF_052110815.1. NCBI lineage: Eukaryota > Metazoa > Chordata > Crocodylia > Crocodylidae > Crocodylus > Crocodylus siamensis. The sequence goes on along the minus strand of NC_143397.1, from coordinate 120,514,955 downwards.
TTGGTTATGAGGAAACTCTCAAGGGAAAATACATTATTATTGAAAAGCTATATTCTGTACAAATAAGAATGATGTGTTTTTAAGCCACAGAACTTTGGCTTTAACTTACATGCCTGATTTCTTCACTTGGTCACACTTTTCTTTCCTCGTAATTAAGTAATTACTGCTCCTTTTTACGTGCCCTGTGTCCCTTTCTGAGGATGCATAACACTCTGTGTATCCACCATCTTTCCTCAAGTTGAATGCCATTTATAGGAAGGTCAAAAAATTATTATCTGAGAATTATATGATAGGGCTGCCTAATTTAAGTCACATAAAATAGCAGGAAAAAAATGAGATTTGAGCTGTATAAATCAAAAAGACAATAGGGCACTTGATGCAAAACAGCATTATTTTATTATTAAGTTTTTGGAAAACTGTAATGTCACAAACATTGCCATCAATAAACTGCAAGTACCTTTTGTAGGGTAATCATAATATTTGTGGTACTGAAGCAGACTTGGAAGAGGGTGTCTGAAACAAGAGGCACCATCTTCTGTCTTCATTACTGTATGTACAGAGTTTGAAACATGCATTCCTTTGTGAGGATGGGATCTAGTTACTCTTGCAAGTAACTGGCATTCCAAGGCCTGTTCTGACACTGAAAAAAACGTACACCTTTAGTAGGGTCTAGATATTCATCCCTTGTACCTGGAGTGTTGTATTTGGTAATGTGGGGACAGGGAGGCAGCTATATGCCTATATATTCTCTGCTCCTCATTGCCATGGCACAGTGACAAATTGGGCATAAATTTGATTCCTGCCTGATGCAGGTGTCAAATTTACACTCAAGTCGGCATAAGTTGCCCTATTCACTGCACAGTATGGGTGTGCACATGTAGATGTATGCCTGTACTGTGCAGTAATTTTGGTTACTGTGCAGTAAATACACATGTGTAGACATGCCTAGTTTGTATTTAATTTAAAAATTGAGGTATGCTAGCTTGTGTTGATTGGTTACATGGAAAATGTGGTATGATGTGGTTCATAACTCTGAGAACTGGGTTTCTGCCTCCAGCATTCATATTTGCCCATTCAAAGTTCAAATATTAAGTTCACCTTAAAACTGTGCTTCCATGGACATATGCAAAGTAAAATTATTTCCTGTGATGTTTATGAAAAGTAACATAAATGGAGCATAAGCATGGTCAAAATGAAATCTTCTGGAAAAATGAAGAAAAAATAATAGATTTTTTAAATATAGTTTTCATTAACCTTTCAGAATATATTGACTTCATTTAACATATTTAACAGGTTTTCAAATGCTATTTTTAACCTATATCACTTTATGAGGGATCCAATATGCTTATTTGTATAGGCACTTTCTTCTCACTTCTCTGTTATTATCCATTCACATGTATAGATTGGAGATGGCAGGTGCCCCCAGGCTATAGAATTCTTTGCCCACTGTCTTTAGTCTGGTCAGCTCCATAGTAAGGTTTTGAAGAAGGCTCAATCCTGTTTCCTCAAGCTTTTCAAGCAGTTTTAGATGGCTGTTTTTATTTTTTCTCATAGTGCCTTGGGAAGGCCTCATGAAACGTGCTTCAAAAACGTGCATTGGGTTGTATCATTACAGAAGGAGTATCAGCCCTTCTGCTCCCACCTGCCTCCCAGAACACATTTGTAGTGCTCTAGTATCATGAACTGAGAGACACTGCCTCTCAGCGAAAAGTACCGCCTCAGCACAAGCCAGTTTAGTCGATAAGTTAATGGCATGAATCAATGAGAAAGATTTGGGAGAGATCTTAATTAAAGAAACAACTGCTGATACAAATTATGTTTCCAATGTATTGATATAACAGAGGGCATGAGGTTGAACGGAGATGAGTGCTGATCAATGCCTTTAGCATTTGCATTCCTTTTCATCAGAAACTAGCTCACCATACACACACACACACACACACACACACTCCTGCCATTGCTTCAAAAATGTTTCAGTGTTCTTTGTCTTTATTGTTTCCTACCACATTCCTTTGGAAGCTACTACAAATATCTCACTTTATAACGTGAACTGAAGGTCTCTACAGCTGGACAAAACAGAGCCCTTTTCTTTGGACCTTTCTAACTACTATTTTGTGTACTTCTTAGAAAACAGTGCTAAATTCCTTTGCAGCATCACAGGGACCTCTTCCACCTGTATACTATAGTATTTAGAGGTAGTAATTAAGTGCAAGTTATTAAAGTCAAGTTGATGCCACCGGTTCTGAAACCACTCCCTGATACATACATGCACAAAAATTAAGTGTGTCTGTGTGTAAATAGAGAGGAAGAGGGCATTCTCTAGTGCCTGAACAGCACAAATATCCAAAGTCAATAGCTGGATTCCCCAAGTGATTCAATCTGAGACCCAGTTTAAAGAGACATCAATCTGTGATGTCAGCAATGCTCAGCATATAGCTAATGGAGCTTCAAAGGATCAATATTCAAACCTGCTTCTTTAATGCCTGAAAACCCACACTACTGCGACATCTTCTGCTAGATGGAAAGAATATTTGATGTTAGCTGACCTCTTGTACCATTGTCATTTAGAATTTTAAAACTGGATGACAGTGTATTTTCCTTTTTTCCCTTAAAAATTTTTTGTTGTGGGTGGGGGGGAAGTGTTATTCTGTAGGATGCCGTAAAGTAATCTAAACTTTAGCTCAGCTGGTAGCCATGTAATCCATCTTATTTTCCTGTCAGGTTTTATAATGAAGTCAAAAGCAATCTTAAACTGGTGACATAATAATCTAATGCTGTATAGTAATGATTGTAATGGATCCAACAATGTGGTTTTCCTGCATATACAAGTGGAAGAAACGGAGCAATTCCAATGCATCGGAGTGATGATAATAAAAACCAATACTAGGAGAGAGAACTATGTTTAGCTCACTATTTTAAAAAAAGGCAGTAAAAAATAGCAAAATACATACTGTAATAAAGCAATATATTTTTAATAAAATAGAAATTCCCTTAAATATAATCACCACGTGTTTAATTACTTGTCTTTAAAGGTCATAAAATTGTATACTGCTCTATGAATAAGTTATTAATACAGTATTAATATTGTAATTAATACAGTATTAATATAGCATTCGTATTGTTATAAGGAATTAATTTCTACAGCTAAAGCATGGCACATACAATTGATGAGAGAATCATCTTATTTACACAAAGAATGCTATGTACATTTCATGACTATACAGCAAATAAATTCAAATATTAAGTATGCTCACTCTTTCAAATACTAGTTCAAAGGCTGGTAGAGCTGGATAGGACCCCTACTCTAATCAAGCTTACCCATTTCCCTCTCCCACAAGAAATAAAAGAAAAACAAAACCAAGTCAAATTAAGTTGTTAAACGGTTTAAGGATTTGATATCTTTTGCTGTTAATTTAAAGGGCCGAGCTGCAGCTCATTTCTTTTCATCTTCATAGCAAAGCACACTGTGACCCCGAGGGTCACTGAGGATTATCTCTGTGTCTTTCCCATTCCATCTTACGTTATTAGTTTACGCTGCAAATGAGAAACTGATGTCAGAAATATGCCAAACATTATTTATAAATATGGAAGCAGCCAGGGTGAAGTTTGATATAGGCCTGTGGGTTAGAGTTTAAAGGCCTCAGCAGTAATTACTAATTACAATATACACTGCAAGGTGGAATCTGTCCTCTAGGAAACAAAAAAAAAAATGTTTTGTTAAGATGAAAAGCAGTTTCTAAATACCAAATGCACATTATAGTGTGAAATATATCAGTGATCCTGCAATCAGACTGTTCTAATTACCACAACAATAATTTAAAACAACATGGAATATTACATTCAATATTATTTTTAAATTGATTCAAAGTTTATGTGTAAAATCACTGAATTTATTTTCACCTACTTTCCATGAATTAACTGAAAACATTTTTGGTAGACATTTTCTCTTGTTAATGAAGATGTTTTAAAGAGCCTTAACTTTATAAACATGTGGTCAATGATGTATATATCGGATTTGCGGAGGATATAAATCCTGCCTATAAAAGGAAAGCAATACTAGTTACACAAGGACACATAACTAATTAGGAGTTAATAAAGACCAGGCTGTATAACATCCTATCTCAACATTACTGAAGAGTCATGGAAACCACCCATATTACTCCTATTAGATGAGCAAGACAAAGAAACCAGAAAAGACAGAATCCCACCTTCAGAATTTTTTTAACATAACTTGAACAATGAAAAATGACAGGGGACAAAAGCCAAATCAATGATGTAGCAATGATCATAAGAAAGATGAAAATATTCTGCTACCTTGGCAAAATCCACTCACCCTTCATAAGTAGCACTTAAAAGCTGGGAACAGAATCTTTATATGAAAGATATACATTCAGTTTCTTTATGCTTGCCAAAACTAACAAGTCAGATATGTTTGATAAGTATGTTATGTTTTTGTGATATTGCCCTATGTTATATTACTCTAATAAATCATAAAGCATGAAGGTCATGCAACTGAATAAAGACACTGCCTTTGTGGCACATCTTCCTATTTAACCTACTCTGTAATGAAGTTAGAAGTTAATGAAGTGCTGTGACACACAGAGGACACCCACACAACAGGGTTGATGATTAATGCAAATGCACCGTAAGAGAGACGTCACATTGCCTATCTTTATTAATGCAACAGAATTCATGAGAGTTGAGATCTCTTCAACAGTTACTGCAAAAATAAAGCAAAAGAGTGAAAGGCTTCTTTGCTAAAATAAATATATTTCTGGTAAATCAGGCTAAAGGTGCAAATTGACAAGCTGGTCAGATCTGAACCTTAGGCTATGATGTTCCTCTCATCTCCCCAGTCTCCAGATCAGATTGATCTGCAAACAAACAGCATGAAGACAATTGTAGGAGCCTGTAGTAAAGACTCCCAGTATTGTCAAAGTGACTTTTGACATGTTTTGTATCCTGTAATATGGAGCACTGGGCCAGGTACAGGGGTTCAAATTGTCAGAGGAGGAATCAATCAAATTTATATGGGTTTCTGTAAGCAGCCTATGTTAGACTGGTAGTGAACAGAACACGTGTTTGCACTTTGGTGGAACGGCACACAGGCTGCACTGGCCAAGGCCACTAGAGTCACTCCTGCATGCCTCCCAGCAGACCCTGCAGTCTTCCTGGCTGCTGGAGACTGCTGAGCATGGGCGAGCATACCTCCAACTCCCTGCCATATTAGCCCATGCACCACCTGCTCCTGAAGTTTCCAGGAGCATTTACCTGCTTGCTCCAGCTTGGTTGCTCAGTACAACCCCTTCCCCGCCCAACAACCCTAGTATTCCTGGATCCTGTAGCCGTAGGTGCCCATGGCTCAGGTACCTATCGGTAGTGGCTGAGCCACAAAGGTCACAGGGTTGTCTCCATGCTGGCACAGTCCCAATGTTCTTCCCCCTGCCATCCTGACCCACCAGAGGTGACCTGCAAGGAGGGGGACAGTTGTGGGGGCTGTTAAGTGGACTGGGATGCCAGAGGACAGTAATCTAAGTGGAATCAATAGGGTATATGGATATCAATTGCATTTGAATGCACATAGATCCAGGTCTATCTAAAAATGGGTTCCACCATTTTTAGACCAATCTATATGCACTGAACTTCTGTACAGTTACAGGTCTAGGTTGAGTTCCGATCACTTAGACCGGTTTATGTGTGATGTCTGTACCTGGCCTTGGTGACTGGTTCACATGCTTATAGGAAATGGTCTGTTAGATGTCAAGGAAGTATTGTGCATTCCTTGACTAAACAGTAAGATATTATATAGAATAAACTGCATGATGACTTTAAATAATTCATTTGTTTAATTTTATTTGATATAACTTACTGATTAATATAGTTTGAACATTGTAAGACTATTCAGTAAAAAAAATAGAATAAATAAAATTAAAAGGAATTCAAAAGGCAAAAATCAGAGGCTAGAAAATTGTGAAGAAGAAATCAAGCAAAGCAATGTATCTTAATCCTAAAGACCTGCTGTGAATGGAAGGAGAACAGAAGGTTGTGTGAAGTGTAGTAGGGCTTTATAGTGCACTGTTCTTTGGGGAGTACCTAGATACTGAAATGATGGGCGCTATGCAAATGCTAAGGTAGATAGATGATGTCTGTGAGATGGATAGATAGAGGAATGAATGAACAGACTTACAGACATATGGAGAAACAAGTTAGGCATGAAAATCCATATGTAGGCACCTTGCACTGAATACAGTAAGGGACCAAGGGGCTTAATTTAACCAATTAAGTACCTGTTCTCTAGGGTGAAGTACAAAACTCTTTAGTGAGGGGTCTAATCTCCTTGTACACTGCATGGGGAGAAGTAGACACTTCAGAGTAGGACCCTGTAACAGGGGGCCTTCTCGGAGCCTGTTGAACCACAGCCCACCCACCTGTTTCTGAGCTAACCACCCGCCTTCTTGCCCACCATGCCTTGTTGGAATTAATTAGTTAATGATGTAATTATGCAGGACACTGCCCATTGCCTGCCCCAATGCCAGGGGGCGGTATCTGCAGCTCCATTCCTCCCCTACACCGCAACCCAAGCCTCGCTGATGGCATCTTCATGTTATCATTATCACTGGCCCCCACACTGGGCCTGAGAATCCTACTAATCAAACCCTGCCTGGATTCTTCTCTTCAGGGGATCTCATCCACCTTCATACTAGGCAGCATAGCTCCCTGAACTGCTTCCCCTTCAGGTGTGGCCCCCCAGGAACTTCAGGCCAGTTGGAACCCCAAGCCCGCAGCTCTTGGACATTCCTCAAAGTGGGCCCCTGGTCCTTTGACCCTTCTGGTCCTGGCCCCAGCATGGACCAGTCAGGGGAAATTCATACAGGTCTGAGTCTATGGCCTTTTCTCTCTCTCCGTGGGTCCACCCTTCAGGCCTCCAGAAAGGGGTAACCCACCAGGTTGTTGGGGCTAAGGGTTAAGGCACCCCGACCTGCCTTTCACCGGGGTGGTAACTGACCTGGTATTTCCTAGGGCCTCCCACACCACTGAGAGCCATACCAGGCCACCCACTCTTGGCAGGGTGCAGTTTTAGGTCGTATCCAGGACCAGAAGCCTCCTACCCATCCCCTACAGCTCCTCCCTTACCTCCAGATGATACCAGCAGCCCTCTGACCAGGCAATGTTGTTGTCTGGCCTCCAGCAGCAGAACTGCCCTGTTTGTATGGGCAGCAAGCTCTCCAGCCCCTGCCTGCAGGGTGCTCCCAGCACTGAATCCATGAATGTGGGGCTGCTGAGCCCCATGGTGATGGGGCTTGGACTTGAAGACCCTTAACTCCCAGCCCAAGCCCTGAAGTCATAGAAATCAGGCTGGGAGACCTTATGTCCCTGCAGTGGCTCTGCAAGTGGGGGACAGTTGCTGCGAGATGCTTATCTCCAAGCCTGAGATAAGGATTTCACAGCCAGAGCCCTGGGACCATGGGGCTCTGGCTGGGAGGTAAGCATCTCCCAAAAGTGGCCCCATGATGGTGAAACTGTTTTTGGGGAATAAGGGTCTTCCAGCCCAAGCCCTACAACCTCAGGAATCAGGCTAGGAGATAAGGATTTCCCATCCCCCACTCATGATTAAGATCTGGAAGCAGGGGGCTTGGAGCTCCCTGCTGCCAGGGCAGAGGGACATAGCCTCCATCTGGACTCCTGTGGCAGAGCCTGTCTCAGAAGCAGGAAGCTCTTGGGGGCAGGTATCAGTCTCCTGTCCTCTCATGGACTGCTGACAGGGAAAAGATCTGGCTCCCAGCTAGGTATCTACATGAGTCCTATGGTACCATTACTAATGTCAAATAAATTTGCTACCTGCATTTGCAGGTAGAAAATTTACTCAGGATTAGGAAGATTTACTGTGAAATAAGCATGTGCACTTGTAGACCCATGTGCATACTTCACAGTAAACTATGCTAATTTGCTGTTAAGTACCTCATGTAGACACACCCACTGTTTGGTAGTGATTAGTTAAAATTACTTAGCATTAATTTCAACCACAGTTCCTCAGTAGACATCCCCAAATTTCTGTATTATCATAAATTACTCTTTTAACCATTAGACACAAAGACTCAACTGATTTGAATCCCTAATTCACCAATATCTCCATCAGTAAGTAAATAAAGTCTGTAAACACTTAAGGTTGATAATCCCTCTAATTCTACAGTTTTCTACCAGTATGCAGATCCTGGGCACATCTACACATGCATTTGACCTGAGATCAGTTTACTTGTGAATAAACACTCCCAGGCAGGAATCTACACATGCAGGGACTTCGCAGTAGATTTGCTGCTCTTAGCATCAAGCTAGGCCCACTTCCCAGGGCCCTGGAATGAATCTCTGCCACCACTATCCAGAGTAACCACTGCACAGTAGCGTTTTGTGTAGATGCTCCCAAAGGAAGTGATTTTTCTCCTATATCCAGTACTATTGAGGCCTCACCTCTAATACTGTGTCCATTTTTGGGCCCCATATTTCAAGAAGGATGTGAACATATTGGAAAGAGTCCAGCAGAGGGCAACAAAAATGAATGGAGGCCTAAGAAGTATGATTCATGAGGAAAGACTGAAAGAACAAGGGTTATTTAGTCTAGAGAAGAGAAGACTGAGGGGAGATTTGGTAACAGTCTTCAAATACCTGAAGGGTTATTATAGAGAGGATGGGTACACACTTTTTTCTGTGGTTGTAGGAACAATGGCCTGAAACTGCAATTGAGGAAATTTAGGTTGGAGGTAAGGAAAACAGGACATTTATGTTGGTGAGGGTGGTTAAGCATTGGAATGGACTACCTAGAGAAGTTGTGGAATCTCTATCCCTGGAAATTTTCATGAGCAGGTTAGCCAGTCACTTCACTGGGATAGTTTAGTTACGGATGGTCCAGCCTTGAAGTGGAGTCTCGACTATATGACCTCATGAGGTCCCTTCTAGCCCTACTTCCTATGTTCCTATTGGTAAACATGATCATACCTAACAAGGTAAAATTGACACTGTCCTGCATATCTGAACAAAAAATCTCTGGCCTACTACACAAAGGTGGACAGAAATTGGCTACTCATCTTTTGGTTGAACTTCCAGAAAAGCCACTCTGCACAGCCTCCATGATAGGTGCCATAAAGGGGCTATTTAGGATGTTGCTTCTTATTCAGATAGAGAATGTATTTATGTGCCTACTGTACTCCACCCTAATGGATTGTTCCTGTTCTTGGTAGGTATGGGTCTTATGACCAGAGCCTTTTCCCAAAATGTCAGTGTGTCTGTTTGGGAGTCCTTTATGGTTATTTCTAGGTTTCTTGCATAAAATATATTTGTTTCATCTTATGTCCGGTAATAATATTTAAAACTTGATCAACTTCTAGGGAGCTTCTGCTTTTGTGTTGCAATGCTTAAAATCTAGGTGCCTTGCATGAAGCTGACCTTTATCAACCAGTTAGATGCCTAGGCTTCCTACATAGTATCTGAGGAGACCCAAGTGCTTGCCACACACAGTCCAGGTAGCCTATTTGCTCAGTAGCCAAAAGGGAATGCTAGACACAAGGATTAATGCTTGACCCAGGACTACAAGAATGGTGCTTCTGTAATGCTGGGATCCAAATGAATTAGAAAGGATGCTTCTAGCTGGACCAGCAGGTCTGCTTTAATGCTCAAGAGTTTGGGGAAAGAACACTTATCCAGGAAGTAGGAGAGCTGAGTTCTGGGGTCCTTTTCAACCTTAGGGGATTGAAAGTATTACCCCACCTCCTTCTCCCAAACTATTAGGACTCCCATCCCTCCTGGTAAAGCTGGCTGTCTGGACAGGTGCCAAGGCAGGATTCATGAGGATGAGTAAGAGGAAGGGCAAGTCTGTGGCCCAGTGAGGAGGTTACTTGCCTGAGAGGAGGGAGTCCTGGGTTCTGCTGGATGGTTTATCAAGGAGTCCATGGCTAAAAAGTAGAATACACCCTATGAACAGGAGAAAACACTCAAGACGTCAACCTCCCAGAGGAATGCTCTCCTTACTGGGCCAGTTTCCAGGCAGGTGATTTTACCCCTAGGCTATTGGGCAGAAAGCAGACAGCAACATCCCCTATTTTGTTTTGTTTTTAATTAAATTGAGCTGTATACATAGTATCAATATTGAATAGCTGCTTGATAGGAACAGACCATGCCTGAGGAATGAGGGACCTAGACAGCTCCCAGCTCCTGTTTGGATTACAATAAAGCTTAGATGGGGAGAAGATGACTATATGGACAATGTAGGTTCTTTCTGAGTATGCACAATAAATCAAGTCTAGGCACCTAGGGATCTCAAGCCAAATAGAGACCATTGAATGAATCTAGGTGACTAAGCAGTTGTGTAGCTGCTCAGCAGTCAGTTGGATCACTGTCAGTTGGATCACTCAGATGCCCACATTTTGCTTAAATGTTATTTAGATATCTTTGACACTGATTAAGATCTGGCTCAAAGAGCTAAAGCCTATTTTACTTCATTATTATTAATTTTAACATATAGGGTGGCAAAAGTGTAGCCATTTAACTGCAACTTTTAGCACTTATGCACAGTGAGTGCATCTATATGTGCAAATAAGCACCACTAAGTTTAAAATGCATTAAGCTAATGCACATTAAGCAATTTTTGGCAGGTGTCTACACATGCAAGGACTGGGGACTAAAGTTAGTTGGCATTAAAGTTAGACCCAAGTTCCTTCAGCTCTGCCATGTGCCCCTATGGCTACCGGGGGGGAGCTCCAGCCTCCAACCACATGGCTGCTGGCCCTTGGAAGCCATGTTGAAGCCAGAGCCAGCAGCCAGCACTTGGAAGCCATCTTGGAAGCTCTGTTCCCTAGCCAGCCCCTTCCTTGCCCAGGAACTGCATGCCGGCACAGGGGAAGCACATGGCAGCTCCTTCCTTGCCTAACCTGCCTCCCTGTGCCAGGCCTGCCCCTGCCCCTGCCCCTGCCCCTGCCCCTGCCAGCAACACCCAGTGTCCTGCTGCTCCTGACTGGCCCCTGCCAATGATGACCAGCAACCTATGATGCTGCTGGCAGTGGTGCTGGCCCTCATGACCCCATCACACACCCCAACCCAGGACTAGACAGTCATGCACCTGCCAATGGGGGCCAGGGCACTGGATGCAGGAGGTCCTGCCCAGCTCCTCCTCCTACACTCCTCACTCCAGCTCACCTGCCCAACTACTCACCCCCCCCCACCCTCTACCCACCCTCAGCACCACTCTCAGGATATGCACATGGGTGAAACAAAGACAATTTTATTGCCCTCAGAAATCCCCTCCAATTCCTCCCCCCATAGACAGAGCCACTCCACCACCCTCCCCACCAACCAGCAATAAAAAAAAACACTTTTCCAATGTTCAAACTATATACACTAGGTCTCAGTCAGTTATTGCCACAGAGATGGGGGCTGTGGGGTGAGGGCACCTAGGAGGAAGAGCCCGGTGGCAGGTGGCCAGTACCCCAGCCTTGCACCATTCCCCTTTGGGTCCAGGTTCCTCCATGGGCCACAGTGGTTGGTGCTTCTCTGGGGCAGGCAGCTCCCCCTCTGGCCATCCAAGGTCAGGGCCAGCATCTCCCAGTGGTGTTGCACCTAGCACCTCCAGGTCCTTGGGGGTGTGGCCTGTGGGTGTGTGGTGGGGCTGGTCCCAGGTGGGTGGTGGGGGACCCATGGCAAGGGCTAGCTGCTGGGATGCCTGCAGGGCTGGGGATGGGTGCTGGGCAGTGGGAAGGAGGCATATGACTACCAGGCCCAAGACAGTGTCTAGGCCTGATGTTCCTCCACTGCCCAGCACTCAGCAGCCATCTGCTCCCACAGAAGCTTCAGGAGCTGTTCCTCCAGGGCCACGAGGCAGGTTCAGAATGCCTCCTCCTTGGCCATGTTGTCTACCTGCCAGGCCACCATGCATGCCTTCTGCCCCTCAGTCAGCTCTACCAGGTGCTGGAGCAGGCAGGCTGGATTGCTTGCCCACTGATGGTACAGCTGATGCATGTGGTGGGCTCAGGCACTGGATGGTGGCCTCTCTGAGCCACCATTCCTGCTGGGACTGGTGGGATCCAGGTCCTTGATGGCATGGCCTGTGGGTATGTTGCAGGGCTGGTCCCAGGTGGGTGGCGTGGGACCCATGGCAGGGGCTAGCTGCCAGGATGCCTGCAGGGCTAGGGATGGGTGCCAGGCAGTGGGGAGGAGGCACATGACTACCAAGCCCAGGACAGTGTCCAGGCCTGATGTTCCTCCTCTGCAGCCTCCTCTGCCCAGCAGTTGGCAGCCTTTTGTGAGAGTTTGCAACATTTCAGAGATAAGATGTTCTGCTCTAGGGGCTGTGTGCTGCCCAGCCTCCGATCACGGGTTGGCCGTGCGGAAGTGCCCAGGGATCATGGTAAGCTGGCTTAGTAGGCCTGGGCCCAGGTGGCCAATGGCTGAGCTCCCCATTCCCTCTTTCTCCTCTGGGGCTGGCAGGCTGCTGGGTGGTTGCTGCAGGCAGCCTATCTCCTCTGGCCCCTTCTCAGGGCAGGCCAGGCCAGGCCAGGCCAGGCCAGGCTGCTGGCAGCATCTGCTGCAGCAGCTCCAAACCCCAATGCCTCCCCTCTCTCCCTGCAGGCCAACCACTCTCCTGCACTGCCACTTATCCAACAGTACCTGGGTTTGGGGCATGCAGGGCTCCCAGGCACCTGGGGTAAGGAGCTGGCCACACCAAGTTAAAGTTAGTGCTGGGTCTCATCTACAAGTGCGTTACTGCACTTTAATCACACCTAAATTTGATATTTGCATTTTCAGGTATCAAATTTAGGCATGATTAGCTTAAATTCACCTTTTTAATGAGTATTAAGGGTTCACACATGTAGACACACCCCTTAATGTGCATTAAATTAGGCTAATGTATAGTAATGCATCTTGTGTAGCCACGCCCAGTTTATATTCTGGTTAAACCTGTGGCAGAATAGGATCATGCAGGAATGTGCAAAAATAAAGTAAAGGAAAGCATATCTGTCTTGTAACCCAGTAGCCAAGATACTTGGCCAGGTGACAAGAAACCTGGTTCCTAGAACCAGGTTCCATGCAAGAATTTACACATGTATCTCCCACTCTCCAGGCAAATTATTACACTCAAGCAGTAGGTTACATTTACCTGGCCACGTAAGTGCCATTTAGCCCAATAAGGCAAAATAGAATTTAGCTCTATGTCTCTAGAATATGAAACATAAATACGCATAAAATCATGGCTTGTTTAAATAAGTCTTGTATAGTAGTGTATTTTCATTTCACTGGAACATTGAATAAAAATTACACTTAACTTTGCTTTATTTAATTAATGAGGTCAAATGAGATGAAGTGACTAAAATGCATTTAAAACATATTCTGTCTTGGTCAAGAAGAAAAAAATAAATACAGAATAGTAATACTGCAGTGATACCATTAGAACAGTAGATACAACACTGATTTTTCATTTACACTAAGAAGTGCGATTTAGTTCTCTCCCAAAATCATAGAATATTTTTTATGCTTTTAATTCAGATTAAAAAAACACTTCTGAAATTAAATGTATATGTGTATGCCTTGAAATCAGAAGCATTCACACAAGTTTTAGGGATATCATTTAATGATGACAGATGCTAAGCTGTCTTATAATGATGCACTTTTTTAGCATATTTTATAATGCTTTTATTTACAAAAATAACTTGTTTTGTGCATATAAACAAGACATCATAAACATTTTTAAAATGCTATTCGTTGGGTTATTTTTTCCCTTGATTTTTTGAAAGAGAAAAGGCACAGTGAGATACTCTTAGTGAAAGAATAAATTGTAAAATCTAAATAACCTGTTAAAACATCAAGCTCACAGAGCACACAACATATAGATTTCACTTGAAACTGTTCAATGGCAAAGGCTTTTGAGTGTCCTGAATGTGACACAGAGACATAGAAGGTTTTTAAGCAACTGAGCTTCAAGTAATAATTCACAAAGAGAATGCAGCACTCTGACTCCAAGGCTATAACAAGCATTTAACTAAGATAGATGTGTGTCCCTTCCTACTACTTTCTAGAGAATAACTTGGATAGGGTTCTTGACATGCAGTAAGGCAGATGCATGTGGCTGGAGTTTTGTAAAATATTTTTTGAAAAGTGCTGCTTCTTCTGACTTCATGCTGATTTTTATGAGATATTGTTTGAAAGCAAAATAATGCACTCCAAAAGCTACTAAACAGAGCAATAGGTCTTATATTCAGTAGCATGCTATTTAAAGGGTCATATTTCTAGTCATGGGAAACTCCACAGGATTTCCCTCACTCAGCATCTTTCAGACCTGAATTATTTGGGAGCAATCCAGGAAAACTTTGAAAAGGCAAGCTAAGATTAGATTCTGTGGGGTATATTCTTTTTTCACCTAGTAGGCACATCAGTAGATTTAGGTACCTGAGTGAGATTCTGTTCCATGGTGATCAAATCTGTAAAAAAACTTAACACAGAAAGTGGGTCGGTCCTCCTCCTCAATGCTGGGCTTTTTTGTGACTCAGACTTAATGTTCAGATGACAATGTGTTACAAAAAAAAGATGAATTAAAGCATTTTCAGAGGCTTGAACTGGGTTAAATAAAATCACATTTAGGCACCTAAGACCAATGAAACATTTCATAGTTGAAATAAAATCTGGCCCAAGATTTTCAAAATACAGATATCCTTTGAGTAAGGGGTGGAACTTACACTTCCCTTCATGGGTTGGTCAAGGATTTTGAGAAGGGAGTGGCGCAGGTGGTCTAGTGCATACCATATAACACACCACACATTTTTCTACAAGTAAAAAGAAACCAGAAGCTGTATTAATAAGCTAGGGTAGTGATGCTCTATCTTTTGGCCACTCTTAATTTTACCGCACAACCTGACCATAGATATAGCTGCTCATTGCACCCCAACACTTGTGTTCCTCAGACACTCCATTGTGGCCCCAAAGTACCATTCAATGCCCTTTATAAATTACTCCTTCCACCTCTAATGCCCTCTGGCTCCACTCTGTCCCCTGTTATCCCATATATCCTCCATGCTCAGCCCCACCCCATCATGTCCCAAGCCCTATCTTCCTTCTCATGCCCCAGTGAGCCCTCCCTTTCCCCCCTGAGCAACCTAAACTAAACTCACAGCAGTTCCTCACATCCTCTGCCCTCCCCACACTTATCCACAACCCCTCTTGCTCCCAAATCTGCTCATATCCCATTTGATCCCTGTGGTCCCCATCACCCCTCTCAGCCCCAAATCACATATGCCAATTACATCCCTCATCCCCATAATGCTCATCCCAATACCACACCCCTCTACTGAACTGCCCCACCTCCCTCTAAAATCCCCTTCATGCTTGTGAACCCATGCTCAGGAGACCCTTCTTCTGAAAGCCCCTCCCAAAACAGTTCCCTCTGCCCCTCATGGCCCCTAACCATGGAGCAGGAGGAGGCAGGTCTAACCAACCCCTCATCCCTACAACCTCTCCTCCCCATAGCAGCAACATAAGAGCATGGCAGGGTGCCCAGAATGACTGCTGCATACTGAGGGGAGGGAGGGGGAGGGAGACTTCCAATTGTCGCTGCGATTAGAATTACATGTCATTTTTTCACCTCCCCCCACCATTTCTGTTGGTGTCTGGGGCAGTTGCCCCTGTCACCCCATCCTAGTTACAATACTGATTCATAGCATGCCCATAACTGGCCTCTACTGATCTCCGATCCCAAGATACAGAAACAAAGAGTTTGGGTTGAGTGATGACTCAGTTCAGCCACTGGCAGTGCCCTTACCTGGGGCATTCAACCCCTTTGGATATGCTTATGCCTGGCTTTATGTTGCCTTGGTTGCACCACTGCTTCAGCTCTACACAGTATGCTGACATTAATAACCCAGCAAAGTGTCACTACAGTATGTTACCTCTATGCCTCATCTTGGCAAGTCCTTCCTGCATGTAACTGCTGTACTACTACACATCTCAGGAGGTCTCTAGTCCAACCCCCTGATCAAAGCAGGACCATCCCCAACTAGAGCATCCCAGCCAAGGCTTTGTATAGTCAGATCTTAAAAACCTCTAAGGAGGGAGATTCCACAGCCTCTGTTCCAGTGTTTTACTACCCTCCTCCTGAGCCAGTTCTTCCTCATATCTAACCTAAGCTTCCCTTGCTGCAACTTAAGACCATTGCTCCTTGTTCTGTCATCTGCCACCACTGAGAACAGTCCATCCCGTTTGGAACCACCATTCTGGTAGTTGAAGGCTGCTATTAAATCCCCTCTCAGTCTTCTCTTCTATAGACTAAATAAGCTCAGTTTTTGGAGGCTTTCCTCAGAAGCAGGGATCCTGATTTTCCCTGATAAAAAAAATCACAAATCCTCTGATAAAAACCCCAAAATTCGTGATTAATTCGCCCCCACCTGGCCCTACTTGTGCCCCTCACTCCCACCCAGAGTGCCCTAGCCTTGCTCTTGCTCTTGCTTCCCTACCCTGACAATGCCCTGGCTCTGCTCATGACCCTCATTTCTCCCCCACAGCCCCTCAGCTGCCAGAGCTATGGGGCCAGAGACCCAGGTCCTGAGCCCCCTGTCCCCTGCAGGAGGCAATGGCTGTTGCAGCAGAGTGGAGCCTGGCTCCCCTTCCTCCTCCCCCCACTGCCTGCTGCAAACTTGGGTGGGGGGAAGGGGGCAGCTCCCTGTGGCTGCAGACACTCCTGGGGAGCAGAGGGGTCCTGAGCCATCCAGATCTGTGTTTGGGGTGGGAGCAGGCTGCCTGCTGCAGGCTTGGGCTCCCACCCTGTTGCCCTCCCCCAGGGCCTCCTCAGCCCAGCATGTGCAACCTGGTGCTGCATAGCAAAGTTGCAGCATGCAGGAAGGCTGCTTGCCACTGTGATCTCTGCACTGCCCTGGTGATGTGTCCCCTGTGTGTGCAGCAGCAGTGAGGGGCACAACCCCACGCCTCTATTTCCCAGCTGCCATGAGTGCAAGGGACATGTCACTGGGCTAGTGCAGTGCTCCCAGTGGCAAGCAGCTTTCCTGTGTGGCCCTGCTCTGCTCTGCAGTGCCAGGTTGCACCTGCTGGGCTGCAGAGGCCCTGGAGGAGGGCAGCAGAATGAGCCCAAGCCCACACTGGGTAGCCCACCCTGCCTCCACCCTGCATACAGATCTGGGGGGCACAGGTCCCCCTCTATTCCCAGGAGTGTATGCAGCAGTGGGGAGCTGGCCCCACCCCTTGCCCCCTAGATGAGCCCCCCCTGGCCCTGTCTCACTCCCTCCCCCCCAGGGCCCTGTGACTGCGTATTGCAGCCCCAAGCCCCATGCACCACCCAGCAGCGCAGCAGCCCCAGCCCCGACCAACTCCCTCCCTCTGTTTCCTCCCCCCCATTTACCTGGGGGAGCTGCTCTCCAGGCTGCCTGGCAGCAATGTATATCCAAGGGGGATGCACCTTCACAACACCCCCCCACCCCAGATCTAGCCTCACTTTTCTTGTCAATGCATAAAAGCTGGCCCACAGTGATAACATATACAACCAAACTAAGCATGCTTAACATAGACGGGAATCAAAACTTTATTGTGTATTAAGTCAGGGCTATTTCTGTGCCTTGACTTATAATATCTTTTATTTCTCACATATTTAAAAAGATCACACTGAAGTCTGCATTTTACCAATTTGGACTTTAGAGGGTTTTCATTTAGTAAGAAAAAAAATGTTTATTGAGTTCTTACTCACCTCCATGTTTCATTTGCCCTCCCTGCAGGGCCTGGGACCATCTATACATTGTCCCAGAGTAAATACATTTATATGCGGGTAAAGGGTCAACATTTCAAAAGTAACAAGCCGAATATAATCTCCTGAAATTCATATTCAGACGCTTAAATGAGTGCTGAGTGCCCAGCAGCTCTCATTCAGACTGAAACTGCTGGGTACTCAATATGTTTTAAAAATCAGGTCATTTATTTAGAGGTTTAAGTATGGATTTTGGGAGCCTAACTTTAGGTTCCTATTTTTGAAAATCTTGGCCTAGTTATATCGGAAGCATTTCACTCACTACACAGTGACTAAGGAGGAAAAAAAAAGGTGATTAGTGCAACCTTGATACAAGTATTTCATTTATAAACTGGAGTTTTAAAGTGTAAATCTCATTATCTGCTTATGTCAGATTTTGCCAAATATGTTTATTTAATTTGAATAGTGAAAACTGTGTTTTACTGTAAAAATGAAAGGAAAAGAGGGGAAAAAAGAATGTATTTATTTGTATCCTTTAATTTCTGGAGATACTCTTTCCCACTTTGGGTCTTTTCTTCCTCCACAAGATGTAGGCACTATTCAACAGGGATTTGGGACTCTGTATTTTGCATAGGTGCACTTCACTCTCACTATTTGCCTGTGGTTTCACAAGCATATTCTTATGGCAGGCAATAAGAATTTGAGGTAAAGTTTTAGAGACTAAAAAACTCAAGGAACATAGCTAAAAGAATATAGTAGTGTAGATATTGTAATCACTACAACTGATACACCAGGGAAAGAGAAAAACATATCCCAGAAGAAGAAAACATGCCGTACGTATGTATGCATGAGGATTTGCATTTAGCATATTGTATTGTCAGCCATGTGCTTTGGATATCTAGCTTATAGGCTGAAATTTTCCAAGCCTGATCTCTGTATAAAGGTGAGCTTAGTAATGATGAAATGAAGGAGATGGGCGAGTGGAAGAAATCTCCATTTTGAATGACTCCACTGTTAAAATGTCTTGGGGTTATAAGATGGAATTTGAGGGGAAAATATTCCTTACTATGAATTCCCACTGAATTATTTGGTCTTTATTTTATGGTTTTATGAGCTGTTACAAATTAAGTTTCCTAAAAGAAAAGGTTTTATTTGGGGTTTTTAAAAAATATTCAGCAGTCTTAACAATCACATCCCATTCTGAAGGACAGCATTGTTTGTTGTTCCATGGATGTGTGGTAAGTTAGCTACATTTCAAAGAAATGCACTTACGATTTGTGATAAATGAGCTGAGAGTCTCGTGGACCTTGCTTCATTCTCTGTATAACTTGAAAATATATATCTAAGCATAGCAAAACCAGTATACCAAAATGTGCAGTGCCACATGCATATATGTTTAAGCATGTGTTGGAAGACACAGCACTTCACAGGAGAGTTTTGGGCACCCTTAGCGGAAAAACAGGCTCTGTATCTTATATAACCTGAAGCTGAATTTCATTCTACAAGGTGAATTTCATTCATGTTGGATCTGAGCAATGATGCTTTACCCTGGTGGGCAAAGAAGCATTCTGCAATTCTTTCATAAGGAAAATACCAGCTGAAGCTGCTCCGAAACAAAAAGGGATCAGGGCTGGCTTTACCACATTTTAGGTTGACCCTGCAATTTTCTGTACCTCCTTCCAAGACAGATGGATTATTGCCTTCGAGAATAAATGAGCTGGTAGTGGGACCAATTCCAGGGGGGAAAAAAAATGTTTTTTGACAGAAATGGCTTTTGATTAAACAGAAGTTTCCATGAGCAAAAAAAAAATGTTTTCAGGAAAAGGTTTCGGGGGGGGTTTATAACAACCTGAAACTATTTTTGGTTTGTTTCCTGATAATGCAAAAATGAAGTTTTTGTTTTTAGTTTTAAACCAACATTTTTTGTTATCATTGCTTTCTGGTGCCAAATTAGAAACACTTGGGGTTTGATTTGTTCCACAAAACATCACATTCACTGAATTTTTTTTAAGTGGGGAAAAATATTTTCCAGTCAACTGTAGGCCAGTTTTCAATACTTTTTTCTTCTTTTTGTCCAAGATAATGTTTAGTCATCTGGTTCTTCAACTTCCCTACTCTACAGAAGGAAAGTGCCGTATCCCACATTGTCTCACAGACACCTTTGTACACCTTCTGCAAGGAAACAAGTACAGCAATTTCACAGCACAGTTTTGCGAGAAGAGCAGGATATACTCAGCTAACATCCTAAAGATAGTGGCAGCAATCGCTTCCCATAACAGCAATTCCTTCAGGATTGGCAAAGTGTTAGGTGTATTTAGGGGAAAAATGAAGAGAGAGGAATACAACGTTTAGCATAGAGGCCTGGAGTAATACCTTCCCTAAAGAGCAGCAAGGTCATTACTGTATTAATGTTCTTTTCCCCACAGATAATGTACTTAAAAATGCCTTCACTAAAAACAGTAATTTAATTCCCCTATTCTTCAGTTTCTCAGATCCCTGAAGAATGTAATTAGAGCACCAGCTGACACCCCTTCTGCACAGAGAACCTGAAGGGTCATCATTGCTTAAGGAGAGCAATGAGCTTTCTTAGGAGGACGGTAGGCAAGGCCCTGGATTGGGACTCTCAGGGTGGGAGTCCTATTCTTGCCCTATGCTAAAGGTTTTCCTTTGTGGCCTTGTAAATGTGACTTTGTCACTCCATACCTTAGTTCCAAATTGTGAAAACGAGGATTGTGATGCATGGTTTTTTTCTATCATTGAGAAACGGTAATGTTTTCTTTTTCTGTCCTCCTCTTTAGTAGCAGAGGGCATCTTTGAGTTAATATAAGCCAAATACACAGATAGAATTTGGCCTGGTTCATGTACCAGGTTTTACACATATGAGTTCAATATCTTACATTTTCTGTTCTTTTGGGGCATTGAGCACCTACAACCAAGTCTCTCAAATTTTCACAGGAATACATCAAATTCTAGGGCCACTCACTTTGCATGACTTGAATTATACAAATCACAGAGAACCACTTCTGGTGTTTTGGTTTGTAAGAAATATCATAGATGTCCGTATCATATATTGAGATCATAACACTCCATATGATTCTCCTTTGTGCATTTCTTGGTATTTAGCCAATACTTCCATCTTGATGCATAAGATAACCATGACGGGAGAAAAAAGGTACACATTTGTGTTTGTAAGTAAAAAAAACAGTAAAAAGTTGAACCTCTGTTATTGCTAGAGAGGTAGCTCCACATGCACTCCTAAGCATTCTATTACTTCTTCAGTCAATGAGTAAGTAAATCACTAGAAACATCACTAGGGTTACAAGATATTGATTTGACTGCTAACTTAAGTCACAGTAAATGGACAGTGGCCTTGAGTTTGAAATCCAGGACTCTTTTTTGGCAGCACTTCCTAGATTCATGATCCAGTCCACAATTCTTAGCATACGGCTGTAAAAATAGATCCGTAGAATGTAAATGCTAATATAGAGAAATAAGTTAAGAGAAATATATTAAACTGAAGATTGGAAAAAACCCTAATATGTAACTCCGTAAGAAAATCTTGTTACATATATTCTGTGTACGGCCAATATTGCAGAATTTGCTGTAGGAAAATTCCCACTGACATAGATCAGACCCTATAATGGCATGAAATTCAAAGTGCTTAATTTGAGAATCTGCTAAGTCCAAACTCTGAGGTCGTAGATGACATTCCAAAGAAGAGTGTTACAGGGGCATTAGCAGAGAATCTATCCTCAGCAGCAGATTCTTTGTAATGTTTCCTAGTACTACTGTATATGTTGAATATGCTTCTTCACTCTTAAGAGTATTATATTTCAAAACAAATCAAAGCTCTACATAGCATTGTTAAAGAAAGTAAGTTATTCACAGGAACTTCCTTGTGTTTTTTTGGCCTTCAGACTCTGGAGGCTGGGAAAAATACACTGTCCTTTCCAGCTGCATAACTATCTTGCTAGCGATTAATTACTTAGATACTTCTGAATAAATAGGTTGTAAAGAAATACCTAACAAAAGCCTAATACATCTCCAATGATACAACCCTGTGCTATGTGTGAGATGAAATATCCTTTTCAAATTTTTTTTGAAAGACAAGCAGATTATTCAAAATTATGGCAATCAGATACTGACAAAGAAGAAAAATAGTGATATGCTGAACAGAAACCACTTAAATGCTGTGTGCCTTGATAATATAATATTTCCACAACTGTTTCTGTTTAAAACTAATAAAAATAAACATAAAACATTCCCTTTTCCTCCTATCAAATTCATTACTTTGAGCGACAAAATGACAAAATGATTAGCTGTTAATAAGGCCCCTGGTTTAAAAGATTGACTGACATTGCATTACTCATTTAATTTCCGCTTCTCCTAGGTTTTTTTTTTCTTCCTCCCAGCACAGAGGGAATTAATATTATCACATCAAAGGCCTCCCTTTAAATGGGGGAGAAAAATCATTTAAAAGGACACAGGCTGTGATTATTCAAACTAGGTTATTTGCACCTTGTATATTTAACGATATCATGGTACAACTTCATTTTGTTCAAATTGCTGTCAGTCACTAATAGAAGAAATTTGCTTCCGTTTTATCAGCACTATTGTGTTCAGTCAGATTTGTGAGTGTGGGGATTGGAGGGTGGGCATTAAATGTGGAATCTGATAAAAAGGATATGAACATGGAGGAAGTAATGCACCAAGTGAAGGGAGACTGATTGTAATTCCAATGTTCATAATGCAAATGTCTTTTTCTTTCTTTCTTCCTTTCCTCCTTCCTTCCTTTTGTTCTTTCATTCTTCTGTTCTTTCGTTCATTTGTTCATTTTCTTCCTTCCTTCCTTTCTTAAAGGCACAGAGACACATGCAAGCCCTAAAGTGCAAGCGTGGGCCTCCACGGAATATAAGATTTAACAATATGACTCTCTGTTGTGGTATTTTATTTCCTTTCACTTTGATCCCTGACAGACAAATTATACCAGGGATGATTTAACACCTAAAGATGTATGTCATATTCCATAAAATAGTTGTATCAGTGGGAAAAATTATGAGTGGCACAACCCTTGGCCTAGCAGCAGCCAATGATCTATCCGTATTTAGGTCTTGGCAGATTGAATTATTCCCCTCTCTAACTGTAACTGTGTTAGGGCTTGCATGACAAACAGTCCACTTGTCAAATATTTATCCTTCCTCCTAAAAAAAAATAAGGAAAAATTGACCAGGAGAAGGAGGGGGAATATAAGTGGTAAAAGACCAACCACAGCATGAAATATGAAACATAAATCAGAGGGGTCAGAGAGAGCCAGGGAACTTGGTTACTAAGGCTCCAGATGGATTAAATAACCTGCATCCTGAGGGAGGGTGGGAAGGGGAGCAATAAAATAATAACAGAACAGAGTGCTTCTCTGTCAAAAGGTTTGAAGACAAGCCTTGTTAATTCAAAAACCAGCAAAGTTAAATTAGTCCATGTCCCTGTGAAAAGAAATGTTACATATTGTGAAGGAGAGATAAATTTTCACTCACTCTCTCCAATAGACTGGGCACTGACAGGTGACTGCTGTGAGTAGTTCATTAAAATGTCCAATTCATGGGAGATTTTCAAAATTTATAATGCTTCCTATGGACAGCAGGGTCAAGTTCAACGAGAAGGGAAAAGAGCAAAGTAACTAATGGAATTACTCACTAATTAGCTTTTAAATGAGTTAGCAATTTTTCTCAGCAAATATTATCTGGCTTTTAATGTCTCCATTTTTTAGCCACAAGACAGAAACAGAGGCCAGAGCGTACCTATAACATCCCTACTTATCTTATCCTTTGGATGATGAGCATGTAAGTACAGTTCCTGGTATGAGTTGCTCCATTGGGAGATTAAGCAGGTCTTTAACAATTAGTGTGTTTTAGTCATGGTAGTTTTAATTTATCTGGAAGCCAAGAATATATATTAAAGCTTAATATTCATAGGCAGGACAGATAGCACTGTATATTATTGATTTGTTGGATATTTCCATTCATAAGAACCTGTCTGAATCTGTGTTAGGTTGATTATAAATGTTGCTGTACTTTTGATAGTTCAGGATGGAATTGCCTATGCCACAAGTCTTCCTAAGACTAAATTTTGTGTGGAAATTTTAGTAAAAATGGTTCAGCTAGGGAAAAATATGTTGTTTCGCCTTTGATAAAAATGTCACCGAGCAGTTTGACCATCCCCAAGCTTTGAAGCAAGGAATGGAATACTGGCAGGAGGATGGTCTTTGTATCAGGGATGTGTCTTTTGTCTTTTTCTTGGAAATCCACCCAATTTTGGACAAACTATAATTCTTTAAAAAAAATAAATCACAGTTCTCATATGCACAGCAGAGACTTAGGCCTGACTCTAGTTCCACCTTTGAAGAGTAAGTAGCACTTACATGGCATAATTTAGCCATGTAAATGGTATTCCAGACCACTTATTTGGATTTTAGACCCCATTCTCTCTTAGAAGCTGCAACTCACAATAACAGAGGAGGAGAAGATGCCTTGGGTTCTGCCCCTTGCTCTCGTTTGGCACTTAATGGCTTGAGATCAGCTGTACAGTCCTTCTCCACTGAGGTAGAGGCCAGAACTCAGGGCACCTTTTTCTATCATACCGTTGCCACCTCACTGAGCCACATTCCCTCTGGCTTGCTTGCCTTCTGGCCTCCTATATCTTCCCCTCTTGGCTACCTAGTGGACCAGATTCAACAGAGATTGGACTGGGACCCTAAATTCCTAAATCTCATAATTTCTCTACTGACAGCAAATACCTGTGAAACCTAGGATCTAAGTGCCCCCTCCATCTCTAATTCTGTTCAGCATAGAGGATGACAACCTGCAGTTGTCCTCATTTTTTTTTCATGAGCTTAAGTGTCATGTCTGTGTGGTAGATCTGAAGGTTTCAGTTTGACTGATAACCTGGGTGGATGTCAGCATGAGACCACGTGATGGCATTGTTATTTTTTTTTCCAGTTCGTTTTCTTAAGAAACCAGGACCTCTCTTAGATGAGCTGGAATTTGTCTGTAGAACTTGTGAATTCCAGTTGAGATTATAAAATTGTCAGTACAAAACTTGCTGTATTGTAGAAAGTTGCTGTCTGTGTGTAACCACTATGGCTGCAGTGGGTTGCATCTCTGCTAGACAAGGGATAATGGTGTTATGACTCAACAATGGCCAACTTGCAGTGAAACAGTTAGGGACAATATGGTTACTCAAGCTGAGAGAAGGTACTTCTTTCTCTTCTCTGAGGTGGGTCAGTGTAGAAAACAGAAATGTTTCATCAATTAGACAAAAAGAGAATTGACAAAGGCTGGCTTTTAAAAGGATTCACAGGAGGATGGAAAACTGGAAGAAACACATCTGGGCCAGGTGAGAAGAAGAAATGGATATAATTTTTTTATGGTAAGGATACATTTAGAAATGTGACTCTGTGTCTTTCTGGGTCTTCTTGCACACACCTGCACACAGGACCTGAAGAGTTAAACTGTAAACCAAAAATTCATACCTGCAGTGACACTCTGGTAAAGCATGTGCTTAAGCTACAAGGGAAGTCTGAGGAGCACTGAGGAAGCATCTGTCTCATTCAGTGTATAGAAGACATCTGCTCTGAGGATGGCAAAGAAGAACTCTAAAGTGAAGGCATCTCCTGCCTGCAGGACATACATGGAAAAAGTGCAGTCTTCAAATATCTGAGGAGCTGCCTTAAAGAGGAGGGAGAACTTTTATCTCTTGCTGCAGAGAGAACATGGAGCAATGCCTTGAAGTTGCAACAAAGTAGGTTTAGATTGGATATCAGGAAAAACTTCATCACAATGGGGCAATGCAATAAACTGCATAGAGAAGCTGTGGAATGTCCATCCTTACAGGTGTTCAGGAAGAGGTTGGATAAGCATTGGTTAGGGATGATATAGGGGTAGTTAAGCCTATGCTCTACTATGGGTATTTCCCATGCTTCTGGGTTTTGCTGGTTGCCACATGGGGCTGGGAAGGATTTTTTCCCCTCCTATTGCTACACATATTGGGGAAAGGAGCGGGGAAGTATAGGGTGTTGGCTGTAGCCAAGGCCAGGGATTTTGATTTAGGTATGCCAGTGCTCACTGGTGACACATAGGAGGTGCATACGGGTGCGTGTACTACACCCCCTGAGATTGGCAGCTGCCTCTGCCGGCAGATTCTGTAAGCCGTTGCTGATCGCCATCCTTTGCTCACCACACCCCCCTTCCCCCTCTGCTGCTGAGATTGCTGGGGCCACCTGTGGGCGGTCTCCGCTTGGCCCGCCCTCGCCACTGACATTGCCACGGCCACTTGCAGGCAGTCCCTGTTTGCTGCCACCACGCCCCTGCCACCACCACCTACGGGTGGTCACCATACCCCCACAGCCTCAGGAGGCATGAGGCATTCATGCCAATACTCCTCTTCAGATTTAAATCTCTGCTCAGGGTCACCCCAATCACTACATTTGGGGTCAGAGAGGAATTTTAATCTATGGTCAGATTGGGCACTCGTACACGTGATGGGGTTTTAGTCCTTAGGGTTGCATTCTATGCCCCCTAAATTGAAATGGTGAGATTTTAATTCAAATGGTGGGTATTTTTCCATCACTGTATATATGTTATTGTCTTGGCAGCCACAGGTGTATGCTGAAGGCAGAAGTGGTGAGGGGCCCGATCCTGTTTTTTTGGTGGAGCCTGCCCCACCTCTCCTGTGGCTGGGGGCCATTAATCCATGACATTAACCTGTTAGCTCACCCCCAAGCTGCAGAAGAGTTGTGTTGGCTCTGCAGAAAAAAAGGATTGGGCCATCACTACGTCTGCCTTTGGCCAGCTCCTGCAGCTGGCAGGATGCCTAGGGCCATCCGGGAAGGGGCTGGCTTGCCCCTGGGCCATTGTGGGGAGGTAGCAGGAGGGAAACTGGATGGGTTAATGGCCAGAGAAGGCTGCAGGGATGTGCATGGGGTGTGGGGCCACCCGGGAGGGCTGCTAGCTTCCTTGAGTTGGCCTAGGCTTCCAGCACCCGTGCACCATCCCTACTACCTTCTCCAGCCACCAGCACACCCAGCTACCCTCTTGCCACCTCCCCATAGTGCCTGAAGGGCAAGCCAGCCCATTCTCAGGTAGCCTCCGGCATCCTGCTACCTGCAGGAACCTGATGAAGGCAGAAGTGGCAAGGGGCCTAATCCTGTTCTTCTGCAGCGTCTGCCCACCACTCCCACATCCAGGAGTGAAGTAACTAATGGCTGCAATGTTCCAAGGTGTAATGTTGCAAACTTAACTACATCAGGACATAGTTTAGTTTGCAGCAGTGCAAACTCATTTACCCCCCCACAACTTGTGTACATGTTATGTGTGATGCCATTAAGGCACACAAAGGGGAATTTTCATCATGTGTACACCATGACATCATCACAATTACAAGCACCCATCAGTACAGACTGTGAAGGGTTTTGTCATCCTTTGTGGCTGGGGGAGTTAATTGTGTTTGAAGACAGACCTGGGGGAACTTGCCTGAATGCTCAATTAGTAGGGAACAGGCCATCAGCAGAACAATAAACCAATTTGTATAGCGACCCTGGCTTCAGGCTTCAGCCCCTGAAGTGTACTTGCTGTTTCTGGTGCCAAGGAGAGGCATCAAAGCTCCAGTTTAAAGAGGCTATCTGGAAAAGCAGAGACTCCAAGAAACAAAAGGGAAGAGAGGAACCTGAAAGTTCTGAGAGAAAAGAGTTGGGGCTTTTCTCTGATAGGACCTTGCCTACTGTACTGTTGTTGACCAATTAAACTTGTCTTTGTTTAAGAACTGCCTGCTTCACTGTACATGACGTTGAACTTAATACGTCCCCTTGAAGAGGTAAAGTTCCTCTAAGCTAAGTCTGAAGTTATCTTTCTGAGGACACCACAGATAAATGTGGGGAGGGAGGTCAAGGTCCAAAAGTTGGGTCTTGGAGTCCAAGGAGCCAGAGGCTCACCCTCTGTAGAAACTATGCCTGGGTTGACTACAGGGAGTACTCCAAGAAACTGCATACGGCTAATTGGTCCCAGGCAATTGCTCCTCAGAAGAATCCATGGCACTGGGCAAGTTACTTAAATTTGTAATAGGTGGTACCTGATTGCATACTCTTGCATTCTGGGTCCCTTGACATGAGATTCTGGGATCTGATTTGTTGTGAACTGTGTTAAGAACTTCCAGCTGCAGTGGAAGTCAGTGGTACCGGTGCTTTGATCATGTAAAGTGCGATATTATAATACCAATGTCTCAAAAAATATTGGGCCTAGGCATTTTCCATTGATCATCCAAAATCAGAGGATATTTTTAGCCTTATTCTCACTGTCCCTTCATCAGCTCTGCATTCATATATAGGATATGACATACTCCACTCACCTGCCAGGGGTATAGTAAAGATGATGTCTTGTTTTGGCTTTCCATCTTACTGTTAGCAAACTAAGCAGAAGAAAAACTAGGTTCCTCTTCAGAAATGGATGCATTTCAAAAGATTCACCTTTGTAACACATAACAAAAACTACAATAATGTAATAAATAATTATTGACATAATGCTGTATTAGTATATCATTACAACTTAATGAAGTGTGCATTTGAGCATACTTCAGATTACTCATTTAGCTCTCTCAAGGGTCCTAGCCCAACACAGTACTCCAGCAGGTACTTAACTTAAATCATGTGGGTATTCCCACTGACTTAAAATCAATAGTAGTTAAACACATGTGTTCATGCTTTTTTCTACATCAGAGCTTAGCATCTGGCCTTCTGAAAACACTTAAGAACAGGCTTTTCACCCTTACCATTGTAATCTATGAATTTATCCGTGGTTTTAAATATTCACAAGGGAATCAGCAGATAGCCAAAAGAATGAGAAACTTTCAAAACTAATTGCCCTAATTTTTCCCTTCCTGTATCAACATCTACAGAAAGGGACTATTTTAAATAAAACTTCTTAGAGTTTTCCTAAAACTGATTCCCCTAAAAGGTTTTGGTTGTCCTACCCCCTAAATAGGGAGAAGCAGTTATGAGTCACTGCAGGGGACAACAGGTGTGATGGGAGCAGTGAAATAAGCTCCTTATCCAGCCATTTAGGAGTGAACTTTGCAGTGCAGAAATCCTGGAGGAGGGCCAACTGAAGTGCTGCTGAGGAGCAATGGTTGAATGCCAGTAACTTGGCTATGACATGGATGAACTCTTCCTGCCTTTTTTTGATCACTATCATGTTTGTGTCATAAATCCAGAACCTATTTCCAAACATTTGGATGTCTTGTGCAGGTTCCAGATATTGATATTGGTGCTATCCACAGCAACCAGGACTGGAGAAACTCCAGGACAGCCTCTCATTGGCCTGGGAGAATGTAATCAGGTGTAGGATGGGTAAGGACCACCAGGAATTGGTCTGGGGCCCTGGAGCCCATGGCAGCTGATGTCAGTGGTCTGGGCATCACCTTTGGGAGAACACCAACATCTGAATGGCCCAGGCAGTGCCGACCTTGTCCAGGACACAGAGGGTAATATGGGTGTAGATTGAGACCTGCAAGTTGTCCTGCAGCATGTCAGAATTGTAGCAGAACACTGGGAATTAGCTGATACTTTTGAATGCAGAGTCTGTTATTCAGGCCCTCATATGCTCACTGGGGCAGATATGCATGTAGCTCTGTCACACTGGTTGGGTCTAGGTTCAGATTTCCTCTAGTCATCACTTCACTATTGCAAGGCTGTAACTGTGACATGCAGCTACTTGTCCTTTCCTCTCCTATAAGCCCATTATAGGACTCCTGAGACTCCTACCTTGCTCCCTGACCCACTGCTCAGGTACCCACAGTCTCCTGCAAGTTTCCCTCTAAGCTTCCTAGCTAACTCTAGCTAGGTATGCCCTGTTCCTTGGTCCTGTGAGTCAATCCCAGCTGTCCCTATGCCCTGCTAAGGCCCTTTTCAAATTGCCTCCAGCCCCTACTTCTCTGCCATGCTTCTCCTATGGCTGGCTTGTAGCTCCCACATGCAGCAGTATAACTAGGGCAGAGCAAGTAGGGCACCAGTCCAGGGCACCAATTTTGATCTCGGTTGTAGCAGCAGATATTCAGAGAAACCACAGTGAAGTCCTGTATTCTGCAAAGATAATGACACTGACTTACTCTTTTACTAATAATACTGGCAATATGAACAAACAGCTAGTACAGACACTTAGTTACACAGGTGGGTTTCAGCTGCTTATGTTATACACCAGCTCAGATGGCTATGGATACAGGGGATGAATGCCATAATTCACAGGCATTTGGGGGGTGGAAGGTTGCTTGTTCCCTTTTTTTTTTCAAGACATGTTTCTTGTTGCTGTTACTGAATAATCAAACTCTTATAGATAGTTGGGTAACATTTTGAAATTTAAGTTGAGAAATGTAGAATTTTATACAGTTCCTTTCAGGAACTCATAAGAAACTTTTGAGGATTGGGCCCCTCGTGGTAATAGTGACAGAAGCCCCTAAATTGAAAAAGTGGGTTTTTAATCATCGCAATTAAAAACCCACCATTTAAATTTAGAGGACTAAACGCCTGTCACATGTACAAGTGACTCAGGAGATGTGTAAAGCTGATAGCAAAATTAAGGCTATACTGTTATTTAAAGATTTATGTATTTCAAGATATACTGTCCTTCATAGCAAATATAAAACAGAGAATAGCAGCTAACATAAAGAGGTCCACGAAATCAGTGGTATAAATGGGGGAAAAAATAGTGAGATTCAATCCCACAGCTCATATCTTATCATGTCCTTTGCGAATCATTACAATGCTGATGAGGTGTGTTCCTTTATGAAAAATTCTTCTAGAATTCATTAAGCAGTCATACGCCTCTTCTGGAATTCTACTACAAGCCCCAAGAAATTATAGACTGAATAAACATACTTTCTATATTTCTTTAATTTCTTGGTGTAAATTTCAAAGAACTCAATTACATTTCTGCAAATTCCCATTTGTTTTGCCCTTAATAAATTGTAGCAGTTTATACAGATTCCATTTCTCTAGCCAGTGCTCTACCCAGGTGTCCATTGTACCACAAATCTCAGAAGCCACTTTACACCTAAGTTATAATATATTTATAAGTTATACCAAGTAATTTATTAATGTCATGTGGTGTACACTTAAATTGTTAGGGGAAGTAACATACCCTTCATGCTGAGTACACTGTTGCTTCATTTATAACTGCATTAGCTCTCAACCATTTTTTTTTCTTTTTAGTTTCCCTACATGGCAAAACTGACCACCTCTGAGTATTCAAATACAAATAAGTATATGAATTTTTACTTTTCAAGAATTGAAACTCACAATATTTCAAGGGCAGGGTACTCAAAAATGATAGTTTTGATTCTCTATAAAATAAACTTACAGAGTCAAAAGTTATATTGGGAAATGTTTGCAAAAAGGTAATTAGGGAAGAAAATGATAAATAAGGCTTAGCTTCATAGGTCTTCCCAGTCACTTATTTTATCTCTAGTCTGATGCTGCGATATCATCATTCCTTCAGATTTCACATTCAGAGAATTTAGTAAATGGAAAATTCACCCATATTATGTAATAGTAAATATTACAATGTATACAAGTGAAGGTTTATTATATAACTGTGTCTGTAAAAACAACAGTTTGTACATTTTTTTTAGCTTAATTTCTACTCATTTGGGGAAATTTGGTTTCAAATTCACATAAAAAAAATATGTTGCATTATACCAGAGTCTTCATTTGAATATCAGTTGACAGGGAGCTGGTTGGAGTAACAACCTCTATATCAGAAAGACTATATCTGGGCCTTGCTTGTCAGGTTGCATGCTTGCCAATATTGATGTATCAAAGAGGTCAGGTCAATAGTGCTGCAACACAAAGTGAGCAGAAGAGGTTCAAACAGAAGCTCTGAACCTTCCACTACGAACTGTCGGGAAAATGTGAAGTATATTTAAAAGGAGCAGACAGTTTGTTTATTGATTTGGGATGATGTTTGCATAAAGATCACAGCATAAGTTCTGTTAATAAAACATATCACTTCTTAAATAGAAAATATCAGGTGCATCTACATGAGACATTTATTGCAGGGCTGCCTAATTAGTTCTGCAGTAATCTCTCAACATTTACGAATGTGGCCTTATTAGACCACAGGAAGCTAAGTAACAGCGGCATTCTTTAGCGCACAGCAATGCACAGGTAGATGCTGATGGAACTGGTTGGGGTATGAAGGTGCTTCAGCGCTGGGCTACCTGCCTGCCAGCCACACACTGGAGCACCTTCATGCCCCAGCCAGCCCCTCTGCAGCACATGGAGCTTGGTTGGAGCAGCCCTGTGCTGGCAGACTGATCCTCGGAGCCCCCTGGCAGCTGCAGTTGCCCAGATCTGGCTGAATGTGCACATGCAAATGTGGTGCCTGGGAGCAATAAACTTTGGCACAGTAAGTGCCGGAATTTATTGCTCCGTGCTAATATCATGCGTAGATGCACCTATTAGGGAAGAAAGAGGAACATTGAAAAACTGGCAAATTCTTTTCCTGTCCCATGCCCCTATCATAGACAGTGGGCTGGAATGAAGTGGAGGTGGTTAGAACTGGATGCTAAGCTCTCAGGCATTATCACTGGGCAAATTTCCCCCTAGCTGGCACAAAGCTAGCTGTTTGAAGCCAAAACCAGGCCATGAACATGAGCAGATATAAGTACTGTTGAATCATTTGTTATGTGAAAGATACAGTTTGCAATCAATCTGCAAATGTACTAAGTTGCATAAGCTTTATTTAAGAGGCTTTTAGGGCCATACATTTTCATTCTTTTACTTACAAGTTTACAGCACTTAGCAAGAGCAAAACCAAATAACGTTCTGGGACTCAGGAGAGCTGTTTCAGGTCTTGCTTTCTGCAGTGCTCCATGGTGTTTTCTCTTGATGGGGATGGGGTTCTGCACTGTTCTGCCTCTTCCTATTAGGCTTCATGTAGATATGCATTATATCTTCTGTATTTCTTGTCTCTCTTGATCAAACCAAGACCCTTTGTGTAACATTAATCATTTTATGGCCAGATCTACTTAAACAACCTCTGGACATGAGGCAGACTCTTACCTTGGGAGCTTTCCATTTTTTGTGCGACCTTCTCTCGCTCCTTCTTGTTTTGCAGCACATACCAGGGGCCCTTTTAAAAAAGCAGCCAGTCATGCAACCCTAGAGTTTAGGTACACTTCTTGCTATGAGCAAGCATCATGGGAGCCCAGCTTAACAACTTATTAAAAACAAGTACAGGCACTTGTGCATTTTAGAAGGCATTTCAGTTTACGCAGCCCCTAAACATTGTCTATCCAAGCTATAAATAAAAGAGGTGAGGAGACAGGACCAGCAGCAACATTTTTCTTTGTTTTTTGTTCAGACTAAAAGACAGGAACAAAGAGAGATCTGTAGTGCCATAAAGGGAGGGAAGGGGCAATTGGGGCAGCCGCCCTGGGCACAAATTTGGGGAAGAGAGGGACAGAAAAAAATCAGTTCCCACAGCTGTTGGCCAGCCATCACTATCACCAGCCCAGATGCTGCTGGTGCCTCAGTTCTGCTTCATCAGTACCCAGGGTGCAGAACGGGCCTGTTAAACCTCTGAGAGAAATGAAACCACATGCCTAATTGAGTCACCTGGAAATTCCTTCAGATGGCAAGTGCTTAATATTAGGCTTTGCCCTAGCTAACATTACTCACAAACTGAGATCATTTCAATTTAGCCATGAGGACTTGATCAGGGCCACAGAGTAAATCAGTGGCACAGCCGGAGACCAAGTTGAGGTATGTTAGAGCAGCAGACTGCTTTGCACACATTGATGACAACTGGGATTACTTAGACTTCGCATACATTCTAGTACGTGATGTTCCCACTGAGAGCCACAGTTGCATTTATATGTTATTGATTTACACAGTATTTTCTGGTGCTAATATCCAACACCACTCTGGGGTGCAGAGAACTGCATGGCTGCTTGTTAGACTGCTGCCAGTGAAAGGATGTGAATACAAGTAAATACCCTGGAAGATCAGGATTTAGGTCAAGTGATTAAAACCTAAAGGCAGATGTGAGGACCTCGGCCTCAAATCACAGCAGTCTGCCCACCCCTAAAATAATTGTTGCATCTCCCCCTGCCAAGAAATTAACTGGCTTAAGTAACCACAAAACAACGATAAACAATTATTCCCTAAGAATGATTTTTTATTCAAAGACACGATCGCATCACAATGGATCTCTGATATACTCTATCAAACTATAAGACAATTTACATTGTGAAGTACAGGTGATTTTGAGTGGCCTAGCTTTTGAAATAGTCCTCATAAAACTTTTTCTGTTTAAAACAAGGGCAACAAAGCCCTGCAAAGAACTTTGTCCTTTCAGAATGAACATTCACATGTGCTGAGCCTGATAAATTTTTACTACTATTAAGAGAGCTGCCCTTAGATCATTGTTCAACATGCTTAGTCAGAAAAAAACCTGACAGTGTGCAGTGTGCATCTATTTTTATTGAGTGCCCCTTAACAGAAAGTTGACAAGTTCCACACAGGAGGTTTCTGAACCAGTGATTACCACTCCCACCCATCTCTTCCTTTTTCAACACGAGGAACATTCCCTTTGTTACAAGGAGAAAAAAAAATGGCAACCTATTTTTTCCTTCCCCCTTGGTTTTTCTGTTAAGGTCAACACCGCTTCTGAATCCACCCATCACTTCTAATCCAGTTGTTTCCAGTATTCATTATATCATTTTCTAGCACAAAAAAAAAATCACCTTCTTTGACTCTATCTGTGAGTCCTACTGCTCATCATGAAGAAATTCTGAGCTGTTGAGTGATGATAGGTTATTCTAAATTTTTTTTAAAAGTGCCTGCAACAACACCAAAATAAAAAAAAAAGAAGTGGAGAAGAAGGTTTCTGAAGAATGTGAGAAAGATAAATAGGACTGATACTTTGTTTCATTGTCAGTAGCACTCTGGGGTTATTTGAAGCACTTATTTATGCACTGTAAGCAGAACAATACTGTAGAAGAAATGATTAAATACCAGCTCTCCGAGCAATAGACATCTCATTGTGGCAGGCCTAGACTCACCACTGGGTGGTTTTGATAAAGGCAATATGAGTTGATAACTGATACAGTTTGCCAGGGAGTCATCTGGGGATGCTGACAGCTACTATGCTTTAATAAAATCATTAGAATGTAAATGTTTTTATTGCGAAATAAAGAGCCTCCAGCAAAGTTGACACTATCGCTGCTCCCTCCACTGAATGAAAGTACCGATTAGCATTCAAATGATATAATGATAGTCTGGTTATCTTTATTAAAATTTTTCAAATCGAGTCTTCATTTTGCATGATTGAGTTTTAAACAAATGCAATATTCAGTAGGCTGCTGAGCCAGTCTGAACACTCTTGAAATAATTAAAGTATGCCTTTTATTTTTTTAACATGTGTTTCATAAGCAATGAATTGGATTTGCTATTTTAATATGACAATATCTAGTTAGCTTTGCATAAAATAGGGATGTTATAGCATAATTATTGAAAATGTACAACTTTTAAACATATGTTTCATAAAGCTGAATTCAATTTTCTGAAATGTGACAATGCCAGTCAGCTACTGAAATGTAATCAAATGATGACTTGATTGTTTAGGTTAATTTCATGTAAGAACTTTACTGTATCATAATTGATGCTAAATAGTATATTTTACTGTATTCATCTTCCCAGGAGGAACTGCATTTATTTCCCATAAAGTATCTATCTCACCAGTTTTGTGCATCAGACTTCCTATTTGCAAGGAAATTAAATGGAAACATAACAAAATATTCCAGTCCTGTGAATAGGTGCAATGGTTTCTTTAACCTAAACCTGCAGAGGCTCTGAAATAGGAAGAGGTTGAGTAAAAGTGCTGAGAAATCAATTTACTCATCCAAGTTCATAACATTGTGTTCCACAGTCAAATCAATCAATCAATCAATTGATAAACATCTAAAAGTCCTTTGGGACCCAGTTTTCTTTTCAGTACCTCCTTCAGTCTTCCTTGGTTAGAGCTAACCTTTTTCCTGGCTTAACCATCCCTATAAAGCATAATGTACTACAGGTACCAATAAATATGCACTATTGTTAGCAAGTATGCTTTGGCTAGTTCTTGGTTATAAAGAGTCAAGCGAATCGATGATGACATAAATGTTCTTTAAAAATGTGTGCCTGAAATAACTGGGGTATTGATTCCAACTTGAGACAGCTTCTGAGCTGAATTGGTAAAAAAATGTCTGAATAGCTGGCAAACTGTTTATCTAGTCTTTAATAATAAAAAAAAAATCACTCTTAGCTTTTTACGAGTGTCTGTTATTACAATAACTTTTTGATAAGATACCAAAAGTTGAAAAAATTTCTAAAGAATAGGATATTTCACTATTGCGTTTTGCTGAAGGATTGCCAGTGAGTATTCTTTCTATAACCTAAACAGTGTCAGATGTTAATATTCGTTTTGAATCTTTGGTAGCAAGGCTAATATATATGTCTTTAACTAGCCAAATGATGGTGGCTATAGTAATATCTACTGAAAGAATGTGTATTTATATTGTTTTCCCAAACAATTTAGCATTTTGAGATTTACTAACTACAGTAGGGTGGAATTAGAGAAATTTGCAGCAGTTTATAAACATCAGATTACAGTGGAAAGTTATCATTACCTGCACAAAGAGTCTTGGATTGTCACTTGTCTGACATGTTAATTTATAATTTGTATGCATGAATAGCATGTAGATAAAAAGATCTTTTCAAAACATGGTATCAACTGTTATACATTTTACTGTATGTACTTGCATACCACACACTTTCCCCCAGATAATCAGCCTTCTAAAACTGGGGCTTGTAACTTAAGCAAGGAAGTTGATTTTTTTGCACTGGAATTGAAGCATGTAATAGCTGCTGTCTAATGGCTGTCTGTAATGGCTGCTGTAGGCTGTGCTTCCCTCCCAGCCCAGGAGGGAAGGGCAGAGTGCACCCTTCAGGGTCATAGTTAGTTTTAACTCTGTTTGGCTACTGAAAAATAGAACTAAATGTTTGAAGCTGCAGGTAGAGACAGTGATGCTGAGGAGTCGGCTCTGCCTCTCCTGCCTGGGGCCAGCATTCAGCGATGTTGAGCAGTTAAGATTCTGGAAGAATCTTTTTTTTTTTCTTTCTGCCTTCTGAAAAAGGATGCATATAGTGTAGAGTGGCTGGTATGCATGTAAATATGGTATTTAGATTAAAATGACCATAAGTAAAAAGACTGATTATAGCTAACCCACTGGCTAGTCACCGTCATTTTATGAAGCAGGTGAGCAGTGTGTGACACTTTGATAGTTCAGTCCTTGTAGTTCTGATGAAATCAAAGTAAATTTAAGATATGTTATGGGGAAAGGACCCTTGATTAGCTGTCGGGGGGAAGGCTGAGGCCTACCTGAATCCCAAAGCCTTTGGTCAGACTGACAAGTCTCCTGAGAATGTGATTGGACTAGGTTATACAATAGCCCTAAAATGCTTAAAGTGAGCTGTAACTAAAGAACTCATCACCCAATAGACCTGTGATACCTTCTGGATTTTATTAGACTTGCACAAATTCTCATGATAAAACAGTTAATTTTTAGCCATTTTAATAGCTTCCTAATGGTGTAGAACCAGGGTGTAATCCAGGAATACTTTTGCTTCCTGAGAGGTTTGTGTGTTGTGTGTGTTTTGATAATAAAGTGATAAATTCTGACCAGTACTTCTATTGGCATACTATCTGAAAGGGGAGAGGAAAGTACTCTTTTTGTCTTATTGTATCCTTGAGAAAATTTGGTGAGAATCCACTTGAGAAATATAGGTCGTACCACCTTCATGGACGTCTAGTGGGAAAAAGAAGAGGGTTGGAATAAAGGCAGAGACTATTCTCCATCTCTGCTCTAGTTATTCAAGGAACCTTTATCTGTCTTGCTGATGTGTATTAAGGACTCTGGCAGCTGCAGAGGCCCTCTATTCCAAAAGCCCTGTCCTGAAAGCATAGTAATTCCCAGAGCACAATCAATCTGACCCAGAATAATTTCTTGGTACAACGCTATGCTATACTTTCAGTACCGAAGCACAAAGTCATAGAGCTCAGTTTTGACATACTTGCATCAGTTTGAGTCTGGATGCACAGGAGATGGGGGTTGGGTTAGCTCTGTTCTTTTTCTGAGCAGTATCACTATATTTCTGCTTAGTAAAAGTCATAGTAAAGACAATCTCTAAGAACACTTTACTTTGAGAATCCAAAACTACAGAGATATTTCTTCTCTACTAATATTTTCTTATTTTTTCTTTCTTTGTCCAAGGAATAGCTGGAAGGCTGAAATTATGCTCCTAAATTCCCTAAAATTATGATGTATGTACCAAAAACTAAATCTCTAGGCCTGAACACTTCCACAGGTAGGAAAAGGGATGGACCATTTTCTACTCAGGGATGAAACAAAACCACATATGCAAAGAGCAAGGAACACTAGAGCATTGGAAATCTGAATCCAAACCAAATTAGAATTGCAGATTGTTCTTGGCTAAACCATCCCATCTAAGTCTCTCTCCAACAAGCTATTAAACACTTCCCTTTGTTTGCAAGTGACACTCCTATTAATACAACTAAGTATGTTTTGCCTTTTTTGGCAACAAGAGCGCACTATTGGTTCACATTCAGCTTATGGTTCACTGTAACCCCCAGATCCTTCCCTGCATTGCTGTAGCCTAGCCCCAAATTCCCCAGTCTACATCTGTGCACGCAGTTATTCTGTCCCAAGTGCAGAACATTGCAATTGTCCTTGTTAAATCCCCTCTGATTGGTTGTGGACCATTTTTGCTGTCTATTCAGGCCATTCTGGATCATAGCCCTACTACTCTCCAGGGTATCTGCAATGCCACCCAACTTGGTGTCATTTGCAAATTTGCTAACCATGCACTCATTCAAACCATTATTGAAGATATTAAACAATGCCAGATCCCTGGGGAACCCCACTTGATACCTCCTTCACACTAGAAATTGAGCCATTGATAATCCAAGCAGTTACATATCCACATTACAGTACTTTGGTCTAGTCTGTATTTCCTTAGCTTGTTAAAAATGACATGAGAGACAGTGTCAAAGCTTTGCTAAAGATTAAATGACAGAGAAGTTTTTCTAGCTATATAAGGCATGGAAGCATCTAATCCTAGAAGACGGGAAAGAAAAGGGCACATCTAGATACTTTGTGCCTTGTTCTTAACAGGACCAATGAAACTTTTCTTTTTAGCAGGTGGCTGGAGATGCCATCATCCACAAAGAAGAGTAGGGAGCAGCTCAGGCTGCGGCTTTACTTCTCTTTGGCATCCAAATGAGAAGCCACCTGGGTATGCTGGAGGTAGTAAGCTGCACTGCCTGTAACAGTTGATGTGATTCACATGCTCCTGGGCATTGAAATATGGGAGAAATTTATTTCCTGAATCATGACTCTCCTCTCCTAAAGCAAGAGGCCCTATGAGGTAGGGTCTCAGCCCTCCATTTGCCCAAACAAGTATGTTTGGAACTGAAGCCTACCAGTCTTGCAAATCAGGTTGTTGTTTTTTTTAAATGCCCCATAAACTCTAAGTAGAGTAAAAATGGACTAATGACAAGGAGGAAGATTCACCAGATTATGCAAAAGTAGGGTGGCCTGTTTTAGTAAAAGCCATTCCAAAGTCAGATCAAGACTGCATTAAGTGCATGTCAAAGTCATCTTTAGAACAGGTACTGCTAAATCAGTCAGAGGAAGCCTGCAACAAAGCAATTGTTTCCAAACAGTCCTTCTAAGCTAGCGGAGGAGAGGAGAATTTCTGAATAATCATGCTCTTTCAGGTTTCTGAAAAAATATTTTTTAATTCCCTCTATTTTTCTCAAAGAAATCAAGGTTCTCCCAAGTGGCAAATATTTTTTTTTTTTTATATAGGAACACTCTCAGATAAAACCTTGACTGTATTGTAGAACAGGGATCTATTTGAAATATGCATAAGGTACTATTCATGAGATCTAACCTGTAGTGCCTAAGTCTGGTCTGTTCATCCAGTTACAACAAAATAACCAAGTGAAATAAGGGGCTTTCTACTTCTTCGTCTGCAGCCCAGATATTATATTACTGATTCAAAGAGGAAATATGCTGAGCAAGTGCCCTATATAGAGCTGAAATAATCCCCAGGGGCAATTTATAAAATGGAATTTGGGTACAGTTAAAGAACCACAGAAGGTGCTTGCTTACTTTCTGACAGGAAAAATGCAATTTTGGTAAAAGCAGCCTGGCAATATATGATCATTTATAGATGAGCACAGCCCAAACTGCAATGGATAGAAACTGGACAGAGAAGAGTGGGGTCAGACATATGTTAAGTGCAGAGAAGTGTTTTTGTTTTGGGGTTTTTGTCAGGCCTATAACAACAACTAAAGATATAGAGAAGAAACAAGAGCATCTTTACAGCTGCCTGGCATCATATTCACCTGGCTGTGCAACATGTTTATTCTTCATTCTTTTTCTCTGTGTGAGACAATAGTAGAGAAAGAAATTTCTTTGGATATGATGTGTGCTTTTGTATGTGCATATCTGTGTGGGCAGGTGATAAAGAGAAAGAACAGAAGAGAAGGGGCTGTTTCTGTTGGGGAGAGAAAGTTGGATGTCTGATGCACTTTTTGGGGACACTTGTTTTTGAAGTTCTGTGTAGACTGAGGGTATGTCTAGCCAGCAAATTCATGTGCATGTGGCTGGGTCAGAGATGTTCCATGTTTTATTGAACTGCGTCACTTGCTTGATCACAAGGACAACTATATTGTGTGTGCTGGTTGCATGGTAAAAAGGAATGGAAGAGGGAGATATGAGAGTGTGTCTGAAAAAAAATAAGGTGGAAGAGTATGGAGAGATGCAAATTGGGCATATTTGACAGGAAAGGTGTGACAGAGGGAGAAAGGAGAGGAACCACAAATTCAGAGGAAGTCAGTAATGATCAGAAAATAAGATAAAGGATAGAAGGGAAGACAAGGAAAGAAAGCTATTAATATACAACATGGACAATTCTATAGATGGGGACTGATGGAAATAGAAAAGAAATAAGAGATGCAGCAGAGAAAATGAAACAGTGAAGTGAGAAAGACAAGGAAGACTGAGTATATCTAGAAAAGCTCTTTATTAATAGAAGGGATAGATATACAACAATTAAAAAATAAGAAGATTTCTGTAAAGGTCAATAGAAGATACCTAGTGAGGCAAAAATTTGCCTGAAACCCAGCTTATGGTATCATCCTGCCTTAAGTATAGCTTTGATTATCATCTCTACCCACAACACTCTCCCTTCAGACTTACAGGGAGAAGTCAGAGACAACAAAAACCTCTTTTTTATTTTCATAGAAAAAGATAAATAGAATTTCTAACATGGATTAGCATTGGCTGCTGAAAGTGCTTATTTGCAGCTGTGCAGAGCTGCATCTGGAAAACAGAGCTGGATTACTCATGTTTGAGGCTGCATCTGCCAGATGGTGGCCAGACTTAACCAATTAGCAGGCTCTCTCATCCTGTGCCTAGACTTGCTGTGTGTATATTTGTCACATCCTGGTAGCGTGACTTAAACCAGTACCTATGTGGTCTAAAGGTAGCCACTTTATCAGGTGAGCCGAAACAAGGCTTTGTAGGCTTGGGGCAGCTGGGAGCTGCTCACTGTTGTGGTTTGTCCTGCTGTTCAGTTAAGGTTGCTGCTCCTCATCTGTTAGACTCGTTGATGAGGGCCCAGTCCTGTGTACCTTACTCTGGCATAACTGGAATTCCAGGGCAATGGGAGGTTTGTATAAATAATGAGTGTTGGACCTAACTATGTCTATGACTGATTTTCTTCCTGGATAGTAAGATGAAAAAAATGGAATATGAAAGGGGGAAAATATGATTTTTTTTATTATTATTTTAAAATATAGCTTCCTAACCAAATGCCAGGTTCCATCAAAGCTACATTAAGGCTCTTTACCCTCAAAAAACAAAGCATACTCAGCTTCATAAGGATTTCCCAGTGTTTGCAGAGTCACAAAAAGTACTAAAAGCAAAAATCGGTTTTATTATTTGTATTTGTGGGTCATGCGGGGGGGGGGGGTCCTCTAGACTGATCTGTGCTCAATATCTGGCGAGTCTGGTGGCATGGTTGCAGCCACCTTTTGGACCACGCTGTTGGGGCAGCTGCCAGGGACTTTTTAAAGTACTCAAAGTAGGTAAGAATTCTCCTACCCTGGACATTGCTCCTTCCTCCTCCATACACCCATTTGTCTCTCCCCCATCTGGTGCTGCCACTGTCCCCAGCTGACCCGGGAGCAGGGGCAGTTCCAGAGCCCCTCCTGCCCTGCTTCAGCTGCACAGGGAGCTGAGCTCCTCTGGGATCAGCAGCAGACATCTTTCCCCCTGCCTTATCTCCCCAGGTGTCTGACCCGCTGTGAAATCCCTATTCACCCTTATATCTGTGTGAAACTCACAATCCTTAGTTCACTTCAGTTTCAAAACACTTTTTGGCTGCTCTTATTACCCCATTTTGGATGTACCATAGCAGAGTTTTGCTTTGATTTTGGAAACAAATAAACCTGAAGTATGAAATGTATTATACTGGTGACTGTCATCAATACCAGCATCCCAACAAGTTCCATCACTATAACATTTTAACAGTATCAGGTTCTGCTGATTCCATTATAGGCAGGCAATCAGGCATAAAGTCTGATAAACCAGTCCAGATGACCCTCTTTAACATCTACTCGTTTTAAAGACTTTTAATACAGCAACAATGATAGGAAGGGAATACAAGTAAGTGATCCAAGGAAATATTAAAATCCAACGACAGCAAAAAGATTTGATGAGAGGGGTGTTCAAATTTTAGCTAGTTTTGTTGTTGCTGTTGTATTGACCTGGTTACAGTCTTGGCTGAGAAAATTTTGTCCAGCCTTTACTCCCATCTCCCTCTCTCTCATACTTTGGTCTTAAGTCTTTCCAGAAGCTCTCTACTTGTCATGGAGGAGTACCTCTGTTGACATGCATTGCTACTTAGTTAAACAATTTTATTCAGAATAACAACCTTCAGAAGTCACATGAGAGCCAGGGAAACACTTCAGAAATATTTAAAAATGAAAAATTAAATTGTAAATAATGTCCTCTGCTGAACATAAATCAAACCTAAACCTTTTTTAAGTATGAAAAATGTATTTAAAGTCTATTACTACATTCTTTCTATAATAATGGCTTTGTTTAGCTAAAGCTAAACAAGGAATTCAAACAAGCCAAAGACTTGAATACTTAAACATGATTACTTAAACTTTATTCATAACCTTCAAAATTGGATAAATCAACCTGGTTGAGGGCTGGAGTTCAGCAGAAATCGTGTCGTCTCTACTGATATTTTGCCATTCAATTCTGTGAGGGACAGCATTTTATTTTCTGTCTAGGTACAACATAACTTGAGGTAAGGCTGGTATGTAACCTGCCATGCCGTAGGAGAAATCTTAGGAGGAACTGGGTTTAGAGATGCCCCGTTTAAATTATAGCTCTTTGCTTCTTTCCTGCATTGAGGTAGAATAATTTTGCTGCTGGGATAACCCCAATTGATTATGGGTACCTGTGTTTGCCAGAATGCCATTGCTTTGGCCCTTCTCGGCTTTATTCCCATCTCCCACTAATGCTTTATGAAAAAGAGAAAGCACACTTACTCCTGCATGTCACATGCAAAATTCGGGTCTCTTATCCACTGATATAAAATGGGGTGACCTTCCTTTTTACCCTTTTCATCCTATGTGCAATCCAAGTCACTTCCTAACTTCTCATGCAGCTTGATTATTGAGGTCCAGGTTTTGTGATCTTTGCTTGCGTTGAACAGTACATTTCTCCTGGGATAATCCCATTGATTTCTTTGGGGCTATTTATCGTGTAGTACCATGCCATTCACCAAACAGCTTTGCCTAAAAGTCAAATAGAGGGGACAAAAAAAGCAAGAGGCTACAGAGGAAGCAGACTAGGAGACACGAAATCTGTTCTTTCTCAATGAAAGACATAACAGGCATTTCAGGAAAGTACCGCAAAAGTCTTACAGGGGGTTTGGGAGCCTCTCTTGTTTCACGTTTGTTCATGGAATAAAAAAGGCTATCTGCTTCAACCAGATTTTCATAGGCACATTTTGCAGTACTGACTCAATTACCTGACCTGTGGTTGGTGGGTGAGGAAAGATGGTTTTTTTGGATCAGATGTTTTGGGCAGACTTCAGAAGTGACCACAACTGCTGTACACAAAGGACATAAATTGGTAGAAAAATACAGTGTAAAAGACCTCCTCATATTATGCTCAAGGGGACTCCAGGGACCAGCCAATCCATGCAAGAAGAATAGTGTGAGCGAGATGGGTCCCAGGAAGATTAATCACCACTCTGATGCAGATTTAGCGCATTAGGTGAAAAGATAAATGTGTAAAAAGCTGTGTCAAAACCCATGGTGTGGCCCACACGGTAATTCAGGGTCAGTAATTGAACTTCAGTCTAATTATCCTGGGGAGATAATATTAACTTATAGTTGAGTGTGAAAGAGAGAGTCCATAATTCATCACTCGATGGGGCTGCTCATTGCATTGTGTTATTGAAATATGATGGCTCCATTTTTATCCTGTCATAATGACAACTGATGTGCTTATTTTCTTTCTCTGTGCCTCCAGGGGATGATGAAATAGTAAGCAAACATTCTTTCTGGTGAAAGAGCAGCACTTTATCACACTGGCTTCAGCGCTAAAAAAGCACTTGCAGACTCAGAAACAATTTCCAGAACCAGCACCGAACATCTTGACTAGTGGTTTAGTTATGGACAGGCAAATCGACAAGCACTGATTTCTTTTTTTTTTAATGAGTTGCAATTTCTTCTTCTTCCAGGTATCAGTATTCTCTGTTTATTGTTCTCTTAAGCCTTCCCAAATTTTGCATTCCATTTGTAATATCTTAGGAGACACACTTCTAGAGGAATATTGTTGTAACACAAAGGTTATTCATACAATAGCAATGAATTCCAGGAAGCTACATATCAATTTTCCATATTTGTTTTTTCCTGGGTGTCTACCATTCATTTTGATTTCCA
Source organism: Crocodylus siamensis (assembly GCF_052110815.1). Taxonomy (NCBI): domain Eukaryota; kingdom Metazoa; phylum Chordata; order Crocodylia; family Crocodylidae; genus Crocodylus; species Crocodylus siamensis. Next base: position 120,470,096 of record NC_143397.1, on the reverse strand, counting down.
AGGAACTCCTACACAAGTGTGTGTATGTATAAATATGTATATATACACACATACAGAGACAGAAAGAGAGAGGGAGTCTTGCCAACATGTTTCATAAGTATCAGGGATTGAATCAGACAATAGACAAACCCAGTTTAATTCTAGCCATCACAACTTTTTGAAGAACCATCAAATTCAGACTAATTCAGTATTTTTGTTTAAGTGTATCAATCTGAGTTTTTAAACTAGCATAGATAGTAATGAGAAGCTAGAAAGTAACACACTTTAAATACCTTGAAGCAATGATCACAGGAGATGCTACATTAGAAAAAGTAAAAACAAGAATACCTATTGCCACTGGACAACTAGCAAAGCTAAAGAAAATTCGGACTAGCAGCAGCATCTCAATGAAAATGAAACACCACCTACTACATTCTGTTGTCATTTCAACAACTCTGTATGGCTGTGAGAACTGGACACTCACTAGAGCACTGGAAAAGCAAATTGAGACCTTTGCAATGTGGAGCTTCAGAAGGTTTCTATGTATACCCTACGCTGCACACAGAACAAACAAATCTGTGAAAGATGAAATCAGACAAGCCAGCAAATATGAACCCTTATTTGAAATCATAGGAAGAAAAAAGATGCAGTGGTTTGGACATGTAACAAGAAGGCCCAGCACCCTTACCAAGACCATTTTGCAAGGTGCTGTGGATAGATGAAGAAGACAATGACCTAGGACAAGGTGGGCCACCAACATCAAGGACTGGATAGAATTAAAACTTACTGATTATACAAGGGTTGCAAAAGACTGGGAAGAGTGGAGGAAAGTTATTGCTACATCAAAGGTGCCCTACACTTGGTGAGGCTTTGGGACTGACTTGGCTTGGCTTGACTTGGTGTGTATATCAATGAATGGTTGGCTTTGTGCAAACATTTTTTTTTCTAACTGGACAACTAAGGCATTTATCAGAATCTGGATTGTGGTAGATTTCCACTGCAGGCATAAATTGTCGGAACAGATCACATAAGAGAAGTCACAGGATACTGCTGATGTGTTTTGGGGTAGCTGATTCAATCCCATTTGATCAGATCAGATCAGTCAGCACAGAAATAGTGCAAAATAGTGCCCAGTCCAAAATATCTGAATCTCTTTAGGGCCGAAGTGAGGAAGCTTTGAAGAGTATTACTCTGGATACTATTTTTCCAATAATTGACACCAGACATACAGGAGAGGAAGCAAGTAAAGGCAGCATAAGCAGCACTAGAACATATTTTTGGGGGGACTGGGCAGTGCGGAAAGTGCCCACCTGACCCTACCCATCCCTCCCACAGGACCATTCTGGGGCTGGCATGCACTGGTGAGGTGCACACGGTGGTAGAGGGGTGTGTGCATAGCAGGGGTGCTGGGCAGTGACACTGAAACTGCTGTGGCCAGCCCAGTTTGGGGGGCTAAGCACCATTAGCCCCGGCCTTCCACCACCTTCATAAAGCAGTGAACATAGATGGAGTACAGAGCAGAGATGCATGGGCTCAAATTCAAGAAAAGACAAGTAAATGCCCTTGAATTAAAGAACATATTTGTGTTGTCAGCAATATTGTTCAGGTGAGAAAATATTTAGTGATGATGGTGTAGAAAAGAGATATTGTGGGAGATGATATAGACATACAGGCCATTTCACCATGGCAAAACAGGTATCCTTTATTAGAAATGGAGAGGCCAGACCTACACAAGATTCAGACACAGCTGAATATAGTAAATTGTTGTTTAATATAGAGAGGTGGGAATGTTCATTGGGATATTAGTTGAGCTTATTATTCCAGCAATAGCTCTTTGTCAAACTCTAATGATGCAAAAGGCTGATTTTTCCTGAAAAGTTTTCAGTGCAGGTCTTTCTCTGGAAGTTCCTGCTGAACTTCACAGTTCTGTTGTGTGATAAAGTCACAGTGACATGGCAAAATTGTGAGCAAGTTCACAACAGCAAGGCATAGCCTTTAGGAAAGCTCCTAATGAAGTTTCATGAAGTGACAAAATTGACTGACCAAACAACATCTGTAAGAAAAGCTTAGATTTCTGAAATCTGCCCCACTGCAGGTCAGACCTGTGGGGAAACTCGTTCTGCTTTGGTTCCATAGCTCTGGGTCCTGAGAAAGCACTAGTGTCTGGAAGCTCACACGAGAAGATATGAAAATTGGCAAATAGGCCCACTGTGCAGTACACATTGGAGAAATATAACTAACCTCACTGAAAGGAGAAAAACATAAGGTGGAAATGTGCTCACTCACCATGTTTCCTCAGGTTCAACCTACTCTTATTCTGATGCACAGAGAACTGGTGGGAATTATTTTGTGCTTTTTAGAATTGCAGGATTTTGAGAAAGGCAAAGTCATGGGCAGGCACCTGCACTGGGAAAAAAGTTTTCATACCATTCTTCCTCTCCATTCCCATCTGCATTTTAGCACAAAGGCTAAAAATGAGAAATTCACAAATGAGAAGCAATAAAGTTTGACTCAGGCATTTGTAATTCTAGATGGATAAATATTTGTAGTGTTTGAGGCTTGGGATTCATTCCTGGATTTTTTTTTTTGTCCCAAATTGACACAGGATATCTTTTGTGCACTCTTCAATAATTCTGAAGCCCTTACAGACACAAGACCACAAACTGTGTTTTCAATTAAATCCACTGAGAGAAGAGTTGAACCAAAGGAAGATACCAATGTAACTAAAGAATATTAAGGGACCAAAACCTTTTAACTTTTTTATTTCTGCTGGTATATTGGCCTGAATGTTATTGTTTATTTATTCTCTTGGTTTATTACCTAATATAATAATAATGATGACAGCAATGTTGATATCATTATTATTACTAATATCTAATATGATTTAATTACTTTGTATTTACAAGATTAAAAACTCAGTTTAAAGGTAGAAGTTAATCATAGAACAAAGATTGGGAAGACAAATTAGAGGGAATATTTAATCTGAAACATGGGAGAAAATTCTGTTTCACCTAGTAGACAAGTAAAGTAGGGCATGCCCAGATGAGTGTGCACGTGCCTGTTACAATATCTCAAACCAGTTTGAGATGCCACAAGAGGCACACCGGGAACAAAAAAGTATTCCCCACACTTCATATTTGCAGCTCAGGCTCTAAATTTGACACCTGGAAATCCAGGTATAAAAAAATAAAACTCATGGAAAGAAAAGTGGTGCAGGGGATGCTCCTGCAGCGTACCCTGAGGCAACCAGAAGCTGAGTCCTCCAGAGAGAAGAAGGCTGAAGCATGACCTGGGCCTGGGCCCTGTCCCTGCTAAGTGTGAGGTTGGGGGGGACTGTGAGGTTTCATGGACATGTTGTGCATATGGGGTAGGTGGGGGCTAGGGAACTAGGGGGGTTGTGGGGTATGTGGGAGGTTATGGGAGGATTTGTGGGGTTAGTGACTGGGTATATGGAGTTTGTGGGGGAGTTGTGGATGTAGGGTTTCTGGCGGGATTTTGAGGGGAGCCGCCATGTGCCCATCCCCCACCCCCTGTGGTGCACAGTCACTGGTGCTGGCAGCAGCAGCCAATCAGGCCATGCCCACTGCAGCACAGCCCCACAGGGCACAGTGCCCCCTTACCCACTGCCAGTACATGAGGAAAAGACCCAGCCTGACCCAGCCCAGCCTGGCCTGTCCCAGTAGCATGCCTTTGGACAGAACTGGGATGGCTTCTGCCACCAACTGGGCTAGTGGGGCAGGCCAGGGTAGGCTGGACCCATTTGCCATGTACAGACTGCAGGTCAGACAGTACTACACCTTGTGGGGCTATACTGCAGCAGGCACAGCAGTGCTGGCTGTTGCTGTCAGCACTAAGGACTGTAAGTCACAGGGGGCAGTGGGGCAGGCGAGTGGCAACCCCCCTCAAACCCCCAGTAAACCCCACACCTATTTACACACTCCACAGCCCCCCACATCCCATTGCACTCATCCACACCCACACACACCCCACATCCCCCACACACTCCCACACACCCCACATCTCCCACACCACACCCCATATCCCCCATTCTCCACACCCCACAACCCCCCACAACCCACACCCATCACACCCCTTCCCAACACCCTCCTCCTGCAAACCCTACGTCCCACCCCACCTTTTAGACTCTGCATGCCCAGCTGCCAGACAGGATGAGACCTGCTGGCAGGAGCTGTGGCTGCAAGGGCAGCTGTCTGCATATCCTGGTTGGCGAAGGCGTCAGGGGAAACTCTGATTTTTCTATGATAAAAAAATCAAAGGCAAACACTAAAGTATACAGACATTTAGAATGTATTTTATTATGATGATAGAAGCATGGGTAGACTTCCAAATTGCTTTAAAATTATAAATATATCAATAAAACATTACCCAACTGATCTCAACCCCCTTCTTCCTCTCTCTCACTCTCTTTCTCTTTATACACACACACACACACATACACACACATAGTGTGGTGTTTTGTTTTAATTGTGGAAGAAAATGGAGTTTTGGGTATTTTAAAGAGTGAGTTGGGGATTTTTTTATCAGAGAATTTGCAATTTTTAAACAGAGAACACCAGGATTCCTGCTAGTGAAGCAAGTGTCAGGACCCAGGCAGAGTATCTTGCCCAGTGCCAGCACTGGGGATCCAGCTGGAGGACAAATGAGGTTTCTGACCTCTTGGCCATTTGGGTCCAGGAGGACATGCTTTGACAGTTCAAAGTAGGCCACTACACTCAGCACATCTTCCGGGTGATAGCTGCCTAGATGGCAGGGCAGGGACACACCTGGCAGCAGCACTGCATAAAGGCCAACTGTGTAGCCACAACTCACTGGCAGCTGGCCCAGAGGTGCAGACAGCTCTGCTGCAGTACCCATGCCACAGCCCAGGCTGCTGTGTGGTCCCTGTCTGGGTCTAGCAGGTGTGCAGCCATGGGGTTGCAGGTCCAAGAGGGTGCTGCAGTTGGTATAGGGTGCAGGTGCCACTCTAGGTCAAGACTACTGCAGCAGTCCAGCTGGCATGGGGGGCTAGTGTCCCCATATGTCAACTGGCTGGGCTTCAGAAGCTCCTGAGAGCAAGTAGCCCTGAGCTGCTCACCAAGGTACCTTTTTATACTGCTGGAGCCAGCACAGGCACTGTCCCCAGCCTTTAGCTCCCCCAGCTGCAGATCTGGGAGGAACTGGGCAGGGTCAGTTTGCTCCAAGTGGTCTAACTTGCCCCACACTAAACTGCATGTTCAGGCAGATGTGCTGAGGCACAAATCTCCAGCACAAATTTGTGCCACTGCTATTTAAGCTGCTGCAAGTGCATATGCCTGCCCCTGTAGTATAATTTGTGACCAGTACTGAGTTACTGACTCACAAGTACAAGTGATTCTGTTACCTCTCTAAGCGCATAAATACCACTGTTATAGGCATAGGGGGTGTGTCCAGATGAGCATGGCCATGTGGTATGTGGCACCACAGACATGTCCACAGTGCCACATACCTCACAGTCAGGCATTCTTTGCACTGCACAAGCATGCTGCTTGTGTGCGCACTGCTCAGTTTTTTTTCCTGTGGGTTTTTTTTTTACTCCTGGATATCCAGGAGTCAAAACAAACTGTGCAGAAAAAACCTGGAGCAACTCATGCACGGGTAATGCACATGGCTGAAAGGCAGAACTGGGCCACCCAGATCCATGCTTTGGCTGCCGGCCCAGCTCCACATGGCAGGATCACCACAACTGCAGCCCTGGCAGGCCCCCAGGACCCCAGGTAAGGCTGTTGGGACCAGCATAGTAATGGCTCCAGCCTCCCCTACCACCCTTGGGGTAACTTGCTGCTCATGAAAGTGCATGTGGCATAGGCATTCCCTGGGGACAGGTAGCTGCGGTGCAAGGTGCACTGCTGCTACTTGTCCATGGGGAACCAAATGTCCACACTCATCTGGACACGGCCAGGGAGATGTCTGCATATCTCCAGAGGGTGATCACATTCCTATAATGAATGCACTATATAATAAGTAATAGATTTGTTCTCACACGTTTGTAGGGTAACTCAGAGTTAGTTGCTGGCTGCACTTTGATCATCAACTTGATGAAACAGAATTCTGTCCATGGAGTAGACAGAAACATGTACACAAAATTACATGAAGCACATGTCAATGGAAAGAGAATTAACAAAGCAAGACTCAGAAAATGAGTTTTTGATATTTACCACAAGGTGAAAGCCCAGGCAGATCATATATCAGTGCTTATAATTCATGTAACCAGAAACTAAGTGCTACAGTGTGATGACTAAGAAAACTATTTTCTGTTGGTCTAATATTTACTATGTGTATTATTTAATATTTGATAAATTAAATAAAGTCTATATGCAAAAATACGTTATTAAATAGCTGACATTTTTCAACACTTTATTAAATACGTTTTCTATGTGTTTATAAGGAATATTATTTTTTCTAATAGTCTAATGTTTTGGGAGTTGACTTGTATGTTTTTGTAAGGAAATTAAATTATTTTGAAAAAACCTGTAAGCCACTTTATGTACTACTTGATTGTACATGTATAAAACCATGAATTACATTTACAACTGTGTGCTGACAACTGTATATCTATCAGTACATATAACAGAACATTTTAACTCCCACAATCCATACTCTCATACTATTGGAGTATCTAATTTTGAACTTGAGAAAATACAGTAGGAACAATGTAGATATATTTCCTCAAAGGTTTCCTGAGAACTCACTTTGTTGAATTACAAATCCAGATATAATGGAGCCTTTCTGAAGCATAAAATAATCACACGTCAAATAAAAATGGTTAGTGTATTGAGTTAATTAAGCCACTGAGCTGTACCAGCGGCTACGTTCATCATCCAAGGATCCTGCTGTCTTTTAGAATGAGAGGGACTCAGTGTGTATCATCCATCTCTGATCTTTCAGCAATCCTACAGTCAACACAAAAAATTAGAAATAAAAACATAGAATGTAGCAAAAGCAGTATTTTTCTTTCTTCCCATAAACCTAAACACTTTTATCTTTTAAAAAATGGTTACATTTACATTTACTGACTCCTGTATACAAGGCATAATGTCAAGAAATCCTTTTGCTCTTTAATAAAACTTATCGTAATGTCTAAATGCTTGATTTATAGACAGGTCTGTTGTCACCTTGACTGCCTGAACCCTTTCGTTTACTTCAAGAGTTCCAAGACAGGTCATGATATTTACACTAGGTCAGAATAATAATGTCACTAGGTTCACGTTCCCTGACAATAGTCTGTTTATCTCATTTAAATAATGAACATGATTGGTGGAAATTGCAAACTGAAGCCATAACACAAAAAAGATAGTAAAAATAAACTGTGGACAATATTAAGCAAAAGATTGACATGAATCATGACCCACTAGCTCCAGTTTGTAGTCATTTATTTTTAATTTACCTTGATAAAAGAGTTTTGATAAAAAATCCCAATGAAGATGAGAAATAAAATGAAAATATGTTTTCTAAGCATGTTCTGAGAAAGGAATTATACTTCCCTCAAATGCTAGAAAATGAACTGTGCTGATCTCCTGCTACAGGGTTGTCAACTCTCCATAAATTTATGAATAGTCCATAACAAAAACTGAGCTAAAAAAGCCTGTCTGTGAACTCTGTTAAAAAATGAAACCATCCATAAAAAAACTAAGAAACACTGAGCTTATTTGAAGATCTGTTATAGCTAGGGATGTCCTGAAATTGTGATTTCATAATTTTCATGGAAAATATTAAATCAGGCATTTCCTGCAAAAATCTGAGAAATCCAAGGAAAAAGGAGCTCCACAAAAAAGTGGGGATCTGTGTAGAAATAAATGGCTTTTCTCCCCCCACCCCCCGTGCAACCGTTAAGATGGCTGTTGCCTCTACACCTGGCTGCTAATTGTGTGAGAATGCTGCCGTCATGCAGCCTCTCAGCCCTGCAGACTGGGCAGATAAGGAAAAGCACAGCCCTGCTTTTTTTTTCTCTAGTAAGTGGGTGCTGTGGAAGATGAGAGAAGGGGGCAGGGGGGAGTTGGGCTAAGCCAGGGGCAGCATGGCTGGGCTGTGGTGGGGAGAAAAGAGCTGGGCTGATGGGAGCAAAGCCAGGCCAGGGCAGAGGGGGACAGGGGGATCCAGCCAAGGGGCAGCAGTAGTGGCAGCCCATGTGTCTGCTGGCCACCCCAGCCAATTAGAGGCATAGAAGGTGTGGCCACAATCTGCATGTGAAATTGGAGCCTGGGCCACAGCAAGCCCATGACATATGGCCCCAGGCTGCACAATTTGAGTACATCCCTTTAGAATGAGGCTAGATTGAAGTATCAATGGACAGATTGAGCAGAGCAGCACCACCTGGTGTCTAAGCAGGAGCACAGATTGGTATCTTGCAGGGAACTGTATGTCACACCCTTCGTGCCTCCTGCCCCAGCCATAGGCTTCAACTACATCTTGCATCTGTTGCCTATCTATAACAGCTGCTTGATGCTCACCACAATGGTATGTAGGCCTACACAGCCCCTGGCCAGGCAGGATAGAGCTGCAGGTCTGGGATGAAGCTGCAGGGTGGGGGGAAAAGTTAAATGTAGTTGGCTGGAGTATCATGGTGTGGGGTGTAGCCAGGGTTATCAAGGTAGGGGTTAATAGGGGACCACTTGGGACTAGGCAGCATGGTATAAAACTATTACAGCAGTCAAGCAGAGTTACCAACCCAAGATTTTTCTTTTTATTGATATTGTGCAAAGTTTTTACTGACAGCCATACTTTTTTATTATGTTAGTATTAAACCCATAAATCTGAACTCAACCCATATAACTGCTGTCCAGGGCCTGGTAGAAGCATTAAATTTACATTGTATAAACATATATCAGTAAAACTGGTGTCCATAAAAAAGTTTGGTTCTCAGTGGGTGCATCTACATAAGATGCTTTACTGCACAGTAGAACAGTTTATTGTGCAGTAAGTATCCATGTCTACATGTGCACTTACTGCACAGTAAACTGCTCTACTTATGAGTAAATTTGCTACCTGCAAATGCAAGTAGCAAATTTACTCACGAGTAGTTAACTGCACATTAATGTACATATAGATGCTGACTCCCAGGTAACCTCACCACTAGGTGGCCTACTTCAGGCTAGCCACAGAGCCCTAGGGCTAGGAGCCTCTCCTGCCCCAGGGCTCGGCCAGCTCCATGCCTGCTCCAGCCCCAGGCCCTTAAAAGTGCACAGGGTTGCTGAGGCCCAGGGGCACATGCTGGCAGCTTGTGGCCACTGCTGGCCACCATATGCCCCAGCACAGGCCCCAGGGCAACTTCAGCAGCCTACCCACACCCTAGCGCTGCTCCCTGGCACCACAGTGCTACACAGCTGCCAGGGCCACATTGTCCAGCTCTTCAGAGTGCTTCAGGCACCTGCCATGCTAAACCTGGGATCACCCAGGGCCATCCATTTCTGGCCATCAGGGCCAGGGCCACCAGAGCTAGCTCCAGTTGGCCACAGACAACCCACAGCAGCCTGTCTGGACCCTGCACCTGCTGCCTGGCAATGCCTTGCCATATGCCTGCCAGCTGCACACAATGCCCCTTTGCTGAGCACTGCAGGCAGCTGCCCAGGCCTGGCAACACCAGGACTGCTGTGTGGTGGTCCAGCAAGGAATTATGGCAGCCACACTGGCATCCTCCCTGATGCCACACACTGCCTCCCAGGAGGAGACTCCCAGCTTCTGCCAGGAGGAGACTGCAAACCTGATATCACTGTGGGGCTAGGCTCAGGTGTTCACCCAGTTTGTGTAGGGTGCGTGCTCTAACACCCGCATTTGTGAGGGGCTGTCAGGCCATTTGCAGGAGTGTGGGCACAACCAGTTGGTGTGCCAGTGCTGTATAAAGGTCAAGGCTTTGCAGGCACAGTGGGTCACCATCACTGACCACAACCACTGGTTGGCAACTGCCCATAAGTCGATACTCTTTATGAGGAACCTGGATGATGTTATCATGTCCTGGGACCCTGGGTGCAGCCGTGTTTTGTATTTGACCACAAGCAGCCTACCTGAGCAACTACTATGGCCTGGAACCTTTGGTGATGTGTCACTGAGGGAGGACCCCTCGGGCCACCAAGAGCCATACCACTGAATTCCCCACCTTCAACATTACCCACCAGCTCTGGGAGCCTGGGTCAATGCCTGTCCCACCAGCTCTGCATCCTCAGGCCTACCCATATGGCCATGCTGGTCATGGCACTGCCAGCCACCAACAGCTTCAGCTTCTCTCCAGAGGAGGCCCCTGCCCAGGCAGGTACACACTGCACTCCTCTGACTCAGAACACTGCCAGGAGCCATGCATCCTTGCCACCAGCTGGGAATAACCCAAGCATCCAAGCACACAAGACTTATGCACTTTGTAAGCCCTGCACTGGGGGGAGGGGCCCTCCCCTTCCCAGATCCTTCCCTGGCCCCTGCCCTTGTTCTTGCCACTTCCCTGGCATGGATGCACTGCCATGGCCCCCAGGTTTTCCCCACACAGCATGCAAGGAGGCAGGAAACAGTTTAAATCTTCATTAAGCAGCCTGTGGCCCCTCAGGTAGATGGGCACCAGTCTCTCACATGTTGAAGAATGCATCAATGCCAGCAGCGATGTCATTTCTTAGCTGTGGGGAACAGGGACATGTAGGACAGCCACAGGTAGCCCTCCAAGGAGTGGTGGAGGTTGCAGGGCAGGGTGGGCTTCCCTACCACATCTTTGAAGCTAAAGGCCCCGTGCCAGGTGCACAACTGCATCCAGGGCACTATGAACTTCAACAGCAGCAGGGCATAGTGGGTCAAGTACCCCCCAGTCCACGCAGAAAGATCCTCCTGCTGCACCCAGAACCTTCACAATAGGGTCACACTTGGGGCACAACACTGCCAAGGAAGGCGGGGGAGGCTGGCCCTGAGATGCCTCCCCAGAGAGGTTCCCTGTGGGGAGGGTGGTGATGCCTGCAGCTCTTCATCCCAGTCATCTGGGATCCCTGTGCCCCCCAAGCCCAGGAGCCATGGGCTTAGCAGTAGCACAGGAGACAGACTGGCATGCAGGAGGAGTGGGGGCATGGCTCTGGAGCCATGGCAGCAGGTGCTGCCAGGAGTCAGGCCTATCCTGGCCTGGGAACGAGGCAGGGGAGGCACCCAGCTGCTCACTAGCACCTGGGGAGTGAGTGGGGTGGGGGGCTTGGCCTGAGGCTGCCTGACTTAACATGGTCCATAGACACCCATGCGCATGACCCCGATCTGATAGCCTCTGGTACACAGCAACTTATCTCAGAAATGTTGCAAACTCTCACAAAAAGCCTCTTTCTCCTGGATCTGAAGGTCCTTCAGCTACACATGGGGGAGAGCCACCAGTTGGCAGGTGGGATGGCAGCTCAGGGTCACTGCACACCCCCAGTATCATGCTCACTGTGGACAGTTCTCCAAAAACCACTTTATTCCAGTCACAGAAACAGACCCCACTCTCTCCCTAGCAATATAACCAGCCCCCCCTTCCCCTCCCCACAGAACTCCTCCCTCCCTATCCACAGTCCTGGTCCCACTGGAAGCAGGTCCTCCTCCATACCTGTGTGGAACCAGGGCAAGAGGCAGGACTGGGCCCAGGTGGGGGGCACTGAGTGGTGCGGGACCTGGGCTGGGGGCTGGGGTGAGGGCTCCTGGATGATTGAGGTGGCACTGAACCTCTGCCTAGGCCCACAATGGGGACTTGCTCCTGGGTGGTGAGTGGCTGCCAGGGGCTAAGTGAGGTTGTGGCTGAAGGTAGGGTAGTGGGCAGCATGAAGGCAACCATCAGGGCCAGGAGAGTCTCCAGCACCCAGCAGTGCTCCTCCATCACCTTCACTGCCTTGGACACCAGCATAGCCTGCTGCTCCAGGGTCTTGATGTGTCATGTGTCCAGCGCCTTTGAGTAAGGATGACTGGATCTCTCACTCATTTAAAATGAAACAAAAAAACCCAAAAAAACATATTGGAGAAGGAGAACTGATGCCCACATTTTTCATAAAAGCCCAGTGGTTACAGCACTTGCCCAATGATTTGGGTGTCCCACTGTCAGAGTACAAACCCACCTGCCCTCTCCATTGGGATCATGTCCTAACAATGAATTTATAAACTAGGCTACATGTATTTTGGAGAGTGAGGAAGGGGCCCTCCCTCCTGTTGAAGACCCTGATATACTGAGGAACAATAATACAAGATCCATTAAGCCACACATAGAGCAATGAAAAGGAAACACGGCTCTTTAGACAAGGGATGAGGGTAATCCCCAGGGAAGGATAGTGACTGCTCCCAACAGAAGCATAGCTGGACAGCTTCATTGAAGATACAGCCATACAATGCCAGAGAGCTAATTTTTGCACTCCCCATTCTCACAAATTCAGCACCCAGAGCTGCTGCCCCAATTACGGCCTTCCGCACCAATTAATTAATTTTTATCTATGATTCTAATATAATATTAAGCAGTTCTGAGAGCAGGAAATGAAAGAAATATTAGGTGTTTACAGGATTTTTATGGCTTTCTTATTTGGACTTGTTAGAACTTAGGTGTTTAAATTCTTAAATTGATTAAAATGGCAATGCACCAGCAGCCACAAATCTCATTAAGTACCTAAATTCATTAGGGCTCCATTTCAGGTTGGAATATTCCTTAAACTTCATCCTAGGTCCCATGAACACACTGAAAAGAAATTCAGATGGACGACTTAGGCATACCCCAGCCTCTGACTGACCAAACTTCATTGACATAGTGTGTTCCTAAGAGGCACCATCACTGGCTGTACAGAGATCCAAGACCCCTAAACAAGTCATTCTGCACTGTGCTCCTTAGGCACAAAGGTTATCAACAGTTAAGCAGGACAATGTTTAGGTGGAGGTGCATAGTGAGACAGTTTGGGCAGAATCCTATTTCACTTAACATGGCTAAATAATAGTTTCAAAGCTGCATAACTTCAGGTTTTCAAACTTACACCCAGGGAGCAGGAGATCCAGGCTTCAGGGCCCTGCAACTAGGAGAATCTGAACTTGCATCTCCTGCTCTCCAATAAAAGTGCTGTAAGACTATAGGTGCTGTAAAACCATAATGCACTGTAAGATCAAATTGCCCATGCCCTCTCTATCCCTCCTCCTGAAGCTGGTTCACTGAGCAATCAAAAGAAGGAGGTTGAGGGGCACCTGAAACCTGAGGTTCCTGCTCTATGGGTAAGTGCCCGGGGTGGATTCAACCTGCCAAGTGATTTCTTCTGGCACATGAAACCTAGATATTGAGACCATTTTGGGAGCAGTGGAATTATGCAATGTTCAATGGCAGCCAGGTCGCACAAGCAATGTTGGAAATTCAGTGCCAGGGAGAAATGATGGCAGTGAGGGCAGCCAAGTTAAAAACACCTGCCCTCCTCAAACTGATATCGTTATTGTGGTTTGCTGCTCTGAAAAGGTTTCCAACCCCTGCTGTAGACTAGTAAGCTAAAAATACCCAAACAAAAAACAGAGCTTTGACTTGCAGAGAGCAAATCAGGAAAGCCAAGGCTGCAATGGAACTCCAGCTAGCTACAGATATCAAGGACAATAAAAAGTCCTTTTTTAGATATGTGGGGAGCTGAAGGAAAAGCAAGGGCAACATTGGACCACTGCTAAACCAGATGGGGCAAATGACAACTGACACCCAGGAAAAAGCGAACTTGCTAAATGGGTACTTTATGTCAGTTTTTCACCAGTTCCATGGGATGGCCCTGCCCACTATGGGTCAGAGAGGCCTGGGTGAGGGAGATTCCTTGCCCTCCATTGAAGCTCACCTCATAAAGAAACACCTTGACAGGCTGGATACCTTCAAGTCAGCTAGCCCTGATGCATTACACCCAAGGGTACTCAGGGAGCTGGCAAGCATCATAGCTCAGCCCCTGGCACAGATCTTTGAGAGCTCTTGGCACTCTGGTGAAGTGTCCGATGATTGAAAGAGGGCCAATGTGGTGCCTATCTTCAAGAAATGGAGGAAAATAGATCTGGCAAACTACAGGCCCACCAGCCTGACCTCTATCCTGGGGAAGGGATACCCAGCATATATTAGTTGTGGGTAGGTCTTGCTTGACCAATCTCATTTCCTTTTATGACCAGGTGACCCATCACCTGGACAAGAGGGAAGAGATCGACGTCATATACCTCAACTTTAAAAAAACCCTTCAATCTGGTATCCCATGATCACCTCTTGGCTAAACTGGCTAACTGCGGCCTTGACGTCACCACGATCCACTGGCTCGGGAAATGGCTCTGCATTAGGACCCAGAGGGTAGTGGTTGATGGGAGCCAATCTTCTTGATGCTCTGTGACCAGTGGGGTCCCACAAGGCTCTGTCCTAGGGCCTATACTGTTTAACATCTTCATCAATGATGTGGACATTGGTGTTGCAAGCGGACTGACCAAGTTCGCTGACACCACCAAACTCTGGGGTAAAGCATCCACACCTGAAGGTGATTCAGGCGGATCTGGACAGACTCATGAAATGGGAAGATGAGAACCTGATGGTGTTCAACACTGAAAAATGCAAGGTTCTCCACCTTGGGAGGAAAAACCTGCAGCATGCTTATAGGCTCGGTAGTGCTACGCTGGTTAGTTCTACAGATGAAAGGGACTTGGGGGTCATAGTTGACCACAAGATGAACATTAGCCTTCAGTGTGATGCTGCAGTTAGTAAAGTGAGCAAAATGCTGGCTTGCATGCATAGATGCTTCTCGAGCAGATCCTGGGACGTCATTCTCCTGCTGTACTTGGCCTTGGTGAGGCCGCAGCTGGAGCACTGCATCCAGTTTGGGGCTCCACAATTCAAAAGGGATGTGGAGAAGCTTGAGAGGATGCAGAGGACAGCAATGCACATGATCAGAGGTCAGGAAAACAGACCTTATGATGAGAGGCTGAGAGCAATGGGACACTTCAGCCTGGAAAAGCGCAGGCTCAGGGGTGATCTGGTGGCCACCTATAAGTTTATCGGGGTGCTCATATGGCTCTGGGGGAATGTCTGTTCACCAGAGCCCCCCAAGGGATGACAAGATTGAACAGTCACAAACTCCACTGTGACCAATTCAGGCTGGACGTAAGAAAGAACTTCTTCACTGTCTGAGCCCCCAAGGTTTGGAACAGACTGCCACCGGATGCGGTTCAAGCACCCACTTTGAACGCCTTCAAGACACATTTGGATGCTTATCTTGCTGGGATTCTATGATCCCTGCTGACTTACTGCCCCTGGGGCAGGGGGCTGGACTCGATGATCCTCCGGGGTCCCTTCCAGCCCAAACGTCTATGAAATCTATGAAATCCATTGTTTTGGTTCAATGAGACATGTAGGGCTATTTTATCACATTACAGGGTGATGCGGAACCTAAAACTATGCACAAGTGCTGAACTCCATAGCTGTGTGCCTGCCATTTAGTTATGTAAAATGAAATAGGATTCTGCCCTTTGTATACTGGACTAGGCATACTTAAACACATCCTTTTCTGGATCTGACCCTTTCTCCAGGCATTGGCTATATTGTACCTTCAGACACAGATTGAAGCTTGGATTTGTGGAGGGGTTCTACAACTCCAGAATTAGTCTTGTAATCAAGAGTCGTGGGGTCAGGAGGACAAGCTGCTGTGCTGGGGCCTGAGCCAAAAGGGTTCTACTCCATGACAGGGCATCAGGGATTTTTTCCTTCTGCTTTGGACATTTTGGACTAGGCTTGCTTGGAACTGTGCATAAGACTCTCTGGCTTCCTATCTCTTTTTTTTTCTGACTCCCACCTGTCTAAAAGTCTCTTGCTTCTGTTTATCTCCCTTTCTGATTCTTTTCTTGCATTTTCAGTGTTTTTTCTTCTTTTTCTCTGCTGTCTGTCCCCTGCCCCCTCACTTCTGGTTTTTTTGTCTGTGAGTTGCTACTTTACGGCTTTTTTCTTTACTGTTTCTTTCTCTTTTTTGCTTGTTTGTTGCAGGGAGTTATCCTTTTTTTATATCTTGCCTTTCAAGGGGTGCTCTTAATCCCCTCACACACAGTTTTTTTTTCTTTTTTTCTGTTTCTGTTTTTTTCCTAACCCTCATAACACCCCCCCCAACCCTTTTCACTCCACCCCTTTCCCCCTCCCATTTATTTTTTTATGGCCACATTCCCAGACACTTATTTCTATAGTTAAAATACACAACTTTTTATTCATTCCCTTAGTTTTAGCTTTTGGGATTAACCCTGTCCTAGCAGGAATGGCTTCTCCTACACCCAGTGGCTGGCATGGGGATGCCTCTCAAGACCTCCCCCTTAGGGGTTCACACCCCTCCCTGTGTCGGGGTTCAGGTCTGCATAAGTGCCCTAGCTTGTCTCCTGGGACAGTGTAACCTATGTTTTGTGGGTTGTGTTAACACTGTCCCAGTGATTTACCTGAGCACTTCCACCCTGGTCAACAGGGTGTGCATGGAGGGTCTGGACATCGTGGGTGTACACTATCTTATCATGCCCCTAGATACCCAGACTGATTTCTAACATGCCCCCACATGTGTCCACCTGGGAGCTGGCCAAAGGACTCAAATTCTATGGGGTTCCTATGAGTCTCTTTCAGTGACTGACTATCAGAAGCAAGGACCTGAAGCTGAAGCATATCCTGTCCTTTTGAAGACAGGTTTTCATGCTCCTCAGGGAGGGCCATCAGTCTCTGCCTCACTCCTTGAACCTCACGCTCGATGGGTGGAAGTTTGTGATGGATGGCACATCCATTTCTGGGACATAGGCCATGCCCAGTAAGGCTGGGAGCTCTTCCCAACCTCCTTTCACTCCTGTTCCATCTGAAGGAGTTGGGGTCTCCGGCACAAGAGCACCATCCAGTGGAGGGGCTGGGACTACTGCCCAGCCCTCTCCTCTGCCTATTCCACCTAGGGTGCCCACCCCCCATGGTGCAGAGGCCCCACCAGGTGGAGGGGCTGATGCTTCTACCTGCCCTCTGCCTGCCCCAGCTGGGGGTGGACAGTGACTGTGGCTCCAAGGCCCTGTTGGATGATGGGGCTTGGGCCTCTTCCTGGCCACCCTGCACCATGGCCTTGTCTGAGGTGACTGAGGTGGCCCCGGGGAGGTGGGTCAGGAATGTTCTGGCCCATCGCCTATGAAGGGTCAGCTACCTGCCACTAAGAAGAAGGAGAACAGAGAGAAAGGTGAAGGGGGGCTCTCAGGACACTCTATCCCCACTGGGATCCTCCCTGGCTGGTGCTGGGTGGGGCCCTGCTGGAGAGCCTGACCCCACTCCAGCTGTCATGCCAGCAACCCTGTTGCATGTGACCACGGACAAGGATGACTTGGAGGTGAGGGAAGTAATGGCGGGGGTCATCAACCCCTCGCTGTCTCCTAGGTTCCAAAGACAGGTGGTAGTAAAGATGATACAGAATGCCTCTCTTCTGCAGGCCTGACCCAAGGGGCAGCAGAGGAGTCTGCTGACCTCTTGGTCACATCTCAGTCTACTAGATTGGATGGAGATCCAGCTTTCTCAGTGTGAGCAGTTGAAGGTTTTGTTATATGTACTATTTTATTGACCAGGGTAGGAATAATTTGTTTATAGAGGGCTTTGGTCTGTAGGACCATGTGGCCGGGTTTTCTGACTACATAATGGTATGTTAGGCACCATGTGTAATAAAGCACAGGTGTCTGTCACGGTGTGATGTTATGAATGCAATGACATGGTGTTCTTAGTTTGATGGTGATTTCTTTGTCTTTGTCTTTGCTTTGTATATTGTACCTGGACCCTGGAGGGGGCAACTTTTTGTACCGCAAACCCCTGAATAAAGTAGTTGAAAAGTCAAAAGTCTTTCCTTGGACACACTGGACCAGGCTAGCTTGGTTAAGCCTGTTGGAGTGTGTCTCCTGGAGGAAGGTGACAGCCAGCTGCTTCTGGCACAGGAGCTCCAGGATGGCTTCCCGTTTCACTGGATCTCAACAGCCACTGATGTTAAAAGCGGCAAAGGTTGTGGCTGCCATGGGTTTGGGTATGGGAGAGGAAAACCAAGGAAGATGTAGACAAAAGAGCAACTCCCCAAGAGCAGAGCAAAGGCAGAGACAGGTCGAGAAAAGGTCTATCGTGCCCTACTCTACTCCAAGGACCCTGCCAGGCCCCACTCATCTCTCACCCACTGGGCGAGCTTCTCAAGGCAATAAGCCATCTGCCTAGTGCCCAGATCTTGCTGCATTAACTTGGCTGCAGTTCTGGCAGCCTTGATGAAAACTTTAGGGTCTGCGCACCATTGGGTGATGCGCGCCGCTACGTTCTTTTGTCCTTTCATCTGTTTTAAAAAGGTTAGGAGCCCCCCATAGTCAGGACTGACCCGGGGGGGTCTGACAACATGGGCTGCACACTTCCAACAGAGGAGCGGCGAGGCTGCACACTGGTTGGAAGCTCTGCATCTACACCCTCAATATCTAAACCCATCAACCTCTTCTAATCGTCTAGGTCAAGGTCTGGCTCTGGAAGAGCAAGCCCCACCTTCTTGGGGGGAGAGAGGTCATCCCACTCTCGAGGCCACTTGCAACACTCAGAAAGCTGGATTTCCATCTCACAAGCCTCCTCGTCTAATTCAGTGGCCTGGGACATGACTAAGAGGTCAGCAGAATCCTCTGCTGCCCCCTGGGTCAGACCCCCAGAAGAGACAAATTGTGCATACATCTTTCTGCCACCTGTCTCTGAGAGTTGTGAAATAGGCAAGGGGTTAATGACCCCATCTTCTCCTCCCCCACCTCCAAGCTGCCCTCATCCCTGGTCAACAGGTTCATTGACATGACAGCCAGAGCAGGGCCTGGCTCTCCATTGGGGCATCCCCAGCACCAGCCGAGGAAGGCCTCAGTGGGGATGGGGAGTCCTGAGGGGTCCCTTTCACTTTCTTCTCTCTGTTCTTCTTCTTCTTGTGTGTGGCAGATGGCCCACCCTTCATAGAAGATGGGCCAGACTGCTTCTGGCCTGACTCTCCAGGGCCAGCCACCTCAGACAAAGCCGTGGTGGAGGGCAACTTGCAGGAGGCCTGCACCCCATCATCCGATGAGGCCTTGGTGCCACAATCACCGACCACCCCCACCTCAATCGGGGAGGTCAGAGCAGGCAGGGGGGAAGCGGAAGCATCCACCTCTCCACCTGATGGCATCTCTGTACTGGTGGGGGTGGGCACTGTAGGTAGAATGAGTGGGGGGGAAGGGTTGGGGCCTAGTCCCAGCCCCTCTCCTGGACAGCACTCCCACGCCAGAGACTTCAGCCCCCTCAGACGGAACAGGGGTAGAAGGAGGTCAGGAAAGGCTCCTGGCCTCACTGGGTGGGGCCTGCATCCCGCAAATGGATGGGTCATCTGTCGGCTGTAGTTACCGATGTTTTGGCCAATCCCCCCCATGGGCACTGAGCTGCTAGGTGGGAAGAGCTCCCACACTGAAAACACGTGGTCTCCCCAAAAGAAAAATAGATCACATACCTCTGCCTGGTGAACATGAGGCTCAAAGACTGAGGGAGAGACCGTGGGCCCTCCCTAAAAAGCATGAAAACCTGACTTAAAAAAGACAGGACATGCCTCAGTTTGAGGTTTTTACTCCCTATGGTCAATCAGCGAAAAGGACTCGTAGGAACCCCATAGGGCTTGAGTACCTTGGCTAGATCTCGATCAGTCACGTGCGGGGGCACATTAGAAATCACCACCCTCACTGCTAGGGTGTCTAGGGGCATGACAAAATAATGTGTGCCCGCAATGTCCAGGCCCTCTGTGCACACCCTGCTAACTAGGGTGGAATCGCTCAAATAAATCATCAGGACTGTGTTAACACAACCTGCGTAACGTATGGTATGCTGTCCCAAGAGACTAGCAAGGGCATCTATGCAGACCTCATCCCCAACAAAGGGAGGGGTGTGAACCCTCAAACCATGGGTAATGGGGAGGTTCTGGGAGGCATCCTCATGCCAACTGCTGGGTGTAGGAGCAGTCATTCCTGTTAGAACAGGGTTAATTTCCAACTATAACTAAGCAAGGACAACAGCAAAAAAGTTTATACTAACTAAAAAAGATAAGTGTCTGGGAAAGCGGCCACAAAGCTCTAGATGGGAAGGGGGAAAGGGGTGGAGGAAAAAAGTGGCTGGGATTTGAAAAAGCGAAAAAAAATAGAAAAACAAAAGGGGGGAAAGAAGGGGTAATTAAGAGCACCCCACGGAAGGCAAGCTAATAGAACATAATGCCCCACTACAAGCAAACAGAAAAGAAAAGAGAGAAAGAAAGAAAGGAAAAGAGACAGAAAGAAAGAAGCCTGTGAAGACAAAGAAACCGGAAGTATGGGGGGATGGGACAAAGAGGAGAGAAAAGTGGGGAAAAAGCTACAAAAAAGCAAGAAAAAAATCTGAAAGTGAGATAATCAGAGGCTGGAGACCTTTAGACAGGTGGGAGTGAGAAAAGAAAAGAGATAGGAAGCCTGGGAGTGGTGGTGACCTTGTGGCACCGATGCACCGTACTTGATCAGCCAGAGGACCTACTCGAGAGCCTCCAACGACTCCTGGTTGATTTTTCCTGGGATGGGCACCACTGGCTCCCACGACCTGTCCTTTATCTACCTGTAACTGAGCGGGGCCAGAGTTTGGTTGACCTTGTGGGCAGGGTGGTTGCCTTCTGCTTGCAGGCCCTTCAGTGAATCCTGTACAGCGAGGAGCACCTACCTTGGCAACACCTGGCATGCCGGTTTCTGCAGAGGGTGGGGGCCCTTGCCTTCAACCGGGAGCTCTTCCTGTTGGACCTTACACTTTTGAACAGGGTGGTGCTTCCAGCTTTTTACCGTGGCATGGTACGAGCCTGGCAAACCACTTTCCACCTCCAGTCCCCGGCCTGTCACCTACAGTTCCCACATTTGCTGAGGGAACCCCTGGTGCACAACCCAGCACTGAGGCGCCCCGTGCCGAGCCTGGCCTCTGCCAGTCTCACAGCCGTTCTCATTCAGGCGTGTGTTCTCTGCCTGAGTCATCTCCTTTTCCCCACTCGGTCGGCCTGGCTTTCGCCTCAGGCCTTGACCACCCAGCTGGGCATGCGCTCCGTTTGCAGCACGGGCCGTCTCCTGTGTGACATCTGGGCTGCCCTCCCATTGGAGGCAGCAGCCACCCTGGAGGACCATCTCTGGGCGGGCCAGGTCCCCTGCACTAAGGATGCCCCAAGTGAGGCTTTTCCTGCTTTACCAGTCACCCCAGCCGTGGCCGGTGATTTGGCTGGCGGCCCTGGCACTTTGCTGATGCTCCCTGCGCCTCCTGACAGTGACATGGGTTGCCCTTTTGCTTTTCTGTCGCGTAGAAGTTTATACGCCTGGGTGATTCATGTCCGCCATGCCCAAGTGCTGGCAGGCCACCCCAATACACTAATGTGACATTATTTTATGTTGCCTTTCACGCCCAGTGTAACCGCACAGTAAGGCATCTACACACATCAAGCAGGTATCAAATTTACGCCCAAGTCAGGATGCGTCACCATAGTTACTGCACAGTACAGGTGCATACATGTAGACACAACCTGTATTGCACAGTAATTTTTAGGTTACTGCATAGTAACTTAGGTTACTCTGTAGTAACAGTGCATGTGTAGACATTCTCAGTGTCCTGCAGTGGCTCACCCATTTAGTCCTACTCACATATGCAGAACATTCCAGTGAAGTAGGTCTAGAGATACCTTCTTCCTGCCTCAACAACTACTATCAAGCCCTTGGCCACCAGTGTGTTTGTGAGAAGCTTCTTGGGATGTCTGTTAAGTAACTTTAGTATATATACATGGGCACAGGAGCAGGGCATGCTTGAGAGTGTCTTTGCCAGGACATGGTAAGGATTTTGTACAGATATACCCAAAGTGTTATTTTGGAAGCTGGGCACACAGCAGGTGTGTCTCATCTCATTGTCCTTGTTTTTGCTTAAGTACAAAATGATTTTAAGGGTAGTTACTTGAAATATTTGATGTTTTCTCTTTCTTGCTTCTTTTTAACTAGTAATAAAATGTTTTCTCCAGATAAGGATTCAATAATTCCTTCAGAAATCAATGGAAATTACTTAGAGCTATTATCATGTTGACAGCACATGGCAAGATTAGGAGAATAGTTTCATTATGTTGATAGTAGTCCTCTGCTGGAATTTGACTCTGATAGCCCTGAAAATAAATGCTCAGAAAAGTAGATCGACAACTGCTCTCAGTACTTGACAATTAAATTTTTTTTAAACTGAGCTTTTTTATTGATTTGTAAATACATGTAAAAAGCATATGGAAACAATAGAAGTTTTTGTTTATTTATTTTACAATGGCTAAACAAGCACTATTTTTAATGTGCATGCAGACTTACTATTTGCTTCGCCATTGTTGCCAGATGTGATTTTAATGGCTGAAATATTAATAATCAAATACTTCCTTTGGCTAAAACTATTCACTTACATGGGCTAATTAAACTGGGAAACGAATCTGATTAAGATTTTGGACACACTGGGCGCATTTACACAAGACATTTTACTGCACAGCTGACTAAGTTGCTGCACAGTAGTGTCACCATCTACATGTGTACAGCAATAAGGGCACACTTATTTACTGCACTGCCAGATAGTTCTGTCAGATTCAAGTGGTATTCAGCAGCACTGTAAATTACTGTGCTTAAATGCATGTGTAGATGGTGATATCAGGATTAGTTTACTCCAGGTCAAATTAAGCCAGAGTATATTCAATCACATTAATTGCATGTGTAGATGCCCTCACCCCCACCCCAAGAAAGGAACAAAATCACTTAAGGTTATTATTAGTATCCCAGAGTCAGGAATGATTCTATTACTGTATTGCTTGTACATCAATTGAAACAAGATCAACTCGTGTTCTTCCATACTAGAAGCTAGGGCAAATCCACATCTCCCCTCTGAGGAGTGGCCTTAGGCTGCTAAGAGCAGGGGCACTCTCCCTCTCGTATTGAAGCTGTGACACTGGGCACAAAAAAAAAAATCAAGATATAATAATAGACTCATATATGAGCAACCTTGGGTCAAACTCTATTTTCCCTTTATGCACCTATGTGACAGTAATGTTGTTACCTGGCTTTTAGTCTATTTCCACATGTGATAGAATAGGATTGCACAGATATGCATGTACCTGTGTTCAGTAAAATAGAGGGGGAGCTAGGGTGGTGTGGATGCAAAGGTGTGTGGTTGACAACCCAGAGGTTGCAGGTTTGAGGTCATAGCAGAAACACTGCTATGTCACATTCCAACAAATCTGCAAATTCTGCCAAATACCTTATCACAATGACACAAAAAAGGAAAGGAAGTAAGACAGAGGAGGATAACCATCCAACATTTGGCCCTAGTCATTAGGAAAGGAAGTGAGAGACTGAAGTTCTAGGTGCCCTTACCCAAAGGGCTTTGAGCCTACTTCTCCCATTTTCCACACAAGTGCTGGAACTATCAGGACATGGGTTGGTATTACCCAGTGCTGGTTCCAGCTGTTCTACTGAATTTGGCACATTGGACAGCCAGAAAGGAATGACAGGTGGGGCCTGGATAATCAGAACAAGTCAGAGGGAAGTTGATTCAGAGCTACAGATGGGTAGCCCTGGGTTCTGGAACCTGGTGACTAGCAGCTTTTCTGCATCTTGCACTTAATCTTCACTGGATAAAAAGTATAAGTGGACAGGGTCAGGGCTCTTGGTCTCGTCTACCTTAACCCCTCTCTGCCTTGCTCTCCTCTTCCTAACCCCATATATCTCACCTTTCTGGCTGTCCAGTGGACCAGCTTCAAAAGGAGGGTTGAGGCCTGTGCTTGGCAATGCTTTACCCTGATCTGACAGTGACAGTACTTTGCTAAGTGACAAACCCAGTTTCAATCTCACTCTGTATGAGAGGGGGACTAGAAACTGTGTCTCCTACTCTTAAATCGAGTTTAGATATTCCATGCTGATATTTTGTACTTGCAGAGTTTCACTCACTAGTACACTAGGTAGATATATAACACTAGTTTATTTCTTTACTGATATTGTTTGATTCAAGATTTAATTTCAGAAATGAAGGTAACACAAGACATAATAAAACCAGCATGAGCATACAAGTCGGCACTTTGAATTACTTTGCAAAATAAATGGTTGTTTACTTGTACAACTGTCAATCTAATGGACAGCAGCTGACTCAATCTAACTTTCCAGTTATGTAAAATTATGCAGCAGCTATACAACTTGCAGCATTTCCTAATTGCCATACAAAAGAGTATTCTTTTTAACTGTGGATTTTTACGGGTGGTTTTCTCCTATTTCCAGATTTTTAATAAGCTCATATTGACTCCCTCTACCAAATTAAACAGTTTTCTTGAATAATCTAAGTTCAGAGATCTGCCAGTGCACTGTACAGTTTATTTATTTAATGATTTGCAATACCATTAGCCAGGATTATCTGGAAGAGAACAGTCCATATGGAAAAAAATAAGTTTAACTGGGCAATAGCCTTTTCAGTTTTGACTCTCAAATCATTGTAACTCTACACACAAGAAAAAATGGTAGTGCCAAACAGAGAATAAAATCCGGATGCTTGTTTTGTTAGGTGCTTTGTGTAGTTAAGATATTGAAGAAAAATTTAAATGATCTTGGGAACAATAGAGATGAGAACCCTTTTTGAAAAAATATGTTTTTTCCACATAGTATGTGTAAGCTGCATAAGCTTTATAAAGCTAGTGGCTTTTCCTGTAAAGACAGTGACAAGCATAGTTCACAAAACAAACTTCTGCAAGGATGCTGAAAATGACACCACAAAGGGCTAGCATCATGTCAGAGGCATTGTCTTTTATTGTGCTTGACGTTGTGTCAGAGACAGTGACATGAGTGCGCTCACATCCCTACCCCTCTAATAGCAGCTGTGCTCTGCTGAGATGTAACACCTTCCATTCCTAACCCACTTTGTTCTTCTTACCAGTTTTTTCCATATTACAAAAAGCAAAACCCTCATCTATCCCAAACAACTCAATCTTCATAGTTTCTAGAATAACCTACCTCACAAAGTTATTAAAGGCAACTAATGTGAAGAGTCATGAAGAAAGTCTGTCAAGTTAAGATACTTCCCACAGAAATTCTTGTTTACTTTACATATGCTACTACTTGATCTCCTTTAACTTGCCCATCTATCAACATACTAAATCTCCATTCTCTGTAACTGGCCTTGTGTGACTAAGCAATGTCCAACTGGAAGATAAATTAACTGTACAATGTAGAATAGTACCATTTGCTCTTGAAGGTCATTTTAGAGGATGTTACAGTTTCAACTTGTCAATATGGTTTACAGATTTGCGGCCATTGAAGGTGAAGGTACCTACCAGTACAGAGTTAATTCAGAGACTGATAAAGTAAAATACCTAGTCTGTAGCACTATAGGAATCCCAAGCACCAACTATTTCAGAATTCTCCAAATGTTCATTGGACCCATTAAACCTTTCTGTGCAAATCACTACCATATACTGTCTTTGCAAGCAACACTTCCAAGTGCTGTCTGTCCATGCAAAGGAAAATCTGCAGTGAGGAGAATTATTTGACAAATTTGATGAAGCCTTAAGTCTTGGATATTTTCTTCTCAACTATGTGATATTAGCAAAGTTCTCAGATGCCTGGACAATGTGAATAACTGCCCACTGAGGATTAAAAGCTGTCAAAATACAAAATAAAGCCATTTTACTTCATTTTGCATGGAGCTTTTAAACTTGTGGTCTAGGGAATGTGTTTTATTAGCTTATAACCACCTGTCACTTCAAACTATATAACACCATTTGCTAGAGAGAGCAATTAAACTGAAAATTCTCAGAGGATCACTTTAAGGAATGAATTATAAACAACAAGAGAGAGGAAGTTGATGTAGACAAATATTATTTATAATCACAAACTAAACCCATGTTGTTTACCATTCTTTACTCGGCAGTACAGATTTTATTTTATTTTAGGTTACATTTTAGCATGTGTGCTATTTTAAGTATCACCACAACTACTGGGGAGATGGTTCCTTTTGTTATTTTCAAGAAGAGGGTTCTATTTTTCTTCCCTGTTTTTTTGCTTTTTGCCCATTCATTTTGAATTAAAATCTCAAAAATAGAACAACATTTAAAGCAGAAACTAGAAGACAAATTCATAATCTAAGATGGTCTAAGTCACGTGTAACTCATGCCGGTACGCTAGGCCAGGTGATGTGCCGGATTTTGGATCCTCAGGGTGCTGGTAACCCTGGGAACCCCCATCAGGCAGGTCTGCTGACTGAGGTGTCCTGTGGAGGGGAGTGTGCCTCCCCCTGACCACCCAAGAATGTACTCAAAACCCAATAAACATAATGGCTTCTTTATTATATAAAATTAGATATTAAAAAATTATTAATCAAAAGAAGAAATATATGAATATCATCATATTCAGAGTCAGATTTGGTTTGTTTCCTTAAGCTGTATATATATATATATATATATAATACCAATAGTTAACAATAAAATTGAATAAAATTTATGACTGCAACATTTGGTGAATAATTCCAACACACTGGGTGGTCCCACTTGCATCAAAAAACCTCAATAATTACATTCACCTGGTTATAACCCTTCAAAACAGTTTCCCTCCCCTAACCCAGGTTGATTTTGTTCTGGTCACAATCCCCTTCCTGTAAGAGTAAATGGCAACACAGCTTTAACTATGATCCACCACTAGATGGTGAAGGCTAGGCTTCTGCTGCTCTGGTAAAAGTGGACTCCTTCATCTTCCTTGGTAACTCAGCAAAAAAAAAAAAAAAAGGCAAGTCTCTGATCAGCCACTGCAGGTAATAGGCTTCTTTTTTTTTTTTTTTTTGTTTCCTTCTGAAAAATACACCTCCTGCTAACACTAGGGGTTAAGTGTCTCCTTACACAACCAGGCAGGTTTGGGGTTCTCACAGCCTGCTCTCTTTCTGGGCTCTCTCCCCCAGCACCTCCACATGCAGGTCCTTGTAGGAGTTCCCTCTGCAGGTCCTTGCAGTACAAGCCTTTTCCACTCAAACAGGACTCCCCTCCGCAGTTTCTCCCAACTCCCAGCCAGCTTACCAAACCCTCTCCACTCTTTCTCTGGGTATCCATGTTCCTGGTTGCACAGTTCTGACCCAGGTGAGAAATCAGCTACTCATGGTATGATTCAGGATCTCCTCCATCCTGATGTCCTTGCCCCATCAAGCCTCAGCTCTGTTCCCTTGGCCTGAGGAGGGGGAGGTTCTGAGTCTCTGCTCCTGTCTCCAAGCAGGTATTGCTCTCCTCTGGCTTCTCTCCAGCTCCTTTTCCCTCCCTCAGCTTTTTATGGCTCCATAGTAGCCAATCAGAGCCTGGGGTCTGCAATGTAGTCTCTGGCCACAGTTCAAATGCTCCAGTAAAAAACATGCATTACGCACAGCATACCCTCTGTTTGGAAAAGCTATTGCACCCTTTGCAAAATTTTCCACCTTTTTTGCCAAGTTCTTAGGCACAGCTCACCCACTCAGCTTGTAGCCAAGCAAGACTTTATAGCTGTTGCACATAAAATGTTCCTGTTCATTCAATGTTTGGACCATTTTAAAAATTCAAACTATGTGGTGAAAAAGAACTAAATATTTTTTCCCTAATTGCAAAATGAGAAGGTTGATGGTATATTATTGAAAGTCCTGACCTTGCTGAAGAAATGCAGAGAAGCTAATGCTGTTGATATGTTACTAACTGGGAAGGAGAGTGTTTATGCAGTTGTGACGATAAGGCAGTACATACTTTTCTCCCAAACGGCTAAGCCAATTGATTCAAATGTACCATGTTTACAAAAATACTTTTCAAATTAGGTGATTTTGTTAATTCAGTTCTATACATAGGTCTCAGAGTGAAAACAACTGTTTCTAGGTGTCATCCAGACAACACCTTCTTCATTTTTATTTTAAAATAATGAAATTCCTTAGCAGCTTGGAAGCTAATAAATCTTTACCAGAATAGACATGTTGAGTAAAAGTAAATCACTAATCACCAGAAGAAAGTTCTCAAAGCCATCAGGAATACAGTCTTAAGCAAATTACTTAATGTCCTTCTGACACACCGTTCCTTACATTTATAGAGCTAAGGCAGGTCTGCTTGGCTTCAGGTTACTCCTAGACATTCTCCTATTCATCATATTCAGAGTCAGATTTGGTTTGTTTCCTTAAGCTGTGCATAAATCTAATAAAACCAATAAGCCTCATATGCCATACATCTTCTAGCATACTTCAATATTTTCAAACTACTTCATTTCAGTTAATATTCTGTTTCAGAAGAAGCTAGCTACAATAGATCATGCTTTAATTTAAATAACTTTTTCCTCCAAATAAAGCTCACTTTTGGGATCCTCAGCTGCTCTCTAGGTTTCGTTGTTAAGTGTAACATGTGGTGCTTCCAACTGCAGTCAGATGAATTTGGTGAATATCCATAGGCCTTACAGTTTTCTGCTTGCTTCTACCAATATCCTT
Source organism: Crocodylus siamensis (assembly GCF_052110815.1). Lineage (NCBI taxonomy): Eukaryota > Metazoa > Chordata > Crocodylia > Crocodylidae > Crocodylus > Crocodylus siamensis. The sequence continues at coordinate 120,441,655 of NC_143397.1, read as the reverse complement.
ATCCATTCAGTCTTAATGTACTGCATCACAAATATCAGAGATTTTTGTGCAGAATGGGATACCCCTGGACAGCTCTGTAGCTCCTTCTCCAATGCTATCACTTTACATCCACAACAGCACTGTATCACCATTGCGCACCTGAAATTAGGAATGGATGAAAGTATTGGAGTCCATCTCCTACCCAATCTCCTCTTCGGTTGAAGATCTTTGGGGCAGGAATCTGGCATCTTATACATCTATAAATCTGGAATGGATACACTTTTTTTCTTTCATTGTGGCAAAGAAATTACACATTTCTGACAAAGATCTACTTGTGGAATCCCATGCCATCAAGTGACAAGTGCATATTGCACATCAAGGCAAATATGCATGCACCTTGGGAGATGGAATCTCAGGTTAAAATTTTAAAAAATACTTAAGCACCTAAATAAATAGGCTAAGCTTTAGAAGTGCTGAGCACCTGGCAGTAAAAAGTCACTATCCAATGGAGCACAGCCCAAAGAACAAATATGTTTTGTTTGTGAATCCTTAATATAGAGAAAAGTGAAGTAGAAATAGTGAAAACAAAAAGGAAAAATAGTCTTGATCATTTTTATCAAAACAAAACATTGACAAAAATCCAAAATCATACTGGGCTGTAGAAGCATTACTTGCAAATCAAGGATAGCAGTATTCTCTAGCCACACTGCTGAGGCCTCACCAGTAGTACTGTGTCCAGTTTTAAGCCCAACTCTTCAATAACGATATGGAGAAATAGAAAAAATCCAATAGAGAGCAACAGCAATTATTAGAGGTCAGGGAAACATGGCTTACAAGGAAACGCTGAAGGAACTAGAAAAATGAAGAATTTAATAACAATCTTCAAATACCTGAACATTGTTTATGAAGAGGATGGATAGACTATTCTCTGCAGTGGAAAAACTAGGGTGGGGAGACAGGGGCAACAGCTTTTACCACAGCTGCATGATTGTGATCATGGCAGCACATAGCAACATGTTTATTAGTTCTCTGTGGCCACAGGGACAGGACTAGGAGCAATAGTCTCAAATTGCACTAGGAAAAATTTATTCTGGAGATTAGAAAGAACTTTCTTACTATGAGAGTGGTCAAGCATTAAAACAGGCTTCTCACAGAGATTGTGGAATCCCCATCTTTGGAAATTTTCAAGAGCAGATTAGACAAACATTTGTTTGGGATAGTTTGTCTAGGGGTGAACTTGCCTTGAGCATGGGATTTTCTTCTTGTGGTCCCTTCCAGCCCCACTTTTCAGTGATTCATATCCAAATCTCTATGCATTTCTGAATAGCGGGGAAAATTTGTGTAAAAAAGAATCACTGTGTTTATTCCAACACAAGATGACTTAACTTGCACTGGCCTGTCCTTGTGGTAGATTTCCATCAGTATATTTGCCCAATATAGGCCACTGGATTTATAGCCATGCTCAGTGCTAGCTGCATTTAATCAACTTAATAGTTGGTTTCCATTATTGAGCACATGCTGCTTTTGGCAGTAGTTTACTAATAGACAATGTATTTATTTTTCCTGCTGTAGCAGTGGGAGGGGAACAAATTCAAGGTAAACTTTCAATAATTAAAGTTTGTGCCATAAATTTCCCATACATAGAATCTATGTTCCATAATTATCAGGGAGTAATCTTATAAGCAGGGTTGCCTTATAGTCAAGTAAATACGGTATGCACTAGGCCTGTGCAAAGTGGCTGGTATTCACTTCAGATTCAGATCTGGCTGATTCGGGGGACAGTGATTCAATTCCATGATTCAAATCACTGTCCTGAATCAATTCAGCCAAATCTAACTCAAAGACTGAGCCACCGCCAAATCGGCCAAATCTCTGAATCGAATGGGCCCCATCCCCCACCCACTATCCCAGCCCTTTTTCAACAGCTGCCCTGCCCAGCTCCAGCGTCTTGGCTCCTAAAAATTTTTTTAAAAGCCCTGCACTCACTGGCTCCTGCTAGGTGTGTGTGGGGGGGTGATCCCTGCTGCCCCCCACTGCCCCTCACTGCATGGGGGACTCTGCCATGAGCCCCCAGAGTCCCCAATGGTCACTGCAGCATCCAATGAGTGCAGGGCTTTTTTTTTTTTTTTTTAAGAGCCCGGACACTGGGGCCGGGTTGGGCCACCATTGACAGGACTGGGAGAGCAGGTGAGGGATGGGAGCTCATGGCAGAGCCCCCCATGCAGTATGGGGCAATGGGGGGAGCAGCAGGGATCATCCTCTCTGCCTAGCAGGATCCAGTGAGTGCAGGGCTTTTTTTTTTTTAAAGAGCTGGGGCCAGGCAGGGCAGCCATTAATGGGGCAGGGGGAGCAGGCAGGGGATGAGGCTTGGTGGGGGTCCCCCCATGGTCTCCTCCCCCGTCTCCAGCCTCCTCACCATCCCCTACTTACCAGCACAGAGTTCAGGTCCAGCTCCCTGCAGGGGCAAATGGGGACTGCCCAAATTTCTGAAGCTCTCTGAAGCTCTCCAAATCTTTTCCAAATCAGTTCAGAGAGTTTTGAATCAATTTGGACTTTTTTCCTGGTCTCCTGATTTGATTCAGATTTGAAGATTCAGCCACCAAATCGTGCTGAATCTCCTTGGAATCGAATCAGCACCTGAAGCTTCGCAAAGCCCTAGTATGCACCATTAAGATTCAGCTACATTATGGATGCACAGAAGTACATCATAAACCTCTGAAATTGTATTTAATAAAAATCAATAACCAACAACAGCTTGGGGTTCATGTGTGACCACTTTTTTGGCCAGTGGTTAGAGTACCTGCCCAGACAAGGGAGACTCAGATTCTGGTCTCATCTTCCCATGATTTCTTACATCACAGAACAGTAACTGAACCATCAACCACAAGCCAGGAAGAACTGAGAACACCTCACATTTGGGAGTAGCCACTGAGCAACCTGGAGGTTGCTGGGAAAAGAAAGAGAACAAGCAAAAGGAAGCCTCTCTTAGGAAGGCAGACATTGTTCTACAGTGAGCTATTGCTTCCACTTTTTTTTTTCTATATTTTTCTTTCCAGGACCAGCAGGAGCTAGAGGACAGGCTGCTTCACATGGTGCTCCAACAGCCTAAAAATCTCTCCCTTAGTATTAGAAGAAAAGCTTAGATGATACTATTTAGAAAGTCTTTGATGGACAATCCTCATTCCAGTACTGTTTCATGCAGAAGAGGTCTCTTAGGAGACCTGACACCAAATCACTAACAAGAAGGAGTGTCAGCCTGTGTTTGGAAAGAGGAAAAGAAACTTGGTGGACTGCTAGGAGGAAATCTGAGATCTCTGACTTTCCTTCCAAAAAAAAGAAAACACGCATGTATTCAATACTCAGGCTCCTCCAGCCCCCCAATCACAGTCTGCCTTATGGGACACTAGCTGACTGTCACCTGTCAACTCTCCTGAAATCACACATCTCCTATGACAGCTCTCCTCATTCATTGAGCTAAAACAGGGAGGTTGGAGTGGGCACACTAAGGACTGGTAAACCATGTGTATTGAAATACACCTGCCTCCATTCACACTGATGTGGCTTCATTGCAGAAATTCTACCTCTTGTTACTAAATGGATACCAAAATTAATTAATTACTTAAAAATAGTGTTTATGGTGCATTTGGCATTGAATCATGGGCTAGAATGAGGAAACATCCTGTTAATACAAAAAGTGTTATTGCAAAAGGTGGGTGAATCCTTGTTTTGTTGTTTTGTTTTTTTAATTCAACCTTAGGAATCAGACAACTATATGTTACAAAAGTAGATCCATTCATGGATTGGCAAATGCAGTGTTCTACTGAAATTGCTACGCATATCATACACCTCAATTGCTTATTCCATTTTAGACATAAGCAAAAAACAAACAACAAAAATTTCAGTATCTTAGAACTTTGTCACATTCTTGTGACTAAAAAGTGTGTTTGAAAGATACAAAAAAAATTAACAAAAATAGGCTTTGTTAATCTTAACCGAATCATTGGAATAGACATTCAAAGGATGACAATCTTATTAATATTATTCTAAATTATACTTTCAAAACAAAAGCAAAGGAATTGCATCCAGTGCTTTTTTTAACTCCATTGGATCAGTCTGGAGGTCAGATAGTAAATAGCATTTGTGTACAGAGAGACTCTGTTTCACACTGTGAAGCAAAATACACACACACACACACACACACACACACACACATACCCCTCTGCTAGCTTTGATGGGCTTTGCCATATTTTCCCAAAGCCCGTGAACCAGAACAGTGGGTTAAAAGGAAGTTGACCTGACACATCCAGGTAGACTGATAAACTGAGCAGAAAACATTTCATCTTGCAGCTGATGCTAGGTGAAGCATATATGACAAATTGTAATAGCTTCAGGGTAATGGATCACCTGTTAGGGCTCAGCACTCGCTCACTAACTCACTTTCTCTCTCACTCCCTGATCTCCACGCCCCCCCTCTTCTCTCTCACATAGCAAGTAACTGTTTTTCCTAACAAGTCTTATATGTAAGGGCAAATCCTGATGTTTCCTTTTGGGCAGAAGTCATAAATGAAGCAGAATAACTGTGTTTTTTCAGGTATGTATTTGGACAGGATAGGAAAGTAAAAGGACATGAAGGCTGTTGAGTCAAGGTCTCCCAACAGCTGAAGATTCCCTCCTCAGACATGTATACAATGTTGGACTTTATTTCCTGATCATTTTATGCCCTTCTTGGTTTTACTCTGGTCTAGAACTACAGATGTGTCTAAAGGATAAACAGAAAAGTCATTTTTATAATTTTCTATATATTTCTATCAGATTCTTCTACATGAGTGAACTCTACTCAATATTTAAAATTAATATCTTTTACTGATAACCAGTCTTTTAATAGTTGGTTTCCAAGATTATATGGAATCTTGTGCAGAAACACATTCAAAGCTAAATAAGCTGATCATGGGTTACTCTTACCTGTGACAACAGTTCCCTACCAAGCTATCCCTGACAGGTGATCAAACACCTCAGAAATTTAGAAATAATGAAATGTTTCCCACAATTGCTAAATGAATGTTTTTTGATTGCTTGCTCAGTGGGACACTGCCTGCCAGACATCTGTCCTGATCTCCACGTGGCTGGGAGGTAGTTGCCCAACATCTGGGACAGCTCTCCCAGTCACATGCAGATCTTGAGAGGTCCCAATTTCTATGTAGCTGGCAGGCAGTTGCCTAGCAGCCAGGACAGCTCTCCCTGCCACATGGAGATTGGGACAGGTCCTGATCTGCACATGGCAGGGAGGCAGTTGCCTGGCAGCCAGGGCAGCTCTCCCCCAACCCATAGAGATCAGGACTAGACCCCATGCCCCCTGTCATCTGGGAGCAACCCTGGCTGCTGCAGCAGGACACCGCAGGGCAGGAGCAGCCTTAGACTAAACTGTTCCTGTCCAGAGCAAATTTGTTCCCAATCAGAGCAATGTTCAGACGCATGTTGAGGCATTTAATGCACCTAAATTTTCTACCCAGAAAATTCCGGCACTTTAATTGCACATGCAGATGTGCACACATAGCACCTGTGTGCACCTTTACTTCTCAGTTACACACCTGTGTAAGTAAGAAACAACACCATTTAAATCAATCGCACAACACAGGTATAAAACTAGTTTTAATAAAAGGAAAATCATTCCCAGAACCTTCAATGTATATTTCAGAAAGAGGAATACTATTATGGCAAAATGATTTTGTACCTACTGAAAGTGAATCTGTAATGTAGCATCCAGAGATTCAGGAGGTAAGACATATATCAGGGCATCACGCAGTTCTTCCATTTCCTTGTTCACCTTGTGTAAGCTCAGCCACCTTGTGGGAAGATCTGGTTGTAATTTTCAGTATTTTCATATTATCATACATGACAAATTCTCTGTGTAACGGTAATGCAGGTCAGTTATAAAATGGTAGTAAGTGGCAACAGATATCCAAAATAGGTTCAGGAACGACACCTATCATTTAGATTGATTTGTTTCAGTACAAACAGTAATAAATTGCTCTTCTTAGTCAGTGAATCTCTGCACTCAGAATTATGAATGCAATAGAACCCACAGACATTGTCCAAGGTGTGGTTCCTACCCCCATGAGGATTTGCAAAGAAACAGGGAGGGTGTGGAGTTGCAGCAAACAGCTAAATGGGACCTCTGACGTTCTCGAACAGATTGCTGAGGCTTTCACTTCAAAGGGCACTGCCTTTCCGATCTGCTATATAGGACCATTGATGAGCTCCAGCTGAGTGGAGAAGGGGTGTCTTTTGAAGTAAAAGCTGCAGTGACTCAACCTTATTTTAGCAACCTGCTGTGAATTAAGTGAGTTTTGAACCATGCAGACATGAATGATCTGGGCTCCAGTGTATTAAAGAAGACAGAAAATAATGCAAAAAAAATCAATCAAATGATTATAAATGAAGGCAGAAAATAACAAAATCAAGCTCCGTTCAGAATAAAGAATCCTCATATATCTAAGGGACAAAGCATCATAACAAATGAACTAGTTTTTGGTGACAAGACTGGCAAGTATGTTTGCTATCATAGAAGAGTTAGGCTGAGGTTGATACTGGTTCACTAGGGTTTTTCCTGAGGCAATTAATTTATTTTACATAGCCTGCTTAATAGCATTCGGCTGGCCTGTATCACCAGCTAAGAGCTAAGAGCTAAAATTCTGTATGACCTATGGACATAATGTAAACCGAGCATATTTCATAGATTTCATAGACATTAGGGATGGAAGTGACCTTGCAAAATCAACAGGTCCAGCCCCCTGCCCAAAGGACATGAAGTCAGCTGGGATCAGATGACCCAGTAAGATAAGCATCCAAACATTTCTTGAAGGTATCCAGGGTAGGTGCTTGCACCACTTGTTGGGGGGGAGTCTGTTCCAGACTCTGAAGATTTGGACAGTAAAGAAGTTTTCCCTAATGTCCAGTCTAAAGTGGTCTTCTGTCAGTTTATGACCTTTAGACCATGTCTTCCATGGAGTGCCCTGGTGAACTGACATTCTCTAAGTTCCTGGCACACACCCCTTATATACTTATTGGCTGCCACCAATTCTCCCCTGAGCACAACATATAAGGCTTGCTCTCTTGACCTCTAATCATGCATGTGGCTCTCCTCTGGACTCTCTCAAGTTTCTCCATGTCTTTTCTAAAGTGTGGGGCCCAGAAATGGATACAGTACTCCAGCTGAGGCCTCACCAAGGATGAGTAAAGTGGGAGGATGACTTCTTGGGTCTTGCTTGAGATGCATCGATAGATGCAAGCCAGGGTTTTATTTTCCTTGCCAGCTGCAGCAGTGCATTGGTGGCTCATGTTCATCTTGTGATCAGTCATGACCCTCAAGTCTCTTTCAGTCATGGTGCCAGTGAGTGTAGCACTGCCAATCCTATAAGTATGTTGTATATTATAAACCATTATCCTTAACATAAATGTGACTTTATCTATTTTGAGTTTTCTAATGGGTTCTAAAGACTGTTGGAGGGTGAGACATATAGCCTTGACAAAGAAACCATTCCTCTTTCTAAGGTGTTGAAAGTGACAACACTCTCATCAGACAATATGCAGCATTTAGGAAGGTAATAGAAGGCTTGCACTGTTCAGTGAACCAATCATCCAGCATCCAAAAAGATTAACTATAAAGTCAAAGGCTTATAATTTATCTTAAGGTAAACATCTTATTGTAAAGAAAACAAACATGAAAATAATAATATTAGATATCATCGCCAATAGTTTAAAAGCAGATTTTTCGTAATTACTGTTTTGTTGGAAACACAAGTGCCCGTAGACATGCACAGAGGCTGCTTCAATGCTGTAATTACACTGCCTTGGAGCAGGCTCTACTAGGAGCATGCTAATTAGCATGCTCAAGCAGCCTCCACATCTCTTATAGCAGCATCCCCGCACTTCAAAGTGGAGGTGGGGGTGCTTTAACTAAGCTCATTTGACAAGCCCCCACCACCATTTTGAACTGCAGGGATGATGATACACCAGACAATGGGGACACTTAAATTAGAGTGGCTCTCAGAATCGCTGTAATTAAAGCACCCCTCACACCCCTGGAGCACATGTAAAAATGCCCAAGGATGCGGCTGCATGTCCTTTTTCAGTAAATGGTAAAATACAAGCACAATATCCAATTTTGTTTCCTTTCTGTTTCCTTCTGAATATTCCTTTCTCATTTTTAGCACTCATCAGTGATCTCACTTTCTCCTGTATTATTGTCCCCCCATGAGAGCATTTACTTCTTCCAACTGATACTTTTCTCTTATATTAATTTATTGGGCTAGAAGGGACCTGAGGAGGTCATCTGGTGTAACTCACCACTCAAAGTAGGATCATCCTTATCTAAATCATCCCAGACAAGTGTCAGTCTAACCTGCTCCTGAAAATTTACAAAGATGGAAAGTCTACAACCTCTTAATCTGCTTCCACCCTTATAATGCAAAACCACTTCCTTTTATTCAACCCAAATAGCCTCTGCTGCAATTTAAAATTGATACTCCTTATCCTGTCTCCTGCAGCCACAGAGAAGAGTTAATTACCATAAAAATAGTTATCAAATTGCACCTTGGTCTTCTTTTCTCCACACTAAATAATCTGAGTTCTTCCAACCTTTTCTTAAATTCATGCTTCCTAGACCTCTAAGCATTTTTGTTATTCTCCTCCGGTTTCTTTCCAATTTGTTCATGTTTTCCTCTCAGTGCAGTGCCCAAAATTAAATCCAGTACTCCAGATGAGGCCTTACCAAGTAGAAGAATCACAAGAATGACTTGTGTGTGATACTCCCCAGAACACATCCAAGTTCCTATTATCTTTTTTTTCTCACAATAATATTATGCTATTGATTCATATTCAGCTTGAAGTCTAGGTCCTCTTCTGTAGTGCTACAACCAAGCCATCTTTTCCTCTTTTGTATGGGTACACTACACTAATATTCTCAATTTTGATTCATCAGAATTAGAAGACAAATGAAAATTCAACCTTGTGCTTTGATATCTGAAGAGGTTCCATGAGGAGCATAATGCAAATTAAATAAGCTTGTTTCAAAATGTTGTGAGGCAGAAGGTAATGTTTCAGTTACCACTGATGATGATGATGGTAATAATAATAATAATGTAGTTTCTTGGAGTATTGCTCCATTCTGCATGCAATATGCAGACTACTGAATAGTACGAACAGGTAACTGATCATAAAACTATTAATGAATACCTGCTCACCCTTTCCTTGGTGTTCCTCCTCATCTCAGCACCTACCTTTCTTAGTGATGCTATTCCATTGAGTGCTGCAGCAAGATTCTTCTGGCTGCTTAACAGCACTGTGAGGTATTGTATGTTTGTGACAATAACTTGAAGCTGTGTTTGCTTGCCCAGGCTGAGAGTATAGGTGCTTGGAGTCAGTGAAGTAGACTTAGGTCATGTCAACAAAACATTAGTACATTCCAGAGAGCTTTAATGCATCGTTGAAGTGTGGAGCCTCACTCATCAAGCAAGGAGTTTTCCTGTATATGAAAGCCTGTAGCTGTTCTTACAGCAGGATGAGTCCTGGATGTAATCTGCAAAAGACATACCAAGTAATTAAGATTTCTTTTGGTAAGGAAGATTGGATAAGACACACAGGTGTAGCAACTGAGATGGGAAAAAGGAAGAGAGGTAGGAGGAGGCGGGATGTATTAAGTATCTAAAAGGAAAAGCAAGAGTCTGCAGCTCTTGTACGTATGAGCAATATTTCTTTTCTTTTATCCTGTCTGTCAGTTTAGCAGTGCAAATGAAGTAAAACAAATCTGTAGCACTCACTTGCTAAGACCTAGTGTTCCACCACAAGTCCTTAGCTTATATTTGCAGTGCTACAGAGCCCAGAGTGGATTTCGATCCAAACACTGCCCAGGCACAAGACTGCTTAAGTAACAGTATCAGAAGAGATCAGATGCATTAAGCCTAGCATGGCCACTAAAGTAACTTTTGGTCATCAACGAACAGCAGTACTGTGGCAAGGGGTAGGAGCTGAGAGCAAGACATTGGCCAGCCAGGGTGGGGCACAGGGTGGAGCCACAAGTGGCTTGTTTGGGGGGACATGGGAATGGGGGGAGGGCGCCTACTGTCACTGCAAGCAGTCCCAGGCAAGCATGGGGTGGATGCATGTGCCCCACCCAGATCTGTGTGCGGGGTGAGGGTGGGCTGCCACTGTGGGCTTGACCTGAGCACCAAACTTCCTTGCTACGGTACTGACAAACAACGTTGGCCATTTCACAGATAGGGAGACTAAGGTAGATGTAATACTATACCCAACGTAACTGAGCAGGTCAGTATTAGAATCAGGCTTAAAATATAACTTTCCTGTCTGTCTATGCTTTGCACAAACTCATTAAACTAATATGCTTTACAGGCCAGTCATTTGTTTTACAAGAATCAGAGCATGATGATGCTGTAAATACACTGTGTCAGTTAGCGGGTTACACAACCAAGCTGGAGTGTTCTGCATATGTTCTCTCCCAAACTGGATGTGGTATAGCTGCATTTGGATTGAAAATTGGTGCTAACTAATCTGCACAAGTCCCACACCAATAGCAGGTGCTGTTTCTGGTGGGAGAGATAGTAAGAGTAGAGCAGAACAGTATATTGGAATATTTTGCCACTTGTAACATATATTTGCAATATAGACATGCCCTTAGCTCCCACACATGAAATCCTGGCCTATATGGAATCAATACCAATTTTGCCATTGATTTCATACCAAATCTATAATGGGGAACAACTACAATTACTTTAAAAGATGTGACAGAAATGTATGTTCTCTTGCAAATCATTCATCAATAGAGGCCAGAACAGAACTTAACATTCTCTGATTCTTGAGCCATTGTTTAATGGATCTATGCTACACTGTAAAAAACAGCACCTATTTGTACTGTAATATTTCTATTTCAGTGAGTTGAACAGCCTCAAGGATTAGGGCCAAGGGTAAAAGGTTTTGCTGAAAATGTTACTTTTCTTATCTACAGTCATCATTACTGGGTTCTTTACAATTCAGGATTTACAGAGAACTTTAAGGGAAGCTGTGATTTTTGTGAGCATAATTCCTTGAAAAAGTATAAGACCAGGACCAGGAGTTTCGCATAGAAATTAAGGCAGGTACAGTGAATGCACCTGCAATCAACACATGTTCATCAAATGATTTTTTTATTCAGGATTAAGGAACTATCTACCTTGCTAATGTCCCTGATATACTGCCTCTAGTCCCTCTCAAGACTCAGCTGATCTTACAAGCAATGGGTGAGGGACCAATGTGTAGGTTTTATCCCATGGGATGTTTTACATTGAGTTACCTGCAAGAAGTATTTATCTATTCCCTTAGCATCTTGGAGTACAGTTGGGTATTCAGTGTTTAATAATGTGTATTCTGTCAGATGTAGTTGAAATATGACCAATGGAAAATGAAAACTAAAAGTCAGTGATACTGTCTTCAGCGCCAGTGGCAAGCTGAAGATCTGCTCCTGATGTCTGACTAAACATATGGTCTTCATTAATGAAATAAATCTATTGAGACCAATAAAAATGGTGTTGAACACCTTGCTCTTTTCACATATCCACCATACGTTTCCTGCACAGAGGTCAGATGGCTTTGGAGATAAATTCTTCTGTATGTCATAGATATAATCTGTCCTGTAAAAGGGAATCACATTTGGCAGGCTTTTTTCTTAAATGTAAAAAAAAATACTATAGAGCTTTGATTGAAAGAAGTTTTTATAGCATCCTTATGAAGAACAAATGTAACCTCATTCTGTAAAAAATCTTAAAGTGTTTAAGAATGTATAATCAGTAGGGACAGATGGCTCAGATATATTGATCCCAAACCCTAAAAATACTCTTTTTGCATGCACTTAGCAAATGTGGCTTATAGAAAAATCCCAGACTGGAACTTCTTTGAACTAGCTGTATGACTGGCTCTAAAAATAAACTTATACATTAGGCCCATCTTTGGCTCCTAAATTAAGTCAGTTAAATAACAGCTTATTTAATGGTGTAGAAACTGGGAATAAATAAAATGCCCAAATGTCAAATGAACATACACACACATCAGCATATAAAATACAGTTTCTGAGAATCAGGATCATGCTAAAATGATTAATTTATTTTGTGTTTTCCACAACTACGAGCTCTTTTGGTTTGTCCCAAAAGAGAAAATGAAATGCCAAAATACTAGGAGAAAGGTCTGGTATCTCCAGCCTTAGCAGTATCCATTAGTGTGAAAAAAAACCTTGTAAAAAGTAGTTTCCTGTAATGTTTCCAACCTGATTTCAGGACTCAAGAAGTTGGATATGCCTTGCTTCAGCAAAGTCCCCAGATCCTCAAGGATCACTGATTACCAGTCTGAACACATACTTCTTTGTATAGACGTTAATTTTTTTCTTTAAAGTATTACTCTAATATTAATGAAGAGAACATGTTTAAAGTATTTTTTTTAATTAGTAATGTAAAAGGAATAAAATAGCTCAGTCAGCATATTTCCTACTCTGACCAGAAGGAATTTAATAAAAAAAATAGCTTCATTCTTATCCAGTTGTTAATATTTCTCTCGTTTTTCATTAGCTAAATACATAGTTCTTTTTAATCATCAACGTAAGATTGTCACCATTTTTCCTACACACACTCAGTACAGTCAGGATTTTTTACAGTTGAGGATCACTTGAACCATTTTATTCACTGCATAAACACATCATTGGTTTTCTGTAATGTAAAAAAAATCAAGCACCCAAACTAATCAGCATTGCCTGTGTTTTTCTACCATGAATTTTCCCTCTTTTTGCTAATCTATCTCTATATTTATTTATTTTTAGTAAACCTTTTATTTCCCCCAAGTGGACTTAGTTACGAGAGCCCCAGCATACTAAATCATTTTCTAGCAAAATGTGTGCTGACTTTATGGGCTAAAGCATTCAAGGAATTTCACTATGTCTTCCACTAAGATTTTCTTACCTCACTGACTAACCCTGTTGCCACAGCATGGAAGCAAACACTCTTAGTCAACACAAAACAGAATCTAGACAGACATAAAAATAGCACTGCACAACAATACTGATATAAGCTGTGATGACATAACTGTTATGTTTGCATGCTTCATGTTTCACTCACGATTAAAATACAATGATTAGGTAATTTGAAATACTTCAGGAGCATGCAGATATAACAATTACATTACAGTAGCTGACATACACTGCCAAGCAGCAATTCTTCCTCCTCTTTTAAAGCAGTTGCCATCTTGGCCTGGCCCAGGAAGAAATTGAACAAGGAAGGAAGGAAGAACCACTGTTTACACATAAAATCCACACTTACCAAAAACACTACTGTGAAAAGCAAAAAATAAGCTTGGGTTAAATGAAATAGAGATTTCACAAGTACCGTTACAGTTACACAACCAAAATATACAATGTAAGAATAAATCCCCAAGCAATGAATTGAAAAGTTACTATATTAATTGAGAGCTAATATAGATGCTGAAACACAAAGGTACCATTCACAATAAAGGAGCTGGAAAAGTTTATGGAAAGGATAGGGTGACAGAGAGGGGATTTCTATCCCTCTGGTTAGGATGTATGTCGTGTTTACAGTCTCCAGATTGCAGTGCAGAGTGAAGGGTGTTTGTTCTTCCCATGCTTCTGGTCTTCGCTGGTTTCCACATGGGGCCAGGAAGGATTTTTTTCCTTTTCATGCTGCTATGTGCATCAGGGGTTGATTTTTTTTCACCTTCCTCAAAAGCACTGGGCACTAGGTTCAGGCAAAGCATGGGGTGTACTGATGCTCCTGCTGCGACTAAAAAAACCCAGAGGTCTTGGCTAGAGGGTCTTGTGCCTCTGCCCAGGATCAGACCAATCATCAAATTTGAGATCAGGAAGGAATTATATACAGTGGTCAGATCTGCATAGACCGTAGGGAAAGTGGAGAGAGGGAACAAGGTTGCCTTCCTCTGTAGTCAGGGATGGGGCACGGTTCTTTCCTTTGGATTCCTTGAGCATATTTAATAACTATGTCCTGTCCCTGCAGAGGCAGGGCATTGACAGTACTCTCATCCCCCTACTTTACCTGTGGCAAGTTTAGGTGCTTTTGATGTTTTGTGCATAGTGTCTGGCAGTTATACATATGTAGGTCTTTACCAATTGTGTAATTTTTGTTGTGTCCATGTTGGTCTAAGGACATAGGCAGTAGGGGTGTGAGAAGCGGGCCCTATTCGATTCGGATTTGGCCCAAATCAAGGACAGTGATTCTATTAATTGATTTGAATCACTGTCCCTGATTTGATTTGGCCGAATCTGAATCTGAAGATTCAATGCTGATTGAAAGAATCAGCGATTCAGACATAGACACAGATTTAAATATTTTTTCTACATATCTTGAGGCGCCAGGCATGGCTTGTGAATACTGCAGTGCTAGGGCAGATGGAGTGTCCCACAGGAGTGTGGCAGGCCCTTCCACATGCTCGGCCATGAACCTGGAAGCGGAACGCATCGGCTGTGGGGGCACGCCGGGTGCCCCGCCCCGACCCAGGAGGCACCAGTCACCAAGCCAGGAGGCCGCGGGCAGGCCCCCACCATGCTCCCCAGTGGACCTGGAAGTAGACCGGAAGTGCTGCTAGTCCACTTCCAGGTCTGCTGCCTAGTGTGCTGGGAAGCTCCTCATGCTCCTGTAGGATGCGCCCCAGCATTGCAGCATTCGTGATCCCCTACTACCTTGAGGTACGTAGAAAAAATATTTAAAGCTGTGTCTATGTCTGAATCTTTCCGAATCTCTCTGAATCGATTTGGAGAGTTCTGATTCTATTTGCAGAGATTAAAGGGTCCTCTGATTCAATTTGGATTCAGCCATTTGGCCACTGAATTGAGCTGAACTTCCACTGAATCGAATCGGAGACCATAGCTTTGCACAGCACTACTAGGTAGGCAAGATTCTTTGGTTAGATGTGATATCTTTTATTAGACCACCTGAATAGTTGGAAACAAAGTACTAGCCAAGCTTTCAGGCACAGTCACCCTTCTTCATGCATAGAGAGTCTCTGCTGGTCTGAGACTCCAAGGAATGAGAGAAGCTAAAAGGGTGGTGGCATGTCAGTGAAAATGTAAATAGGTAGTAATTAGAAAGACAAAAAGTAAATCAGGAAAGGGAGGAAAAAGAAAGCAGGAGAAAGAAAAGGCCAAAGGAAGACAACAGTGATAGAATACAGGGTAGAAAAGAAGCTGTCTGTGAAAAAGGAAATAGTAGAAGATCAGGAAAACAGGAATAAGAAAAGCTAAATGTGTGACAGGATGTCAGTGAAAACATAAACAAGTAGAAATTAGAGGGAAAAAAAGGTAAAACAGGAAAGGGAGGGGGAAGAAAGCAGGGGGGAAGGGCCAAAGGAAAACACTATAGTGATAATAATACAAAGTAAAAAAGAGATCTTTCCAGAACCTCCCATCCTAGCCTTTAAACAAGCACCGAACCTCACTAACCTCATCACCAGAAGCAAACTGCCTATAAACCAAACCACACCAAATGGATCCAGACCATAGTTTCATAGTTAGTAGGGTCAAAAGGGACCTGAGCAGATCATCAATTCAACCCCCTGCCATGGCAGGAAAGAGTACTGGGGTCAAACAACCCCAGCAAGGTGATTGTCAAGCCTTGTCTTAAAGACCTCCAGAGTAGGAGCCAGCACCACTTTGCTTGGAAGTTGGTTCCAGAGCCTAGCCGCCCTGACAGTGAAGTAGCGCCTCCTGATGTCTGATCTGAATCTACCCTCTGCCAGCTTGTGACCATTATTTTTAGTAACTCCTGGTCGTGCTCAGAGGAACAGAGACTCCCCCAATGCCTGCTGGTCCCCTCTGACCAGTTTGTAACAGGCCACTAGATCCACCGTCAGCCTTCTCTTGTGGAGGCTGAACAGGTTCAGGTCCTGTAGCCTCTCCTCATAGGGCCCGCCCTGCTGCCCCCTGATCATGCAAGTGACCCACCTCTGGACCCTCTCCATGTTGTCCACATCCCTCTTGAAGTGTGGCACCCAGAACTGGATGCAGTACTCCAGCTGCGGCCTGACCAGTGCCGCATAGAGGGGCAGGATCACCTCCTTGGACCTGCTTGAGATGCATCTGTGGATATATGACAAGGTATGGTTGGCCTTCCTGACTGCATCCCCACACTGCCGGCCCATGTTCATCTTGGCATCAATGATGACTCCAAGATCTTTTTCTGCCTCTGTACTGACAAGAAGGGAGTTCCCCAGGCTGTAGGTATGGTGCTGGTTCTTCCTCCCCAGGTGCATCACCTTGCACTTGTCAGTGTTGAATCCCATCCTATTATCGTCCTCCCACCCCTGTAACCTGTCTAGATCTAATTGTAGCCTATTCCTTCCTTCTAGTGTGCCCACATCCCCCCACATCTTAGTGTCATCAGCAAATTTGAACAGGGTGCTTTTTACCCCCTCGTCCAAGTCGCTGATGAAGATGTTGAACAGTGTGGGCCCGAGGACCAAGCCCTGCGGAACCTCACTGCCCACATCCCTCCAGGTCGAAAATGATCCATCCACTACCACCCTCTGAGTGTGGCCCTCCAGCCAGTTGGTGAACCATTTTACTATGTAGGTGTTGACACCACAGTCCCCCTATGTTGGTTGCCCCTAAGTATAAGATCCCCCGCTGGCCCCTCGTGGACATGCACAAGGATAATTCTCTCAAAAAGCTTGCCCAGGATCAAGATAAAACTAAGTGACCTATAGTTTCCTGGGTCCTCCTTCCTCCGTTTTTTGAAGATGGGAACCACACTGGCCCTCTTCCAGTCCTCTGACACCACACCAGAGCACCACAAGTGCTTGTAAAGACATGCCAGGGGTCCCGCAATGACCTCAGCTAATTCCCTCAGCACTCTGGGGTGGAGATCATCTGGGCCAGCTGCTTTAAATACATCCAGTCCCTCCAGAAGTTCCCTGACTAGATCCTCACTGACCCTTGGCCTAGGTGCACCTCCCCTGGGGCCTGAGGGGGGCCCAGTGGGGAGGCTGATCTGGTCCCTGCTTAGGAAAATGGAGGCAAAGAAGTCATTAAATAGGTTAGCTTTGTCATCTGGTGCGATGACCAAATTTCCTAGCGTGTCTTGCAGGGGCCCCACATTACCCAGTACCTTCTTTTTGCCCTTATGTATTTAAAAAAGGACTTCTTGTTGTCCTTGATCCAGGTAGCTAGTTCCAGTTCCATCTCCGCCTTGGCCTTCCTGACTGCCCCTCTGCATCCCCGAGCAACTGCAGTATAGTCCTCCCTGGTGATGGCCCCTCCCTTCCATTGGGTGTACGCCTCCCTTTTAGCTAAAAGACATTCCCAGACACTTTTAGTGCGCCATGGGGGCTTTTGCGCCCTCCTGCCCCCTTTGATCCTTGTTGGAATTACCACTCTTTGGACTTGGAGTATCATCTCCTTGAGGAGCAACCACTCTTCTTGGACACTTGACTCCCTTCCCCTCCGGGACCTCAGTGCTTCCCCAACTATTCTCCTTAACTCATTAAAGTCTGCCCTCCTGAAATGTAGGGCTGCTGCCTTGCTACAGGCTTTTGCCACTTTGTGAATTCCAGGAGGCGGTGATCAATGTCACCCAGGTGGTTGAGCACCCGCAACCCCCTCACCAAGTCATCACCCATGGCCAGCACCAGGTCCAACAAGGCGTCTCCCCTGGTGGGGCTGTGCATCTCCTGGGTTAGCTGGAGGTCCTGCATTTTGGTTAGGAACCTGCATGACCTATCAGACCTGGCTGACTGCTCTTCCCAGCAGATGTCTGGAATGTTCAGGTCACCCGTGATGACCACGTCCTTTGACCTAACTACCTCTGTGAGTTGACTTAAGAATTCCTGGTCTAGTTCTTCCCCTTGGTTGGGTAGTCTGTAGTAGACCCGCACCGTTAAGTCTCTTTCCTCTCGACTGCCTTGTATTCTAACCCAGAGCACTTCAGTGTGCCCCTCCTCTGACTCTGTGCTACTTGATGATGATATGTATTCGTCCTTAATGTAGAGCGCCACACACCCTCGCCTTTCCTCCCTGTCCTGTCCCTCCATAGAGCCTGTAGCCCTTGATATTCACTGCCCAGTCATGCGTTGGGTCCCACCATGTTTCAGTGAGATCCACTATGTCTGGGTTGGTGTCAGCTGGCAGGAGGGTAAGTTCCTCCTACTTGTTTTCCATACTATGCCAGGACAAGAAATGCAAAACCTGCCAACACATCTCCACCACCCCTATGATAACTACAACCCTCAACAGAACCATCACCATTCCTGGATCTTACACCTGCACTTCCAGAAATGTAATATAACTCATCCTGTGCACCAAATGCTCTGATGGAAAATATGTAGGAGACACCAAGCAACAACTGTGTACCACAATGAGCACACACTGAAAATCTATCAAAGACAAGAACACACAGTTACCTGTGGGTGTACACTTCTCACAGGATGGTCACTCCCTTTCCAATATCTCAGTTCTAATCCTTAAAGAGAACTTACCAAACACCTTTCGTAGATGAGCCTAGAAACTTCACTTCATAAATCTACTGGATACAAAAAATCATTAACTCAATATAGACATTGGATTTATGACACATTACAACCTGCCTGACATCTGATTCACCAGGTACCTGCCTAACCTGATCTCTTATATTCTTCTTTTCCTCCACCTTTTCTTCCCCCCACCCTACTTTTTTGCCTTCCTGATTTCCAGTTATTTCCCTTTTCACTGAGACCCTCTTTTTTTACTTTGTATTATTATCACTGCAGTTCCCCCCGCCCGCTTTCCTCCCCTCCCTTTCCTTTTTTACCTTTTGTCTTTCTAATTTCTACCTATTTACATTTTAACTGACATACTGCCACACTTTTAACTTCTCCCATTCCTTGGGATCTCAGAAGAGCAGAGATTCCCTATGCCTGAAGAAGGGTGACTGCACCTGAAAGCTTGCTAAGAACTCATATCCAACTATTCATTTGGTCAAATAAAAGGGTGCTCGGTGGTGGCTGTGGCTGCCACATGCAAGATACCCCCAACCCATTCCTGGGAGGCAGCAGTGGTGCGGGTGGAGTGACAGTGGATGTGGGGGGCGTACACAGGGCCAGACACTGGGTGTGGGGGAGTGCACAGGGTGGGATGTGGAGCATCATGGGGAAGAGGGGAGCAAGGCTGGACCCAGAGTGGAGAGGGAGTGAAGCTGAGGGGTGTAGATCAGGACCACACCTGGAGCAGTAGGGGGGGACGGGGGAGCGGGGCTGGACCCAGAGTGGCAGGGGGTGGGGCAGAGTGGGGCTGAACTTAGGGGAGGGGAGCAGAGCCAGGCTGGAAGGTGGGCAGTGGGCCTGGGCCCGGAGCAGTGGGGGCAGCGGGGCTGGACCTGCAGTGCCAGCAGGAGGGATGGGAGCAGGCTCGGACCCAGAGTGACGGGGAGATGGGGTGCAGGGCCAGACGTTAGGCTCCATCCCTGCCCCCACCATCTTCTTGACGGACAATTTGCTAGTATTTATACGTACAATGTAAACTTTATTATATACTGGACATCTTTTTAATTTCAGTATAAACTTGACTTTTCAATTGGTTATTTCCTTGCGTTTTTTGATATGCTTCAAAGGACTTTATAGCTCCCCAGAGTGGTGTGAACCCCAGTTGAGAATCACTGCTCTAAAGCTAATAGATTTTTTCTTTGTTTTCAGTGAGAGCAAATGAAGCCCACTGATTAATGACCAGCAAACATCTGATGTTTTGGTAAGCATCATGCTTTTTCTTGTAATTCAATTAGGCGCTAGATGGACAAAATTGCTAGTAGCACAGGGAAAATTAGGAAGATACATCCTTCATTATCCCATCCTTGGATAGATTTGGTATATTTTTTATTCTGATTAGATGTATATGAGGCCAGACTATCAGCTGGTATAAATAAGTGTAGCTTATTTAACTTTAGTAGAGTTTCATCTGCCTACATTAAATCTGTTTATACCAGCTGACACTCTGGTTCAAATTATTTAAAATGCGTAAGTAGAAACCTGACAGAGTAGAAGTGCCTTGTGTCCCAAAACTTGACTAAGATCTCTCCCACTATATAGTTGGTTCAATAAAAGATATCCTCCCCCCAAATCCTTGACTCTTTCATATTTCCTGGTTTTCCATGGCTCCAACATCATTTCAGCCCTGTATTGTCATGAATCAAGGATTTATGGGGGGGTTATGGCCCCTTAATAATAAATTCCCATTAACTTCACTAGGTCTAGGGTTTCATCTTTAATACTGTTGGCTATTACATGGATTTTTAAGGCATCTAATGAAGTAGGCTGTAACCTAAACAACCTTATGCATCTCCGAGCCAGTTAGGCTCTATGGACGTTGTTAAACATTAATTTTAGGCAGCTCCTGGAACTCTTAACCCCTAAACTGTCCACGCATTAACACCTGAAACTAGTTTTAAGCATACTTTTGTTGGCTTCAAGTTCTGCCACTCCAGGGGAAATTTATCTCTGATACATGTTACCCAGCTCATGTTCCATTAATGTGTGACCACTCCCCATGGATGAATGGCCCAAGCTGCAGTCCTCCAGCATCCCAGGTGCAATGTCCTCTCCCCCACCCTCTTGTTCCTTGTGGAAAAAATTTCCACTCCCTGAACACTGCTGCCCAAGAAGTATTTCTGGCACCAAGAGATAGTTCTCCACCTCCTGCCACTCCAGAGGTGTGACATTCCTACTCCCCCGTGTGCAACAGGGTGAAAATGAACTGAAGAGCACATGCCAGCTAACCAAGTCACAGGGCACACGTGGATCTAGGAGTGTGATCTAAGTGGTCTGGGATGAGGGGAATCAGGTAGGGGTCTTCTCCCCAAGAGCTGGAGCTTCCTTCCCAAGCCAGGGACAGTAGGTCCCCCCAAAATGCCTCCCCTTACTGCTCCTGCCTCCCAGCCAATCCAGGAAGCAAGACCAGCACCTCCCAAACCTCACACCCAATCATAATCCCAATTTATTAAAACATAAGAGATTCTTAATTTACTTCCTCTTTATTTGTTTTTAAAATCTTTTTTTTTTGCTTCTTTTTATTTTATCCTTCAGTGACTGACTTCCTTCATTGAAAAATATTGTGCAGTAGTGTGTCATAGCATGGACAGTGCTAATACACTATTGTGCAATATTATTAGGCTACTGTGCAGTAGCATCACCTAAAAGACATCCCCTGGTGTACTGTGCAATAACTCCAGTCACTGCATATATATTTAATACTTACTAATACAAGTACTAAACAGCATCTTGTTTTGGTCAGAGCATCTCTTTGGTGCTCCTGTTGCCCCCAGTGCTATTCTAGGTAAATTAGGGAATGGGGTGGGGGATTATGGGTGTGAGTGTGAGCAGTGGCTGTGCGGGGGGGCAGGGTAGGGAGGAGCATGGCGGGATGTCCCCAGAGCAGCCTCAGAGGGACCTGGCCCAGACCAGTGCAGCTTGCTACTCCGACTTTGCACCAGAGTGAGTTGCATGGCTCCAGGAGGTGTGCAGAGGAGTCGTGCCTCCCAGAGCTGTGTGACCTGCTTCAGAGCAAAGCCAGACTAATGAGCTGCATGGGGCTGGGCTGGGTCCCATGGTGCGCCACCTCCCTGCAGGCACAGTGGGGCAGAGGCAGGACTCGGCGCAATAGGAATTCAGGTTTCTTCTCCTCCCCCCACTCCCAATTCACAGTTCGATTAAGAAGAGAAATATTTAATCTGGCAGTGATAGCTGGGGGTTTTAATTTGCTCCCCAAGCTCTTTTTCTCCTTTATGGACCATCTCTGATGATTCCTTCACCCATTTCATGAAGGAATCATCTTGACTGGGATAGGTTGGTCAGAGGTGATCCTGCCATGAGCAGGGGCCTGGACTAGATGACCTTGTGAGGTATCTTTGAGCTCTATTTTCCCATGATTTTGAAGGTGTGTTGATCCTGTTATTCCTTGCAAAAGTGCTCCAGCTGGAGATTCCAGCCCACAGAGGAGCAAGAATACATGAACAGAAAAACACAATTCTTGAGAAACACTAAACCTTACAATTTTTCCTGAAATATTCATTCTTTTTTAGCCAAAAGAGTTTGGGAAAAAATAGAAATTTTCAGTAAAAATGAGGAAGTGTAAGGTGGTGGAATATATAGGTTAGTGGGAAGAAACATGTACATATTACGCCACTTAGGTTCTCTTTAGCCTAAGTGCCTAGATTCATTCACACTCTTCTCTACATCTGGGAAGAGTCTAAAGGAATCCTTATATAGAGAGTATATGCTATCATCATATTTAACATCTCTCTAGCTTTATATTTTGTATTTTTAAATTAAAACCAAGGTTACTTGTGCCAAAATAAAATCTACACTTTCTTCTTACTTGTTGAACACTTTATTGAGTTTACAACCATACTTTTATATAAATATGCAGTAGTATTTTGTAGTAATGGTCTACATTTACAATACTGTTACAATGGGGTAAAACTGAATTAGAAATATTTCACGAGTTATCAAATAAACCCCACTGATTTACCTAAATATTCAAGATAAAATGGAACAGTAGGGCAATTCCAAATATGTAATGTATACAAATATTTTAACGTGTTTATTAACAAACATTTATTATGGTAAAAATACCAGATATGTTGCCATTATTCCCTGAGTGCCCATTTTTGTGATTTTTAGATAAATGGTGTAAAAACAGTCTTTACCAAGGAAGGCAGTAGCACTACCAGTCAATATTTTAAAGTCTCAGTTAAGGATATATTGGATCTATCCTTTTCCTGCTACTCTGCTTCAAGTTTATGAGCTTCTTAGGGGGCAGATCTTAGTCAGAATTTTAGTAGTATTTGAAAGTAGAAATAAAACAGAGCCTGTATTTTTTTTCTTTCCATGTACTCTCACTGGCGTTACATGATATACACCATATAGAAAACTGTTATTTGCTTCTAAAGTACCTCTAAGGGAGAATGAGACAGAAAAACAGAGCTCATTCTGCCAGCCTGAGGGAAGATGAAGTTCTGGTGGCAACAATGTGGCACTAGGTTCACTATGACCATGGCTAATTAAAGAAAGGGCCCATCAAAATAATAAACTAAATTCCTTCCAAAAAGATATTGATAAAGAGAAGGCACAAGGCTCCTTAGTGAGATAAGGTAAGACCCTTGACATAGCACAGAGATGGCAGACATCTTTCTGCCATGTGCACTCATCAGAAAGCAGCCATACATTAGCTGCAAGTTGCTTAATTTTATTTCCCAGCCCACTCAAAAGAAGTTAAAAATAAAAGTACAGAGGTAGAACTCAAATGCAGGTGCTACACTGAATCAGCAGGGGGCAGATTCTATTCCACCTAATTGGTAGGGACCTAATTCATTGTGGCTTCCTCCAGATTTCATGGTCCCAGCACAGCGTGGGGTGCCGTTTTTGCACTGGAGCATGGCAGGCCCCCCACCCTCTGATTAGCCAAGGGGACCTAGGAGTCCTGCCCGTCCCCAGAGATTAACAAATGGCCATCTGTCAATCTCCAGGGAGGGACAGGACTTCTGGGGACCCTCAGCCAATCAAAGGAATGGGGGAGGGCCTCCACACTCTGCCATTCATCTGTGGGGAGTGGCCTCACATTAATGGAACCTGATCTGGGTAACATGCATTAGAGATAAATCTGCCCTGGAGTGGTTTAACTTTAATCCACCCAAAGTGTGTTTAAAATTAGTTTCAGGTCTCAATATATGGGCAGTCTAGGGGTTAAGGGTCCTAGGAGCCACCTAAAATTAATATGCAATGGCCTTGTTAGACTATACACTTGTGAGTTGCACAAATGTTGATCAGTGTCAGTACTAGCTTGAGTTTGGAGCAGTCACACTTCAGGCCAGCAGGAGCCTGGAGGATTGAAAGGTAAACATTTCCCCCACCTATTCCAGGCTATCCCCCTGAAGCACACTCCCCCAGGGCTCCCCTTCTCTCAAAACTCCCCCCCCCACCCGCCCTTGGGGCTCTCCCCTGCCTTCTGCCTCCCCCTACACCTTGGGCATTGCTTACTTGTGGCCACCCATGCTGTCTGCCCCAGGGAACCTGGCAGGGAAGGGTTAACCTGCCTGCTGGCCTGTTGTAGCTGCTGGGCTGCTGCTCTTCTGGCCCAGAGAGCAGCAGTGGTGGTGGGCAGGCAGGCAGGCAGGCAGTTTAACAGACAACATAGACAGCCACAAGTAAATGGAAGGAGGGGGCAGGTGAGAGGGCAGTAAAAGGGGATTGGGGGGAGGAGAAGTGGGCCTAGTCCAAGTCAACAGGGGAGGGGACAGGTAGGGTGTTTACACAAAGGTATAGCCTAGAGTGAGTAGCCTAGCTGTGAAGCATGGATCAGAAATAATCCTGCCCTGGAGTGGTGTAATTTTGAGCCACATGATGAGTGCTTAAAACTGATTTTAGGTGTTAATGTGCAGACAATCCAAAGGTTAAAAGCTCTAGGAGCTGCCCACAATTGCCATGTAACAAGGCCCTAACACAGCCTTCACTTACCAGACATGCAAATGAGCTTGACCTCTCTAGGATGTTTCTTTTACTTAGTAGCAGCTATGAGCAGAAGGCTAGGGGATTTTCTGTATGTCTGGGGTTCTTGGGAACCTGTGAGCTGCTCGTCTCTGCTCACCAACAGGCGTTGACAGTGACCTCTCCACTCTTTTAAGGCTTCAGACTACAGGGCTTATATTTGTATGCATTTATCACTTTAGAGTTCACATTGTAATGTTCAAAGTGTGTGTATGAACACATACATGTGAACAAAAGCTACTTGTTGAAAAATTCACCCATGTGGTCCTCTTGAAATCTACTCTGTGATGTAACTGCTATGCTGAAGACAGACAGAAATACTAAAAGAAATATCCCTGTCTATCTCACATTCCTGGGTAGACAACTTTTTCAGCCAGGCTAACTTTCCTGCTCAGACAGCCATCTCCTTCTCTGTAGCATCCATCTCTAGCAAGTGATGTTGATGATCTTTATATTATTGTAATGAGCAAGAAGCCTAGACACAGACCAGAACCTCATTGCATTAGGGACTGAAACAATACATATCATAAGCAGCCCTGGTTAGTGCACTGAGAATTGTTATTTATGAAGTAGACTGGCATTTTTTCCTTGCAGCAGTGTTAAATTGTTGGTTTCAAACTACTGTGTAAGTTCTGAACTTTAGTCACCAAATAATATATGCAAACCTATAGAACAAAATTTAAGGTTGTAAGGATACAGAATAAGCTCTAACTTTAGAAATATAATGTACAATGATGACATAAACAAAAATGTTGTAATATAAGATGGGTTCATCCCTGGAAGTGCCTTTATTTTCCTCACCTTTTTATACCAAACAATGGTAAAAAATAAAAATACAAAAACGAAAGCAAATTCCAGTAACAGATATACCTAATAAAATACAGGAAGTGAGTGATTAATAATATATGGAGTCTCATTGCATGTTCCTCTTTTGGAAAACATTTGCATTAAACAACTTTCTTGTCTTGCCATTCAAAATTAAAAATAAATCTGTCTTCTAAATGTAATATTTACAGAGTGATAGCTTTCCCCTTTTCTCTTAGTATAAATAGCACAGTACTGTACTTAGTTCTTTCTAGAATTAGTTAGCAGACATTCGTTGTTGAGATTCATCATTTGCTGAGTTTAATACTTTTTATTATCATCTGCAGCAAATCATCCATTGGTAACTTTTTTTTCTTTATGTCACTCTAAACCACAGAGGCTTGGTTATGTACACTTCTATATTCTTTTCATGAATCAAACTAAATAAATTAATAAATAAACATAGTCTAGCACCTGATTATTACCTACTGGTGGCAGGGGACCTATATCTTTTCTCAGCCATCCTTGACAGTGACAGTGGAGGGCAGAGTGACTGAAAATTCCAGAGGTGTAGATGGGATATTTTTCATTCAATGTTCACATTGAGATATAAATGTGCAGGTAGTTTAATTAGAACATTGATCACTTTTCTCATGTATAGAAAATTTAATGGGAGTAGAGTTATCCTTTGGTCTCCTGAAAGAACATGGGAAAAAACACAAATAAAACTAGACTGCATACCTATCTTAATGAATGTAGGAAAATGTAACAAGAAAAAATGACATATGCTAGACAGTTCTATTGAAAGTGGTTGTAGATCTTCAAGAACCTGGGGTAGTCCATGTGCTACTTAATTAAACAATCAAATCGCAGAGCCAGAAATCCAAAGGATGCCTTCTCATTCTTATAGGAACGCACATGGTTGCAGCCACACATTGCTGTGACTCAGCTTCCTGTTAGCACACTCTTATACAAAAGTGGCAATGTTTACTTCAAAAACAAAGGTTGCTTATCCAGCAGCTTAATATCATTTAGTTTCCTAACTCAGATCTACCCTTACAAAAAACCTAAGCATCCCGGGATTTTCACTACATCAAAAAGATCTATGGTTTCTGAACACCACATCTTGTTGGGTTAGATTTTCACTCCCACCCATTTGATTCTCTTCCACCTTCGGTGGCTGGCCCCTATTGCTGATTTATTTTTTCAGGTTTTCCCACTTACTGTTTTACTATGTACCTCTTTCATCTTAAATAGTTCTCTTTGTTTAACCCTTGGGATTCATTGCTTGCAAGTGGAAAAGTATTGCTGTTCATAAGCCCCCAGACAGTATTAGTTAAGTTTATGAGGTTCCTGGGTGAGGGTTTGAGCAGTGCTGTTTATGTTTTTTGAACACAGCCCTCTCTCCTACCATATAGCCCTTGGCAGAAGGGTTACATAAATGGTAGGGTTTGAAAAATGTGTGACCATGTGTTTATCTGCATAACTGAACACACACAGTTGAAGGCCCGATTTAGGTGGTTGTACAGATATTTGTCCTGAGTTTTTTGATTGCTCTCTAGAGGTAATTCTCATTAAAGCACTTAGCACTGGAATGCCAGTTGGACTACACTACCCATAATTCTTCAGAAGCTGGTAGGTGACTACGTTTGTCTAATTTTTAACAGAAAACATTGCGGCTTTTGGCTTTACTGAAAAAATTCTCATCTGTTTGCAATATATCATGCTCAGTTTGTCAAGTCTGTAGTGAAATATTAAGTGTTGTGGATGAACAGTGAAGGGTAAAATAATCCAAAACATAAGTAAAAATGGGATGTTAAAAATGCCTGATTGGAAGATGTGCTGGCTCATTCCTCCATAAATGCCTAAGGCAGAGATATTCCAATTTGAACAAGAGAAAATGATGGGATTATAGTGAATAAACCATTATGATTCGTTTACTCCTTGATTATGGTACTAAGCTACATGGAAAGAATTAATACATGATGTGTTCCTTTGAAACATTTCTGAGGCAGTGGGGAGTGGTAAATATATTTTAGAAATATAACCATATACATAATGCCTCTCCTCCTTTTTTGTTTGAGTGATGTTTAAGTATGTATTTGGGTAAGTATGCAGCCTAAGCCATGGTAGTTCTTTGAGGAAACAAAAACATACAGTTAGCTATGTTGTCAATTATTTTGCCTAATCTAAGATGCAGAAGCGAACTACTTGACTCACCCTGTATGAATACATTTTTTCAAGATTATGTGGCTATAAGTATAAACAAAACCCTTTAGTACGAGGAAGACAGAAATGTGAACCTCAGAAGGTTGAGTGCTGTTTTCCTATCAGAATATACTCATTAAAAAAAGAGTGGAAAGGAAAACAAGGGAAGTTTTTTTGTTTGTCTGTGCCACACAGAAGGCAGGATGGCTCAGTGCTAGATAATTTTGTCAGTGTCATCCAAATAATAATTTATCTGAAAACCCTTCGTATCTATTTCTGAAGCAGCATAAATATTTCTCTCAGATGACTCTTATTGATAGAGTATTGTATGTTTTACATACCATGCAGCCATTTAAAAAATACTTTTTAAAGTTATTTTCATTTATTGGTGATGTTTCTTTTGAGTTTGCTCTTTCACATGTCACATGTCTTGTTGAAGCCTCATCAGTGATCTGTGAGGCAAGCAATTCTACTTGTCAGCTTACCTCTGCCATGCAAGGAAAATGAACACGGGGAAACTGAGCTTAAGTAAGGCTCAACTCTGGTTTAAAAAAAATCTGGCAGAGTTGGATTATATTTTATATCCTTTTCTCTTCTGCAACATATTCCTGTTTTCAGCTTCAAAAATTAACATTTATTTTTCAAATTTTTTGTTTCAAACCAGAAATTAAACACTACAAATTGTCTTGGATTATACCCCATTCCCAGATATTGATTTATAATTTTGTTTCAAATGTGTACATAACCCTTTGATTCTTTTTACTCAACAGAAGAGTGATAGGATATGGCTTTTACATGACAAATCTGTTGTTTGAGAGCTGAAGATTCAACTAGCTAAGAGGAAGTACTAAAGATTTATGGAGAGTTCTAAGTGGGACAAAATGCTCAATTTCAAAATGTTCCTGGAGAACTATGAAGATCAATGGTTGCAAACAAGAGGATGGACCAAACATTCAGAAATGAGGCATGATGCATTAGAAGTTAGACCTGCCAACTCTTAGACTAACTCAGATTCTCCAGAGTCTGCTTCTCCAGATTCTCAGACTCCTTTACATGCTCTCTACCTTATGAAGGACAATCTAAAAGCTTCTTGGAGAACAATCAGGGTGCATCTACACATGCTGATTTAAGGCACATTAGCCATTTTTAAAGCACATTAAGGGCACAAGTCTACATGTATGCACCCTTAGTGTGCCTTAAAAATGGCAATTTCGGGCTATTTTCACTTAAATTTGGTACCTACAAATTTAGGTGTAAAAAGCTAAAGTACCTTAATCCACATGTAGATGCACTAAGGTGCATCAATGCTGTATATGTTGACTGACTTGAGACTAACTTTAGTCCCAAGTCAGTCTACACACCATGTTAATGCCTCTTAGCATGTGCATGTGTAGACATCAGCCTAAATCACCTTAAAGTGCACTACGCAAATGTGCATTAAGTTTAGGCGCATGGAAAAGGCCATGTAGAGGTACCCTTATAATCCTAGTTTTCCTAAGAACTAAATGGACCATCTCTAACGTCAAGAAATATCCTGGTTCTTAGGACACACAGCTTTCTGCAATATGATGTGCCAGCACTTAGAGCTCTAGACAGATATACTGAGTGCTTCTACACAAGATGCTAAATATGCAGCAGACTAGTTGTGCATTAGTGTATCACTACTGTGCATTAGTGCATCACGGTGAAAGCTGCGCTATTGCTCTAATATACAGTAGAATTAGTTTACTGCACAGTAGTGTCACTTAAAAGGCATGTGCCAGTGCTACTGTGCAGTAGCACCAGTTATTGCATAGTTAGTACCTGTTATTACAGGTACTAAACTTAATGCACAGTAATCACAGCACATTAATGTACACGTAGACATGCCCACTGAAACGCTAACTAATGTTTTCACTGGACTTGAAGAGAAAGCCTGGGAATATGCAAGTGACCAGATTCTATTAGGCAAATAAAAGTGTAAGGTGACCAAGTATGATTCTTTTCCATCCTGTTCAAGGCCCTGAAAACAGTTAACACAAAGGTTGATAGATTCTCCTCCTCATTGTTCCTTTTTTGTGACTCAGTCTTAATGTTGAGGTGATGGCTTGCTAAAAAAGATGAATTAATAGGTTTCTAGGACTTGAATGGGGTGGAATAGAATTGTACTTGGGCACCTAAATCCATTTAAACCTCCACTATGTGGAATACAAAGTGTTAGGTAACTTGACTAGTCTGTGTCACCACATTTCAAATCTTGCCAGAGATTTGTTTGCCTATTTGTTTGGGGTTTGGGGGGGAGGTGGGTTAGGGTTTGGGGGGGTTAGTATTTTCCAGTTATACTAATATTAAATTTAATGTTTGTGATCTCTTTGTCTTCTCTGCTACCTATAAAAAGAAAAATTGCTTATATTTATGAAATAATGGATTATAAGTAAAATGTAAAGGTGTGTCTAAAATGTTGCATGCTTCTGTTAGAACCAAAGTTAGAAGGTGCTGATGACACCAAGTTAAGAGAGACAAGTACTAACATGCAGGTAGACAGCCCTTAAAGTAAGTGTGCATGTTCAAACACGTGCCACACACATGGCCAGTGTGTGATGGAATGGGTATTCAAATTGGCAGAATACGCATGCCCAGGCATGCACTAGCAGGTAGCCGTGACATAACCAACTAGAATATTCCACTGAAAGCGTTGTATGATTGGCTATTTCAAAAGTATTTAAGCCAACACAGTTTCCGCCCAGATGGAGACCAGCTCAGGAAAATCAGAGAACAGAGACCAGCTCAGAGATACCTTGAGCTAGTTCACAGGCCGGCCACCTGTGAACACTGTCTCTCCACCACTGTTGTTTCCTGGCATACTCTGTCCCTGCATGCTCGAGACCAGTCGACTCGTTTTCGTCAGCTGTCATTCTGCTCCATTTCGCTCCGTTCTACTCCGTGCCACGCTGTTCTGTTCAGTTCTACTTTGTTTTGTTTTGTTAGTTCAGTTAGTTGTTTTCAACTTAGGGTTCAATCGTTCTAAGTAACTAAGAGTTTACAACTGAAACCTACGCTCCCTACAAGCGTAAGTAATAAAACTGCGTTGCAACCACTACGCATCAGTGACATCTCTGCCTCGCTAGCCCCCTCCTGTTCGTCCAAGCTTGTCATCTAGCACCAGCGCTCAGGACCGCTGACCGCCACACCTTCTTCAGATTTCACTTCTGATAATTTTGAGAATTCTCCACCATTGGTGTCTGGCTTCTGTATACTCCTTGTGTAAGTAATTATTTTTCTTTAATTTTATACAAATTGTTTCAGCTCTTTTGATTTTTTTTTTGCATATTGAATTGTAAAATATGCACAAACATAGGACCCACTTTGAACTCTTGAAAGTCATTGAATAAAAAAAACCAAAACCTGTCTTCTCCATGTCCTCATTCCTATTTTCTTTTTAAATTAAAGAAATAAAAACTCCACTAAACAGAATATCCAATAGCAAAGTAATGGTAATAATAAAAACCCCTTAACAGACCGGAATCTAAAATATTAGCTTAAGAGACAGAATTCCTGAACTGTTGAAATGCTGGCACTTGAGTGCCACTTGGGGAAGTGCAGGAGGTATATTTTGCCTCGCAACCCCATTACGTTAGGCAGACTGAAACAGTAGAGAAATTTACACTATATTAAAGTAGCTAATATAGAATGACTGGCCTATACATAAATCACATGCTTTATTAATTAGATTCTATTCCATGTTACTATTTGGTCAGTCATAACTACTACTTAGACAAGATAAAGACCAAGAGGACATGATCATGTTGGAAAGTGCACTAAAAAAGATCTACACTCAGTTTCCTTTGCTTTTTCTTTCTCTTTTTCTTTCCTTCACATTCCTCTAAAATGTTAATGTGATAATTTCACCAGCCCCATTTCCTAATCAGTAAAGAGTACCCTGAGACAGAGCTGCAGAGTTTGTCTGGTCTAAACAGTTTGCATAGCCTGAACTCCGCAGTCACACTGGGACTTTGCAGTATTGGATTTGTTCGTTTATTTTGGCTCTGATTTGATGATCACTGAATTCTGCCTTCTTAGATTTTACAGTGGTGGTTTTTGAATAGGAGTCACTGTGACCCCAGTGGAATTTTATATCCTTACAGTCAAAGTAAAAAAACCTCTGGCTTAAATAGGTGAGCTGTGACTGGTAGAGGGATGAAGATAGAGTTTTAGATCCCTCAGGTCTTACAAATAGAAACTTTCCCCCTCCTTCCCTCAGCAAAAGGCCATGTCATGCTGCCTGTTTTGTTTCAGAAATAGATGGGACACTCTGGCCCTCCTGTATGAACGGGGAATACGAGAAGGGGAAAAAGTGGCTGGATTAGATTTGGGCTGAGTAAATGTTGATCTTTCCTCACCTGCTCTTGACAAGTCTTCACCTTACTGAAACTTTTTTATTAAATTTTAATCAAAAGCACAGAAAAGATTGTTGATTGTAGGAATGTCTAACCTTGCTGTAAGTCTCCTTGCCAGGCCAATCATACAGATGTTAACAACATTTCAATAAAGACATCCAGTTTAATGTTGGAAATACTTTATTTTATATTCTAAGTATACTAAATATTCTCATGTAATTCAAATGGAGTCAGAGAATTCAACAACTAGTGGGTACACACCTATAGAGGCAAAATGCATAAGACTTCAGAAATAGTTTGGCTTTAACTTTAGTTCAGAATTTTTTTCCTGGATCTGCTTTTTTCTGCTAGCATCATATATCTGATTTAATATGAATAATTTTATGATAATTTCCACAGCTTAGCTGAAAGTGATGGTATATTTTGGCTCTTGTTGCGTTATTTTTTTTCATTCCTTTCATTTTTGTCTAATGCATATCTTTCACGAGGCAGCCTTCGGTCACAAACACAGAAGACATGCTGTGCCCATGACGTGCCTTTCTTTTAGAAGTCATCTTCAAGCCAGGAGATCCCTTAGTGAGATGTGCCCCTAAAACACATTAAGGCTAAGCATAGATGTTCATAAAGTCCCTGGCAGAAGCTGTCTAACTATTGTGCTTTACTTAAAGTGCTATAAGTTACAGCATGAGCAAACTGAACAGATGTTCACTGTTTGCAGGGGGGAGGGCTTGGACCCTACCCACACTGGCCACCGGGAGTGCTCCTGCACACCATGCAGGAGGCTCTTGGAGTGGCCGCTCTTCTCAGCCCACCCCCTACCAGCTGGCAACTGTCAGGGTGGGGGAGAGACCCTGGACTCCTTCTTCCACTGCCCCCCTGGTTGGGCAGGCCTCCCAGCTAGCCCAGGGGAGCTTCAGGGGAAAGGAGTCTGTGCTCTGTTTACCTGCAGCAGCCCCAGCCCCAGCCCCTCTGTATGCCACTTCCTGGTCAGGAGGGCTGAGAAAGAAGTGCTCTGGCCTCTTTGTACCCATAGTAGCTCTGGCCCCAACGTTCACTGCAGCCTGCCAGTGGATTGTGGAGGAAAGGTTTGTGGGTTCTGTGTCCCTCCAGCTCCCCTGGCCAGGCTATGGCATGCTGTGGGGTCAGGATTGCTCCAACAACAGATCCCTTTCCCCTCCCTTCTGCATAGCAGGCCTTGTCCCCCCTCCCTCTGAACCACAGAGCCCTTTCACCAACCACTTCCCCCCTCCTCCCTGACCCACAGAGCCTTTCCACCAACCACCCTACCCATCACCAATAAAGCACTCTCTTCCTCATGCAGACTATGTACAGTGTGCTCTGTGTGCTCTCCCAGGGTGGGGGTGCCTAGAGGGCAGCGCCTGGGGACAGGCGTCCAGCATGCCAGCCTCTGGCTGCACCAGTGTGGATGTGCACACCACAGCTTTAGTGCTTTATGCCAGAACAAGCCCGTAGTGTCCTGCAATGTCTGCCACTGCCTGGAGGGATACCTGTGCCTGTGCTGCACAACTCTTCCCCCCACCTCCCACCCCCTGCAGCCAAGGGCAACATTGCTGCTGGCATCAAAATATTTCTCCTGATGTGAGGGGCCCATACCTACCCAGCTGAGGGGGCACAGCTGCTGCTTAATAACATTTTGCACTCTCCTACCTCCCTGCATGCTGTAGTGGGGAACTGCAAGGGCCAGGGGGAGCACGGCCAGGCTGGGTGGGAACCGGGGGTGGAGGGGAAGGGCCTTCCCCCCTAGTGCATGGCTTACTGTGTCAGTGAGGCAGGCATGGTGAGGGTGGTGATGGCTGGAGGTGCCATGGCCAGGCTGGCCTCCTGGTTGGGGCTGTGCCCCCAGGTCTGGTGAGGCAGGTGCTGGCCTGAGCTGCCAGAGCTGCTGGACTAAGCCGGATGTGGGGACCATGATGGGACAGACTCCTGGTGTCCTGAGGGGCCCTCCTCTGCTGAAATCTCATTGCTGCTACCAGGCAGTAGTGGAGGCTTAGGCAGGCCACCCATGCTGGTATACAGTGTGGCTCCAGCCAGGGTGCTGGTGTGCAAAGATCTGGTCCAGCTGCCACATAAAGAGCATGGATTTATGGATAGCCCCCAACCAGCAGCTGTGGTTGGTGACTGTGACCCATTGTGTCTGCAACGCCTTGTGCTTTATGCAGCACTGGTGCACTGACCAGTCATGCCTATGTTTCCACATGTGGCCTGACAGGGCATTGGAACACCTACTCCAGTTGAACTGGCTAAGGACCTTGGACTCACCCCACAGTGCCACAAGGTCCACAGTCTCCTCCTGGGACTAGTTCTGCCCCCAGGAGGTGGTGTGTGGCATCGGGGAAAATGTCAGCATAGTTTCCTTAATGGCCCTCAGGGGCTGTGAGACAGTCCAGGTGCAGCAGGGCCTGGGTAGGTGCCTGCAGCACCCATCACAGGGGCATGGTGCAGAACAGGCAAGCAAGTGATAGGGCTGTGCCAGAGGCCAGTGTCTGGACAGGCTGCTGAGGCTGACCAGGGGCCACTGGTATGGAACCTGGTGGCTCGAGACTGGCTGCAGGTTGCCCCGGGCCCCAGAGTCACCATAGCATTTTATGGGCCAGGGGCTGGGCCTGGGGCAGGCAGAGAGTCACCTTAGCACCAGGGCTGGAGAAGCTCCAAGCCCTGTGGCCCTGGGGCTTGCTTGTGAGTGACCCCCTGGTAGTGGGGCTGACCGGGAGTAAATTTGCTCCCAGTTGGCATCTACACGTGCACTAATGCACAGTAACTACTCCATGGTTAATTTGCTACTGGCATTTAAAGGCTACAAATTAACCATGTAGTAGACTGACTGCATAGTAAGCATTGGCACTTGTAGATGGTGATGCTTTACTGCACAGTCAACTAATCTAGTAAACAGTACAGTGTCCAGTGTAGACATGTCCACTGGAATTGTATTTTAATTTCACTTTCATTTTAATTAATTTCACTTTGCAGTGAATTTTTACAATATCCTGGCTTGGCTGCACAACTGGAGCACAAAGCCATAACAAACTAAAGAGAGTGGATAAACTTTTTGGACAATACCTTGCACCATTAGATTAATAGGCTCAGATGTGTCCAGATATTAAGGCAGCTTTACTCTTCTTTTTCATCAAAAATGTGGAAAGGTTGTATATCCAATACGGTAGGTGTTAAGACAGGTAAAGAAGCAACTATTTAAACACTGATGATTAAGGTGATGGCACAGATTGAAGGTGACCTGTAGAGGGACTTTGGCTCATTCACGATTTTCTCTTTATTTATTATCTTTAGAGAAGATCTGAAAGTTTTTATAGAACATCTGGAATGAGGCAAGGAAGGGGGGTGGTTTTGTTTATTTGCCTATTTTTTAAGCCTTATTGTGTTTTATTTCAGAAATATCAAGAATGTTAAGACTGATTTTAACACTCCTGATGTTCACTCTAAACCTATTTTGCTGCAACTTCAAGCCATTGGTCCACATCTGAATCTCTGTAGAAAAAGAAAAAAACTATTTTCCCACTTATTTATGGCAGCTCTTCAGGTATTTGAAGACCACTATCATGTCCCCCCTTATGCACCTTTCCTGCAAGCTGAATATGCCTAGCTCCTTCAGCCTCTCCTTGTATGATTTACCTTCTGAGCACTTTGTCATTTTTGTCACCCACATCTGGACCATCTTGAACTTCTCCACATCCTATTTAAGATATAGAGCTCAAAACTGCACACAATACTCTATATGAGGCCTAACCAGTGTCAAGTGGAGAGGCACTATCACCTCCCATATCTTGCACCTAATGCTTTTATTCATGCATGCCAAAACCACATTCGCCTTTTGTGCGGTTGCATCTCACATCAGACTCATATTGAGTCTGTGATCTATGAAGACTCCAGGATCCTTCTTTGTAGTTTTGCCATCCATCTAGGTGTCACCCATTTTGTATTTTTATTTTTGATTATTCTTTCCAATGTATAGCTCCTTACATTTATCAGCATTGAACTTCATCCTGTTAGCTTCAGCCCAGTTTTCTAATCTGTTGAGATCCTTCTGAATTGTGCTTCCATCCTCCAGTGTGTTCACAATCCTTCCCAGTCTGGTGTCATCTGCAAACTTGTTTAATCTGAACTCTGACACCCTAATCAGAAATGTATATGAGGACAGTAAACCTTTAATATGACATGCGTAATTTAGAATGTTAACTAGTCACTGAGGTTAAATGGATGTCATCAATAAGTGAAAAGCCAAAAAGTATTAAACCATGTGCCCAAAAAGCATTTCTCTTCTGACTTGCTCAACTCTGATGATCTTGTTTCTTGTGTTGTTATCACAAGTTCTCCAGCCACCTTAGATTTTCCAGGGTAGACAGGGCCTGTGTTTGTACTGCTACAGGAAATGTGTGTGTTTGTGTTGGTGCATGTGTGTGTGTGTAGAGAAAGAGAGAAAAGGCTGGTTTTTGCCTTCTATATACATCTCTTAAAAGTAAGACAAGGATTAAGCCCAATATAACATTATGGAAACAACACATAGTTGTAACAGATAACATAGACAATTAAACCAGAACTTATCAGAAAGTCCTGTACAGTATACATACATAAAACCAGAAAAAAACCAAAAACATGTTTTCTGTACATTACACCATTACAGGAGATTATCTTAAGCTTATATTGTGCATTAAAAAAAAGGGGGGGCATTAGGTGTAAGACAAGGAAAGATTGGGGTGTTCCAATGCTCCTGCTAGGACTAAAAATCTTTGGGTTTTGCTCCTCCACTCCTCAAGGTCAGACTAATTGCCACATTTGCCATGAGAAAGGAGTTTTACCCCATTGTCATATTGGCATGGACTGTAGTGGTTTTCGCTTTCTTTTGCAATAGGAGGGGTGGGCGGAGGCAGTGTAGGGCATGATGGTCCTTTTCCTTGGATCTCTTGGTTCTCCTCTTTGGGTATACTTCAGATGAACACAAGACAAATGTTTTAATTGACTTTATAGGAAACATAAGCCTTTAAAAATGGAGTCACCAGTTTAGCTGGTTTGAACTGGTGCAGCTCCATTGATGTCAAATGAGCTATGAACCCCAATCCCAGGATCTGGCCCATTATACTAAAAGAAGCAATATGCTTAGTCTGCCTGTGCAGATCTCTCTACTCACCCTGTTATATTCAACCTCTAGGTGCAAATCCTTCCACATGGAACATGCTGAAGGAATTAGGGCCAAAGAGATTAAAATAATTTGATATCATGGTGATGGACATCTTTTAACAGCCTAAACAGATGATAGGGAGAGAAGCAGGCAAGCAGATAGAGAGACAGAGTTCAGAGTTTCTCTATGTTGGAAAAACTACTAAAGGTTTAATTTAATTAATAAAGAGTAGACTTGTAAAAAACTGAGCTTCCATCTGCAGTCTGAGTAGTGCTAACTTGGCCTTTCCTTTGCCATCACATGATGACCAGACTGCATTTCCAAGGCCTAGGACATCCACTTGTATAAGCCAAAAATGTATGAAATAAAAAAGCTCTTTTTTTCCCCCTCAGAATGATAACTGAGCCCAGAGGTGACCCTTATACACAATTGCAGGTATTCAGGTCTTAAAAAGGCAGCAAATTCACATGTAACTAAATCTTCTCATTTCAACAGTAGGGCAGCCTGTCAGCTCCCTCATCTGTCAGCACCTGTTCAGGCCACTAAATGAAGACAGCAGTGCTTACTAGCAGTATCTATTTGCTGCAGGATATGCACTGAGGTAAAGCACAACAAGGAGTTTCAAGTGAGGACCCAAACCAGTCAGTCATTTTCTCCTGTCAATGATAAGAAAAGCAACATAAAAGAAATACTTGTTTGTCCCAGAGGTAGTATCAGTAGCAAACTGTCACCAAATAAAAATAGTTAAAACCCCCAATGATTGTACTAATTCAATACAAACAAGCCAGGTTCAAGTTCCAGCTAACTTGGCATTTACTTCTGCTGGCCTAAGTAGAAAAGGGGAAGATGTGTTATTTGTTCAGAAGCGAGGGCAATTTATGTGCATCTTGCTTTGGCTGAAAAAAAGAAATGTCAAACAAAATATATGGTAAAGGGTCTCAGACAATGAAGCAGTTGGTGTCCACTTTACTTCCTGGCAGCTACTTTCTTTTAACAACGTGTCATATACCAGAAAGTTACAGGGAGTGTATCTGGTCTTTTTTTATTTCATAGTGTAGAAGTGCAATTCACAGTTGTGGCCCTTCTCATTTTTAGTGGAAATGTAATTGTAATTCTCCGTTGACTGGATTGTGGCCTACCACCGAAACAGAACAGGTCTGACCCATTGCTCAGGGAGCTTGGGGAAGAATTGTGCCTCAGGAAGTCTCAGGAATACTGGGAAGGCAAGGAGACTATGCTCGCTGCACAGCTTTATCTCATAGTGTGGCTAATAAATGCAGATGGAACAGGACCATGGCCTTGTCCCCTCTCATACCTTCCCATTCCTCTTGAGGCAATGCACAACCCTGGGTTTGTTCTGTTCCACAAAGTGCAGTGACCGCAGTTATAAGAAATACTTAAATATCTGAATATAATGCTTCCATTTTGTTTCTTGCTCGCCTTTTAAGAGCCTGACTTTCCACTGTCCAGCACCACATGTAATACCAGTGTAAAGTGAGTGCAAATACTATATAAAACCCTTCCACTCTGATTTGGGAGCATTTTTCACCCATTTTGCATAGGTGTATGTGATTGCATGTGTATGCCACAAGGCAGAGGAGAATTAAGATAAATGGCCAGGTACCGACAATACACTTATTACACAGTGAGTGCACAGAAAGTGCTCTACATCAGTAACCAAACAGCTGATCAGGGCACATAGAGAGCTGTAAAAATGGTGGATCCTGCTCTAAGATAACCCTAGATGGATGTGGTATCAGTTTTCAGCGCTGTAGGTTAGAGTGCTGTAATGAAAATCTGTGGCAGAATCCATCACAATTCAAATTAGTTTGCATTCCACCAGCAACCCATGGGGCTTTGTGGCATTTGCTCATGCTCCCCACCCTTTATAGAGTGATGCTCTACCCTCAGCCAGAGTTTGTCTGGTCTGCCTGCACACTGGGCCAACTCTGCTCCCAGCCTGTTATTGACAAGAGTGAGTGAAGCCTCTGTCCCCAGGCCCACCCATGTCCTCCCTCTGGTTGGCATGGGTGGAGCTGAGCAAGTTTATAAGTGGTTCAGCTCCTATTTTAGACTTAAAGAAACTATGGCCACTTCTGCTCACAGTTAACCTGTCTTAAGAACTGATTCATCTGCACTGATATCTGGCAATGGGCAAGTTCCTTAATGAATGTGAAGCTTTTGACATAAAATTATGTTAAACTCCTGTCTATTTAACATAGTTCAGAATGGCATCAAGATAAGTTTGGTCATAAAAAGGCCTTCTAACCCAGCCTCTGTCTAACTAACTTAATAGTTCTGTTACACTGTCAAAATGAATTGTGCTTTTCAAATTCTGTTACAGAGTCCCTGGTATAGACAAGAACCCCAACTCCTATTACTATAAAATTATACTTGAATGTACCCAAAATGTACAGTACCACACTTGCACATACTAATATGTGGCATCACTACTTCCCAAGTTGTCTAGGGAATTCAAATGTATGTGTAAAATGTAGACCATGAGAGGCACTTGCACTGCCTCTGCTCAGTACAGCATTGGTGATGCATAGGGGGTGCACACAGGTACACATGCACGTGCACCCCCTGAAATGCCAGCCATGAAACCAGAAGTGCCAGGGGAAGTGTACTTCTGGTTTCACCGCTGGTGATTTTGGGCTTGGTGATCAGCCACTGGAGGATTCCCCGCCCCCCCCCCCCCCCCCCAAGTCAGTGATCGGCTGCTCGGGGATCCCCCCTCCCAGTCAGTGATCTGGTGCCCCCCCAGACTCAGGAGGCACCAGTCACCCATGCAATACAGGATGAAGGATCAGAAACTCATGAGTTCAGCTCATAAACATGATGTCCCAGAAATCTTGTATCCTTGGTACATTCATTCATAAATCATCCTTAGCTCAACCTAAATCACCTTTGTTGTACACAAGGCACATGTGACAGATTCCTGCATTCGTTTAGAATTCAGATCACAGCCAGCTATGAGTTGCACCCTGATGGGAGGCGGGTGGGGGGATATGCGGTCTGACCATGCACCAGACCCAGCGATGAGCCACCCTCATATCTGGTCTCCACCTTCCCTACCTCCATCCCATCATGAATCATGCCATGGACCTGACACAGAACCCATGAGAAGCCTATGATGAAATCAGGATCCCAAGAGCATAGCGCCCACTCTCCATCACCCTAGGGAACAAGAGATGTACAAGAGGCAGACATCATCCTCATGGCTGCTTGAAAGTCAGTGGTCCAGTCATGCCTCAGATGCCTTTATTCTGTTTGTGTATAAGTATGCACCCTAAATGCCTGGGTTTCTGTGCGTATGTGTGTGTGTGTGTTTTGGATGCCCGAGATCTCTGTGCATGTGCATGTGTGCATGCCCCAGACACTTGGGTTTGTGTGTGGCGGGGTGTGCATGTGCCCCAGACACATAGTTTCTTTCTGTGTGGGACACGCATACACACACACATACACACACAGACAACCCACGCATACAGTGGACACATACAAACAGAACCCAGACATCCAGGGCACATACACAGAACCCAGGCATCTGGGACACACACACACATGTGTATGTACACACATGCACACAGAACTTGGTATCCAATACACACACACACTTGGCAGACACAGGGTGAGCTAGGTGGCCATGAGTGGGACAGCTGGCTGGTGGCTCATGGACATGAGAGCACATGCCATAGTAAGCAGCTGCCACATCAGGTCCAGATGGGCAGCCATCCTATCCCACAGCCTCCAGTGAAACTCACACAGGGTGACCAGCAGGACCTGCTGGAGTTGCTAGGTCTCCCTGCTTGCTTGGGTGTGAAGGCCAGGAAACAAAGACATATGCAAGTCATGATGGCAGGGGTTAGGGGCATGGTGGCCCATGCTCAGCAGCCAATCAGGGGTAGCGTAGCCTTTCAACTCTGGTTAGGAGTCTTCAGCAGCCAGGAGAGCCCACAGGGCATGCTAGAAAGTGCAAGAACCCCCCAACCTACTGGGCTCAGCCTCTGCAGGCAGACACAGAGCCCTGCCCCACCAAAGGGCTAACATCTGTTCTGTTTGCTCCCCACTTAACCTTGGGCACTTACTTAGAGTGCTCAAGTTAGAGCACTTCCACCTCAGGCTTATTGAATGCATGTTCTTAGCCAGTGTCTTCAAATCAACTACTCTCCAATACCATATAGCAGGATTGGTTCAATTTAATCTGATCTGTAAAAAAAAAAGGGATTTAAGAAGGATCAGTCTTCTGCAAATTGCAATTATTTCTAAATCTGCATGTGTACACAGACACACCTGCCAACATAGTCCCATTTTTACCCCCCACATACACACACATGTATATACTCGATTGTAGGCAGATATGTACATATATATGTGTGTGCACGTGTGCAGGCATGCATGTTTATGGCGTGTGTAGGCAGGTGTGTGATTTCATCCTGTTTGGATTTAAATTGCAATTACTGACATTAATTAATAGAAAAATATCTCTGCCTACAGTCAATTTCCTTGCGCCGTTTGCAATCTAAATCCAAACTGGATGAAACACTGAATGTAGTTTGTGATCTCATAATCCTTTCTAGAGTATTTAGTGTGATGTCACATAAAATGCATAGTAGCTTCATATATTGAATAAACATCAGAAGAAGACTGATGCTTGAAGATTACGCTAGTTTTATACACATGAATATTCAGAATTACTTTCGAGATGGAGGAACAAGCAGAAAAGATATCATTATCCATGAGTGAAAATAATCTTAAATATTTGAGTATTTTTCACAGATTTTCAAAATAATTGTTTTATATGTCAATTGTTATTAAAAATTAATAAGAACATTTTTAGCTTTCTTACATTAAAATTCCTCTTTTTTTAAGAGCATCATTGGCATTGATACTTATTATATGGTGGAAGACTAAACACACTTTGATGAAAAAATGTGTGGAATAACTGTAGGAAACTTTTAAAAAGAAAAAATATTTTTTATTCAAAGATCTCTTTTTTTCTTACTCTCTCTCATAGTCTCTGAAACATTTAAGGAGGAAAAATCTTTTAGACAGATGTCTTCAGTATTGCTGCTCTATTGATCACTTTCCTTGCACTTTCATGTTTTCCTGTCAGTCTCTGATGTCATCAACTTACCTTACACACTTCTCTCTCTGCTCCTTCCTGGACCTTAACAACAAAAGATATTCAGAAAGAGATAATAGGATAGTGATTTCATTCAGCTTCCACATATAATTTCTGCAGCTCCTTTGGTTTTAGTGTCCAATACTAGCCCTCTTGAGACAACCTAGA
The DNA here is from genome assembly GCF_052110815.1 of Crocodylus siamensis. Lineage (NCBI taxonomy): Eukaryota > Metazoa > Chordata > Crocodylia > Crocodylidae > Crocodylus > Crocodylus siamensis. The sequence continues at coordinate 120,399,279 of NC_143397.1, read as the reverse complement.
AAATAAGTCCTTTTTGTTTACAATTTGCTGCTCTTGCCATCTTGAATATAGATGTGGCCTGTTGTGCTAATCTTTTCAAACTGCAGCGCCCAGATTACTTAGGATCCATGGGCTCTATTGTCTGCGACATGAATAGGAAAAAGTGAGGTTGCTTCATGTGCCTCAGCTTTGAGCTGCAATGAAGTTGAGTATGGTGTATCATCCAGACAGAGGAATGAAGATTGCTTTATGACACTTCTATCCTTCTCAGATTCAAGAGGCCATCACAGACTGGAATAATCACCATGAGCAAGACCATACACAGACAACTTAACACTGTGCAGCTATCTTTCTATTATGCTATTCAGCATACTGGAAAAGGTAACACACATATTCCAAATAACCACAGATAATACAAAGGATGTGGAATAGAGATGTATTAGATACAGTATTATCAGGGATACAGTTTACAAAAGCCCTTTTTTCATTTGAAAAGGAGATCAGAATTTGCCTTACAAATAAGCTAACAGATAGATTCCCCAAACCAGCAGATCATTCTGAGATCCTAATTGTTTTCCTTTTCAGGAGAAATTATGTCGGAGGACCACAGCCTCCCCTTAGACCCCAGCTCTCCAGCCCTTTGCAGAATCTCCTCTGCCAGGTACTCTACAAACAGCTATTGATTCCCACATCTGTCTATATGGCTTTCATAGATTTATAAATTAATCTGTTTGAATGAATAAATAGGATGAATGAATTCCTTGCAGAAAAGTTATGTCTAGATGTGGACATTTCCACTGAAAGAAAACCAAAGAGAATCTTTGCTGAAGTGTTAAAATTTTGGTTAAAATGCTTAAAATTCCACCTTATCTGGAGCAAAAATTTGTCTGGCCTTAGTTTTTAGCCTTTTGTCCTTGCTATACCTTTGTTGACTACAGTGGCAAGCCCTTTAATGCCTATTCTATGTTCCAAATCACCTTTCAGCTTTCCCTTTGATAAACTAAATTGACTGAGCTCCTTACTCTTTCACTATAAGTCATGTTTTCCAACCTTTTATTCATTCCTGTGGCTCCTATATGGATGCTTTCCAATTTATCAATGCCCTTTTTTAAATGTAGCCCTGGCAGTAGCACAAAATAGAGATTTAACATCATATCTATATTCCTACTTGAGATTCACACATATGTCCAAAAATTGTTACAGGCTTTTTGGCCACAGTAGGCACATTTACATGAGATACATTATTACATAATTCCCTAGTTTGATGCTCAGTAAGCACATGTCTACACACGCATGCACTTACTGCACAGTAAAAACCATTGTGATTAAATTTACTACCTGTAAATGAAGGTAGCAAATTTAAACATGATTAGTAACTGTGCAGTAACATACACGTAGACACGACCTGGCAGCAAATTTGCTGCTGGGTCTGCCTAGAGGCTAGGGGGCCAGCCTGAGGCCAGCTCCAGGGCTGCAGCCTAGGATCCTCTCCTGCTCCAGGGCTGGGCTACCTTTATGGCAACCACTGTCTGAAGACTATAAAAGCTTGCAGATATTTTGTGCCCTGGAGCACACACATCAGGGAGCCTGAGGGCATTGCAGGCCCTGTGTGTTCCCCTGGGCAGGCCATAACCAGGGCAGTGCTGTTGGGGCCAGCAGCCTGGAAAAGGCCACTGCAGGCTGCTGCAGCCCCTGCCCAGCCACGTCAGCTCCCTGGGGCTTCCTGCAGGCTGCTTCTTGCAGCAGGGCCAGCACCACCAGCCTGCTGGGTGCCCCCTGCAGCCTGCCCTGCACCTGCAGGTGCTGTGAGGCATAGCCTCTGCCACATGGCTGCCTGCACTGAGCCCAGGGCCAGCAACAGCAGGGCAGCCAAGTGGGGGCCCAGAGAGCTGGTGCAGCACCCAGCATGGCCTTGTCCTCCTCATCCAGGCCTGGAACCACCCACGTGCGCATGCCTGTGCTCCGCATCCATGGCCCCAACTGGAGCCAGGAGGAGATTGGTGACCTCATAGAACTCTGGGATAACATGGAAGTGGTGTGCCAGTTTGAGTAGGGAATGCACTCCAACATTCACATTTATGAGGCCCTGTTGGGCAGGATGTGGGAGCAAGGGAACAACCAGTTGGCACGGCAGTGCTGCATAAAGGTCAAGGCCTTGCAGGCACAGTGGGTCACTGTGACTGACCACAATCATTGGTCCAGCCTTGCCCGCAAGACCATGCCTTTTGCATGGCAGCTGATCCAAATTTTGGTGCCCCAGGACCCAGGCCACAACCATGCAGTGTATACCAGCATGGGCAGCCTGCCCAAGCCGTGCTCCACCCTGGCCTCTCCAGTAATATGTCACCGGAGAAGAGGCCCTCAGGCACGAGCACCCCTTCTCGCCCAGGTCCTGTGCTGTGTATTCCACCAATAGCTCAAGGAGCCCTGGCCAACTCCTCCCTTGACAGTTCTGCAGCCCCAGGCCCAACCATAAGTAATGTCCAGCTATGTTACCACTGGTTTCAGCAACACCAGATCCTCCCTGGGTGGGGAGGGCCTCCAGCCAGGTACCAGCGCACTTCAGCCTGAGAGCTGAGGACACCAGCTGTAGCCACACACCATCACCTGCTGGGAGGATCGCACCAAGCTGCTACCCACACCAGCCCTGGACATGTGGTAAGCCCTTTACTGGGGGGAAGATCCTCCCAACCCAACCCCTACCCCGACCCAAGCCCCTGTCCTGGCCTGCCTCCCTGCCTGTACTCTGGCTGAGAGCACTGGTACCCTGAGCTTCATATGAAACATTATGCTCAGCCTATTTCTTGAAAAACAAGACAGTAAAGCAATTGTCCATCTAGTCTGAAGAGGTATCACTCCCAGTAATATTGGGTTTCCTGGTCCTGACACCTGAAAGAGCTCCCCTTATTCACTCTTTCTTTTTTCTTTCTATTATGTAGCTCACTAACATTTTTAGACATTTACTTTTTTCGGAGATAAAATGTATGTCTATATAAAGGGAGGTTACATTTAAGTAATTGGTTGGAGGTCGTAGCATGAGACCCTGCAGACCTTATAAAGTCAGTAGGATTCATTAGACTAAAGAGCTGCCACCATCACTCCCTCTGCCAGAACTCCTCCCCTCCAGGGGAGGGCTGGGTCAGAGGTGTTGAGTACATGGAGGCCCAAGGGCTCTGGCCGCTCTCAGGAAGAGAACTATTAGCTGAAATGAATAAAACTTTCCACATGTCTATCATCAGGCCCCTACCTAGCAAAAATAAAAGTTGGTGCCTATGGCTGGGGCCCAACCCAGGTACCAGTTTGGCCACCTAAAGAAAGGTAAAAGATCCCACCAGCCTGCAGGCCATAAAAGCCTCTCTGGCAGGCACTGCCCTGGAGTGCCACCAAAGGACGAAGCTAAAGAGCATCCTCTGGCAATCCCTTTGATGATGACCATGGGGCTTTCTTTTTCTTTTACTTTTTTGTTAGGGTTCTTTAGAATTCAATGTTTTTCAGTGTAGGTGGGAGGTTTAGGGTAGGGGTGCAAGCCATAGAGCCTTTGTAGGAGAGAAGATGTAAATTTAGAGGGGATTTGGGGGAGAATGGAGGGATCTCTCCTGGGGTTGAAGCACGGTGGTGGGAATGTACAGGCAGAGAATGAGGGATGGGGTGGGAAAAAGGCTTATTTTAAAGGGATATGAGTGGTATCTGAGAGATGTGGTTGTGGTTGGCAGGAGGTTTTGTTTGTAAGGCAGGAGGTTTGTATGAATTTTGGGGTGGAAAGAAGAGAATCCTCTCTTCAGGTTATTTGTAAATTGTAGGCTACTCTAAATCTTTTGCCTAGAGTGACATACAAACCTAATTAATAAGTAACCACACTTTTTATACCCTGCTCCCCTCATCCCCCAATGAGACTGTACTCATTTGTGTTATATTGGAGACATAAGCATCTCATCTTATTGTCTCACTTCCTAACCTATTTCCACTTCCCGGGGTGGTGGTATCCTAATCATTGACACTAGACTATTATGCATTAGAGTAGTGGTGAGGTATTTTCCAATAATTCCTCCCTATTTTACTTCTTAAAAATAGGTTTGTTTATTCCTCTGCAGAGAGAGAAAAATGTGGATTGTCATCATTATTCTATTTTTTTCATGAGCTGATTGTAATCAGCATACAATACTATTTTCTTCAAGTTTTCACAATATTCTTCTTCTTAGCGAAGTCATTTCCTTTTAAAATGAAAGATGCATGGTTGGTTATGTAAGGGCCTATCTTTTTGGAGGAACACACCAATATAAGGGGACAGCATACCAAACCTATCAAACAGATGTAGAAACAAAGAAACAGGAGAGGTCAGCATCTTCATTATAATGAGAATCAGCATTTGAAATATCTATTTGAAGGGTGAAATTATGAAAACAGTACTGGTACTGGTAAAATTAAGGGAGAAATTATGAAAGCAATACTGTTACTGGTAAAATTAAGCACTTCTACCAAAATATCTACATAATTTTTAAAATATCATGAAACCTGTTCCATGTTGATACATTCAGAGAAAAAAACAATATTGATTTCCTTATCTTTTTTTAATTTTTTAGTTTCTGAATTGTGGATACATATCACTTTACTGTTTATCAAAGGTCACATGAAATTTTATATGAAACTAAATGCACTATATTGGCCTTAATTTTGAAATTAGATTGGTATGTTTAAGTTGAAAAATAATATCTCAGGCACAAAATGATAATGAAAACACAGAGTAAAAACTTGCTAAGAAAAGTATTGTTAAATTACTATCACATTGTACATATCCTGAATATTGGAATGCTCTCTAAGTAAGGTAAAATAGCAAAGCTTGAATAAAACTCTTCTTTCCAACATGCAGGTGGGGGTGGGGGTTATAATTCCTTCCTGATCTACTCCAAGTAAATTAGAAAAACACACAGGAAAGGAAAGAAAAACATTTCACATGCAATGAATGAGCTGCAGGTTGCAATGAAAAACTGTAAAGTTTCTTAACCAAATAATTAGAAAACACCTTTTAATGATTATAGCGTATGCTGAAAATGCCATAAAAATATAATTCTTATGTAAAACACATGTAGATGTCATTATACAATTGTAAGTGGAAACAACTGGAGAAAAATCAAATAGAAAAAAATTTTTGACTGAAAAACATAGTCTTATAGAAGCAATATGTCTTGAAAAATAATATAAAATTTGTACGAATAGTTTAATACCTTTCCCCCAGTAGTAGAAAAGTATTCTCCATTAATTACCATAATCTCCCATCATGTTACCCGGATATAAAACAATTCATTTTAATCAATGTATTGTTGGCATGTGTGGTATACATTTTGGCTTTGCATAAGTGTTTGTAACAGAACCATGACAGACAGAAACTGTGAAAAATAGAATAAATGGTCATATTTGCAACATGATAGTAAAAATGATCCAGTCCTGGTAAATATATGCACCTGTTCCATGGAGGAATCTGCTATAAGGGATGAGGTTAAGAGAATGAAACTGTAGCTTCCTTTCTTAGGATCTATCTACACTGTAATCGCACTTACAGCCTCACAGAGCTTCTCAGGCCAATTTATTTTAGTTAATAAAGTTAAAGACTATGTAACATCACAGTAAAATTAGCCATTTGTGGGGAGCGCTATGAGCCAGGTTCCAGCCCACCTATTAGACACTCAAGTAGATTTAAATGCCTAATTCCATCTTGCTGGAGTCCCTAAAAAACTTGTAATATAAGAGGTAGGTGAGTCCTTCTCGCCATTTATTGAAACCTTAGGGAGCCTACTATACATGAGCAGCAAGGCTACTCTGATGTACTGTAATTACAGCACATTGGAGCAGACTCAATTAATCAAGTCTGCTGAAGCATTGTAATTACTGCTCTCCGGCAGCTTCCAACATCTTGTGTATCAGCATCTCAATGCTTAAAAATGGTGGTGGGGCCGCTTTATCTAAAGCTTATTGAACAAGCTTTCAGTAAAGCACTCCCACTGCCATTTTGAAGCACATGGATTCTGGTACACGGGATACTCTGGGCACTTGAATTAGAGCTGCTCTAAGCTCGCCCCCTGCCCCCAACACCAGTCCTGGTGCACATGTATAAATGCCTTTAAGGTTCAGATGAAGGCGTGGTGTATAGGTGCATGCATTAATGACTTTCAGGGACTTGAACAGGGTAGAATATAACTGCATTTAAGGGTCCAAATCTACTTAAACACCTACGAGATTGGATGGAATATGGACCCTGGTGTTACCCTTTGGTATCTTCTCCCAACAAGAATTCCCTTTCCTCCCTAAAAAAATACATGGATCAGTTTTAAAAAAATAAAACGAACAGGATCTGTCAACATGAGATGTTGACTGCGCAGTAGCAGAATACTCTTGCATGTGCAGTGGCGTCTCATGGCAAAAACCATGTCAGAATGTTACTGCACAGTAGGATTAGTCTACTGCATAGTAGCATTACAAAAAAGGTGTTCACCAGCACTGCAGCACAGTAACTCTGGTTACTGTGTATTCATTTAGTACTTGTTTATACAAGTACTAAATGAATGTGCAGTAACTGCAGCACTGTAGCATCTTGTGTAGATGCACCCACTATGCCATAAAACCCTCTTACACAGGCCTGTCTCTGTCTCTAATGAAGGCCATCTCTTGCAGAGCTCTCCCTGAGCACCTGCCTCAGGATGGCCTTTAGTACTTTTAGGGATCCCAGGCTAGCTAGGCCCATTCCCTTCATGTCTACAAGAAACAAACACCCAATATTATGCCACAGGTAAAAACAAGGAGGGGACACTGCCAATATCCTATATGATGCAGAAATCTGTATTTTCAGTCTAAAATGACATCATTTGGAACTTAGTTGGTTATTCTGGGAATATGCACATATTCAGTAATTCAATAGTGTTACTCTTACTCATATTTTGTTGCCAGTATATACATCCACTCTGGGCTCATATCATCCATGGGCTCAAGGCTACACATCTAGCAATAGAATGCCCACCCATAGGTAACCGACATTTTTGGCACTTAGAGAACCAAAGATGTCATGTAGATGATTAAATCTATTTATTTGAATGACCAGAAAAGCAACTGAATGTCTCCTTACCAACTATACCAGACCTTCAGGGTAAACTGCAGACCTTCAGTGCAGACATAGTGATTCCTGAGGAAACATAGGGAACACTTTCAGGAGTAGTAACTATTGGATGTGCAAAGTAACTTGTGAAGTCTAGTATTGGAGCCCAAGATTTCTTTGAGAAAAATCATTTCCCCTTAAATGGACTGTAACTTCTTGCCCTCGGTGTGCCACATATGAGCTGTTGTTGTACCTAACTGTTTCTGAACTGTTCAAAGTTCATGCCGTATTAGAAAAGTAACTTTCAACAGCTTCTCAATAAAATATCAGATGTGACCTACAGTCTCTTCCATTGCAGTTATAGGGTGCGTCCAGACAAGCACGCACGTGCCTGTTGCCCTGCCTCAAACCCCTTTGAGGCGGGGCAACATGCACGTGCAGGAATGAAAAAATGTTCCCCATGCTGCAAGTTTGCAGTGTAGGGAGAAAATTAGACCCCTGGATATCCAGGGGTCTAAAAAAACCGCTCCGCAATAGAGTGAAGCAAGGCATGGTTCAACACTGTGCCCAGAACCAGTCCTCCAAAAGAGATGCTCTGGTTTTGGCCAGAACAGTTCTTTTGTGTTTCTGCTTTCCCTGGCACTGTCCAAGGTAAGTTGGGGGGGGGGGGTTGTGGGTGGCATGGGGATGTGGAGGTGGGTTTGGAGAGTGGCAAGAGGGGATGTCCCTGGGGCTGCGGGGTTGGGGGGAGTGAGGACCTGGCCCAGCCCCATGTAGCTCACTAGTTCGGCCTTGCACAGGAGCGGGTCACAGGGCTCCGTGAGGTGCAGCTCCTATGCGCACCTCCCAGAGCTGTGCAACCCATTCCAGTGCAAACCCAGACTAGTGAGCCTCAGGGATCTGGGTCCAGCCCAGCTGGACTTCAGGGGGGCCCCAGGACCCGGCTGGGCCTGGCACGCTGTCCCCACATGCTGCACTGGGTCCTGTCACCATGGGACCAGCTTGGCTGGGCTGCAGAGGGGGCCCAGGACCCAGCTGGGCCTTGCACACGGTTCCTGCATGCCACACCAGGTCCTGCTGCCACAAGACCAGCCCAGCTGGGTGGCAAAAGCAGCCCCATGGCCGGCAGCACCAGGCTGGTCTCAGTGCATGACTCCTCTACTGCTGCTGTTAAAGCTTAGTTATAGGCCTTGGGCAGGGGGGCTGGGACCCTGTGGGGATAAGGGTTGTGGCCCTCCAGGGGGGAGATGGGACTCTGGGTGGGGGGGGCCTCCAGGGTCCCTGGGACCCTGGGCAGGCGGGATGGGACCCTGTGGGGGATAGGGCCTGAGACCCTCCCAGTGGGGAGCTGGGACCCTGGGCAGGGGGGGTATTCCATATACTGGGGAGGGTTGCATCCAGTGGGGGTCAGGGGACTCACGCCTCCTGAGCAGCCCCCACACCCACACCCCCAGCCACACCCACAGTGCCCACACCCACAGTGTGGGTCCCCCACACCCACAGTGCCCCCAGCAATTGCCTCACACCTACCCACAGACCAACCCACATCCACCCACCTTCTCCCACCACCTTCCTGCAAACACCACATCCCCCCATCACACACCCATCATGTGTGAAGAAAACCAAAAGCACAGATCAACACATAGGTATTTAGAATGTTTTTTATGATGATAGACATACTGGTAGGCTTCTAAACTGCTTTAACTTTGTAAATATACCAATAAGCATTACCCAACTTATCACCATCTCTCTCACTCCAGATGTGTGTGTGTGTGTATGTGTGTGTGTGTGTAGAGTGGTTTTGTTGTTTTAAATGTGGAAGAACATGGATTTTGGTGTATTTTAAAAAATGGATTTGGGATGCTGCTGCAGCAGTCCAGCTGGCACAAGGGGTAGTGTCTCCAGGTATTAATTGGCTCGGCCTCAGAAGCTCCAGAGAGCAAGTAGCCCCGAGCTGCTTTTCAGAGCAGCTTTTTGTATGGATGGGGCCAGCACAGGGCAGCTTTTTATACTGCTGGGGACAGCAAAGGTGCTGGCCCTGGGCTCTAGTTCCCCCTGGCTGCAGATCTGGGAAGAGCCAGGCAGGGTTTTTTTGCCCTAAGTGGCACAATTTGCTCCACACCAAAGTGCATGTCTGAGCACATGTGCTGAGGCAAAAAGCCCCAGACCAAATTTCCACCGCTTCTATTTGAGCTGCTGCAAGCACATGTGCTTGCATGTGTGGACACAGCCGTAATGTCTAGAAGTTGTAGATAGATTTCTCCTAATCTAGTTGTAGCTAAAAGACTTATCACCTTTGACTGGAAAACTAATTTAATTACACTTTAAGAAACATGAAATTTGTGGATATACTTTCTTGCCAGGCCCCTGCCCCATTCATATCTAGTAAATTCCCTGGAAGCTGAATGGATTACAATCCATACAGAATAAATAATGCTACCATTCATCATTTGGGCCTTTGCTTATCTGAACAGAACAAGCTGAGGTTCTTCCATCATAGTTAAGAAGTTTGGAGGACGGATGTATTGTGTTGAGGGAATGAGGTATTGCCTCATAAAAAAAAAATCCAGATGCAGGACTTCTTATGTCATAATTTGTACAGGAGTAGTTTACAGTATTTTTACCCCTGTCTTCTGTGTCTAATATAACTACTGTAAATGATTTTAATACCTTATAAAGCAATTAAAATGAAACAAAAAGTAATCATTTTGTGGCATGATTTACAAAGGGGTTAGTGTAAGAAGGAAGGGGCAGTATTCTTACCACTAGGAAAGCAGTATGCTTCTATATGTTAATTCTACTTGCACCAGATCTCTTGATACTTCTGATTCTGCCAATTTCTACTCTCCAATTCTATGGCTTTTAAGAACCAATATTAAAACCATTTACATTTTCCAGAGAAGTCTTGCAGGAATGTGTTTTTTATTCAAACTTCCCCTTTTTATTTCTACTCTGCTCTTCTCTCTTCATCTTACAGTTATCCAAGAGTCAATTGGAAACCCAGCATGGCATGAGAAAGAGGTTAAAGCATTTGTAGCAATTAGTACCTGAACTTAACTGTTTCTGGCAAAAAAGTACTGCTTGCTAAAACAAATTACATTTTCAAGTTCAAATCCAAGTTAATTTCACAGGTTCTTTGCCTGAAGGTCCTTGCCACAAACTCTGTAGAGAAAACCTAGAGTTTACTGGTTTCTGTTAACCTTACACATAATGTTATTATACACTGTGCTCCTTAAGCAGTACATTTTTGTCATATGCAGGTATATATGCATACACACATGCATGCGCACACATACTACTTAACTAGTCATATTTAAAGGGAGAATAACACATTATGTGTAAAACATTTTCTAAGATTGGATGGATTGTCAGGGTTTTTTGTAGGGGGAGTTAGTTAGAAAATGGGCAAATTGTGGTTAATTCTGTTTGCAGACCAATCCCCAGACATTTATTTGAATTTCAAATCCTTAGCCTAAGCATTTAAATATATAATATAATTATGCATTGCTGTACATATGTATTTATATTGGTCAAGAATTAAAATGAGAATAAAGTGAGATGGTACAAAAGTACTCTCTGCATGTAATTGGTTTCAGGGATTCCCAGAATATCCTTTTAGCCCATAGGAATTACAATACAGTACTGGGGAGGGGAGGAGGAGCAAATTTTGGATATTATTAACATAAGTATTGATACCAGACAGTCTTGGCTATTACAAAACCAAGCAATGTGGTTAAAGTCTCAAAATTAATTTAAATTCCTGGGTTTCAAAGAGAAATTCAGAAGAATCAAATAACATTCATTTTAAATGTTCCCAACCCATAATCCTGACATGCTGGCAGTTTTTTACCCAGCGTTTATAGCCATGCTCTTTACTGAACCCTCATTACTCACACAGTTGCACTACATGAAGGAGGCAATTGGTTTCATCTTATTTCTCAAGTGGCAGAAAGTAATGCTGAGCAGCCGTGTTGCAATGCAGCTAATATGATCCTTTTCTACTTCTAATCCCAATGCTCTATGTGCTCAGAGCACTGATTTGTCTAGCTACTAGAAAAAGCAAGGACTGGTAATGCTCTAAGAATGCAAGTCACATGCTATATAGTTCATAATGTATAAATAAATATCTAAATCTATCTATCTATTACCAAAACACTGAGTCCACAGCTCTACATTTTGTCAATATTAGCCCAACTGACAAAAATGTTATTTGATTAAATATTCAGCCAACTTCATCTTGTATCCAATAGATCCAATTAGATTTTAGTTAGTTTGTTTGTTTGTTTTAAAGATGTACAGAGGGTCTCTTTTTCTGGATATCCTCTTTACCCATCCATAGGCCTGTCAGGAAAAATGTTCCCTTCTGAGCTTTGTGCCCTTTAGCAATTCTGAAAATTCCATCCTGACATTTTACTGTAACTATCAGATGCTTAAAAATAGGCATGTGCAACAGAATTGCTGGGAATCCAGCACATAATTCACCTTATTACAACATGATTTTTACTTTAACACAAGTTATTTCTGCTGTACAGTATTCCTATTTTCTTAAACTTTTATATCCAGTACAATTATATATTGTATTGAGATTATTTTGTAATATCAGTTATTGACAGCAATACACACCTCAGTGAAGCACAGAATTCAATTTTTTGAACCTTCAGCCTCATATTAATTATAAACTCTTTATAAAACCTCCTTTGAGATATCATACCTTTTTTATTTAAATCTCCACAGACACATTTTCTTTATAATATGTTTCAGAAATGTCTTAGTGGGGAATATTATTTTAAACAAAAGACATTTTAGCCAAGTCTAGACAGACACACTGCACTATATTCAAGGAAACAGAAATAAAAAATGAGAATATGCAAGTAATCTTAGGGCATTTTTACATGTGCTCTAGGAGTGTGTGTGGGGGGGGGGTGGGAGCACTCTAGGACCTACTCTAATCAAAGTGCCTCAGCATGTCATGTATCAGTGCCCCCATGCTTCAAAATGGCAGCAGGGGCACTTGAACCAAATCTTGTTTGATGAGGTTTAACTCAAGCATTCCTGCTGCCATTTTGAAGTGCAGGGATGCTGATACATGAGACACGGGAGGCTGCTAGAGAGCAGTAAGTACCACACTCCAGCAGACTCGGTTAATCAAGTAATCACTGTAATTACAGCCTATCAAAGCAGCCTCTGCACTCATGTATAGGTTCAATTGCACTTAGTAGTATCCTCAGAAGTAAACAAGTTCCTGAAATAACAGTCATATATATATACAGCTGGTAAAAATGGAAAGATCTCCATTTGGTAGTGTTAGAGGTACAATAAAACCTTTGTTATCTGGCACCCACAGGGAATGGAGGGTGCTGTATAACAAAATATGCTGGATAACTAAGTGGCAAAGATGCCTGTTCGGGCTGCTGCCTGTCCCGCCATGTCTGGGGTGTCACCACCCTTCCCACCACATTGCCACCCCTCCCACCACATCACCGCCCCTCCCACGGGCTTCATAGGCCCTGAGGGATAGGGAGCGGGGACCCACGCAAGCTGCTATGCCCCAGGCCATGGGGGCTGTGGGGGCTCCATGAAACTGGACATATCAGAGTGGGCACTTCCAGTTTCACTTTTCCCTTACAAGCTTAACAGAGCATGCCGGCTTGTAAGGTACAGGATAACTAAGCTATTACTGTACTTAAAGTAATGAGACACATTTACACCAATTTTTTTCTCTTGATGTCAACTATCTCCAGTAATTTCTCATTCTGTTGAATTTTGCAAAACAAGATTTGCCATGTGAAAATGTTTATTTGTCCTCCTTTCTCTCTACATGTACTAGTGAAGTGAGGAGACTGCCTTCCTTTAAGTTTCTGAACTTTGTTCAGTTTCTCCTGCATAGAGTTATCAACTTCTCTTATGCAGACATGGTCACAAATTTTGTTACAAATTTCAGCCTTTTTTTTTAAAATAAACATCTCACAATAGTATACTTTTTAAAATGTTGTGAAATATAAAACTAATACTTAATGGGAAATGTACCAAGATCTAAAATTTACTTAAATAGTAGTCCTGTCCAAAAGTCCTCTGCCTCTACCAGGAAACCCAAAAGAAGAGCAAGCAAGAGGGAGCCTGATTTTGTAGCCCACAGAGAAGGACACTTCCTTGGGAAGGAGTGAACCCTGTCTTCTATTCTCAGTCTTTGGTTTAAGTTATCAGAAACTGGCTTAAACCTGTAACAGAATAGAAATGCAGTACACATAAACCAGTTTCAAAATGGCTGAAACTGGTTTAAGATAAACCTGGTTGAATGTAATATTAGATTTAACTGATCTGGGCCAAACCATTTTATGAAACTTCTGTTCCATACCCCTTCCTGGTTCAAGTTAAATCAGAGTCCCTCATCATGCTTTCCAACCACAGGCTGGGCTAGGCTGTGTGCTCCAGAGAGCAGACCCTCTGCTCCCACTGCAGGCAAATCTCATCTGGGGCCAGGGAAGAGGGTTAAACACCCCTTCTCCTCCTCAAACTTACTGCTGGCTGCAACTGTGGACTACATATCCCAGAGGCACCTGGAAGCAGGAAGAGGAAGTAATGAGCAACCCTGCAGAGTCCTGTTGCTGTAATTCTGTACTGCAAATCCCAGAGGTCTTGGGGGCAGCAGAAAGAGGAAGTAAACACACAGCCAGAGAGCCATGCTATAATACCCACCTGGCTTCTGGCCTGAGTTACTGCAGGCATATGGCTGCATTTCCTAAATCAAAGGTAAATGTCTGTTCACCTCTGCTTCAATTTAACTGGTGCATCTTAGACTAACCTGCAAAAATTGAATTGACTCAGCCCCAGGCTTTTTGACTGTCTGTATCTAGCCTCTGTCTGTATCTGTCTGTATCTAGTTCTGTTTATGCAGCAACCCTTGCTGGATTCCATCATTCAGGTTCTTCCTGCCAGCCCCGTGACTATTAAGGTCCATATTACCCAGTGGCTCAGATTTGCCTGAAGGGTTAGCAGGTGCCTTCAGCCCTGCTTGACTCATTGGCTGCTGATTATAGTGCTTGCATGGAGAGTGGGAGGTTCAAGTATTTTCCAGCAGTATGGAGCCTAAAATTCAGGACTCTGTTTCTTGGGCAGGGTCACTAACCACTAAGCTATTGAGCAAAAGATGGGTGTGTTCTTGTGTTCTTCATGAGCTGAACCATGACATGATAGGAGTACCTTCTTATAACATGAATCAGATGTCTAAGCTCTGAGGAGAATCCAAAGCTCAAAAAAACTCTGCCGGTAGCCAGCTCCTTGCTCTGTGTTCATGTGCTCTGGAGGTGCCAAAGGCTGCCCATTGAGACAATGGGAGAGTTATGTGCTTGATTGGCTGGTATAGAAACTCTCTCTCAAAGCAATATATGTATCATTTGAATAAGCAGCAACATCGGATTAGATATGTAGGATGCAAAATAGAACTGGGCATGTCTTTTTATCAACCCACATTTTCCACTGCATTTACAAACTATAAATTATTTAATTGTTTGTGGGGGGTTAAATTTTTGTATTTTATAGTGTATTTTCACAGACAGATTCTTTCCCCAGTTTAAAATCCAATGCAGAAATATGAATGTTTGTTTCAGCCCAGTATTATTTCAGCCATGTCTCCTCAGTTGAGGAATTTAATTATCTGATGACTTTTTCTTCACATATCTTTGCATTTTAGCAAAATGTATCTTTTATTTATAAACACACAGAAAAGAATCATGAGAATCCAAGCCTATAATACTTTCTTTTAAAAAAAGAACAACAAAAATATATTTAAGTTCACTGAACAAAAAGAATACATTTTTCTTATCACATTATTTGAAAAAACTCAGCATTTGTGGGCAAGGAAAGATATTCTGAGGGATATAATGCTGTGCTCCCCAGTATATAAAGACTCTCCCAAGCTCCCAAAAAGGTAAAGTTATGCCTTTGCAACACTCTCATGCTTTCCCAGGCATCCTCTGGAGGGCATTCCCCAATAATTCTGTGCAAGGCAAACACAGAAAACAGCTCTGCTGTGAAGTAAGAGAGATTCAGGTTCAACCACCCTTGGATGAAAGGGCTTAGAACCCAGGTCCTGTCACTTCCCAGGTAGGAAAGACATGGAAAGTCACTCCTACATTTTGTTGCCAGTGCATATTCCCTGTCTGAGTTCATATGTAGTTTTACATAGTCACCCATGCATACAAGGCTATATACCCAAGAATAAAATGCTAACCTCTGTGTAAGTTGCATTTTTGGTACTTAGACAACCATGTGGACAACAAGATCTGGATGCCTAGATGGGCCAGAAGGAAGAAAAAGTCACCCTTAGTCTTATTCATTCCAAAAGTAGATGTGTCTATCTACTTCAGGGGAACAATCCCATTGTACCCAAGGAGGTTCACATTTCAACCAGACAGTCTTAACACAGCCTCAGCCTACTCTAGATCCAATGTAACTGACCCCTGAGATAAGATGTCATATTGGGATTCCACTCCTTAGGAAGAAGATATCTGCCTGAGTCAGTGAACCTCTCTGACAGACAGCAGTTTTGACTTCATTGTAAGGTAAAGAAGGGATCGTCCCCTCATTTGCCTGGTATATAATAACCAAGTGGTTATGGTACTTGCCCCAAAAATAGAATATCTGGGTTTTAGGTCCACCTTACCCTACAATGTGAACCCACATCTCCTACTTCCCTAGTCAGCGTGCTAACCACCAGGATATACACTGACTGTTGAAGCTAGACCACTAGTCAAAAATGAAAGATTCTTGGGGCCAGCAGAGCAAGTAAAAGCAAAGCAAGCCTACTTCTGCAATAGAGTAGCTATTTCATCTAAATTTATAAAAAATATTTGGAGCAGGTCCCAGAACTCAGGGCTCCTCTCCCAGATAAAGTGGGATTCCACATTGTGTAAGTGAAATTAGTCTCCTAGGTAGCCATATTGGATTGCTTCTGAGCATGTACAGTAGGCCAAATCCAATTACCTAGGGATGTCTTCAGGCTAACATGGAGATAAATAAAGACTTGTAATATTTTTGATGATATTGAGGTGTTGTACTGGGTGGAATATGAGTATGCTTAGTGATTTAGATGCCTAAAAGCAGCATAAATGCCAACTAGACCTCTTTGAAGCAGAATTGGATAGAAGTCATAATTCTAAAAAGAAATTCCACATTTACTGTAAAGATAGGTCCAGCTTGGCTTCAAATACAAGTCCCTGCGTCCACAGAATTTTCCCATAAACCAGTGTTTTGTACCAAATTATTTTCAAATAAATAACAATTCTAAGCATCAAACCATTATATCAAAAATTCTCTTCTGATATGAAGTTGCATGGCTTTTTATAAAACATTAATCTCTGAAAAAAGAAGAACAGCAAAAGAAATACTGAAACTCCTCAAGAATAAAATCCTGAAGATCGTCCCACCTTCGTGGTAAGTCACAATATCAATCCAACAATCTTTACATCATCATTTAGTTCATTTCCACACAGCAATCTAACAGAAATATAAACCAAACAAAAGGAATAATCCCATCAGATCTAGTTTTAGGATGGAGGTAATTTTCTAGCTTGTGTGGTATAGTTAGATCTTTCTTTTAAAATGTTTAAAACAGAAAATTTCCAAAAGTCCTAGAAAGAACACGACAAGAGATTATAATTTTGTTGGATCCCATGTGAGTAATTTGTAAAGCTGTAAGTCCAATAAATAAAACATTCGAAAAATGTATTGTGGATAGCTTGACCTTCACTGTATTGATTTCTATCAAAACATTCTAAAACTTTTAAAGCATGACCTTTTCTTATTCAAAGATAAAAATATTTTGAAAACCTGACAACATTACACATTGTGAAATAAAACACTCATCATTGTATAGAAGTGTCATTGTGGAACAGTAAACAAATAATACTAACTACCTAGTGTTATGTAAATAGATCTTGTGCAAGGTAGAAAAGATGTATCTGCTGAATTTTAGAGTCTTTCTATTTCTTAAACCACAATGTGTTGCCACTGGATATAAATTAGTAGGTCATACATATTGCTCTTACAGTTAGTGCCTCATACTCCTGCAGCATATGGGCATGTAAAGGTTTGGGACCTAACACTTGGGAAGGGCATATTTAAATAATGAAGATGCAGTTTCACTGTGTGGTGGAAATAGCTCAAAGTTCTGGAACATCTTTAAAGCACAGCAAAAATAAACTTACTCAAGTGCAAAATCCAAGGGTCAAGGCATCTGTGAAAGGACTATGCCCATGTGCACAATAAGAATGACCTTATTCTGGAACTCGCCTCGCAAAAATCCACTGAAGTCAGTCAAATTACACTGACAATTTTTGGCTTGGTGATATATAGGCCTAAATCCTACTACTCCAGTTAGCCACATTGGTCTCTTTCCAGGATTCTGCTTTGCCCTGCCAGGATTTGGAAACTGCACTTTATGTGACTATATGCATTATATGACTGAAACTAAACCTGAAAAAAGCTTTGTCCCCAAAGCCCACAATTCCTGCACATGCTCCAAATTGATCCAAGATGCCTCTATAGACAAAAAAGCGTCCTTGCAATCCACCCTCGTGTCTAAGCTCTGCATAGAAATTGGTAGGTGGATCTGGAACAAGACAAATAACACTTTGCTAGCCATTGTAGGTGCTCCTGAAGGATTGTCAACCCCCCAAATGGTAAACATGGCTCATGTTTAAGGCCATGTGGGAGCCCACATACAGGTGTAGGGTGAGTGTCAGGCTGAGCGAGCCAGAGCAAGACAGCAGAAAACAGGCAAATGCAGGGGATCCCAGGGAGAGAGGTGAGATAGTTTCTTGGATTAGGAGTCATTTAGCAGAGTAAGGACTAGATGCAATTATGGGATGTCTTAGCAGTGTGTAGGGACAGGTTAAGGACAGTGGAGGTAGGCAGCCAAGGTAATGAATAAGGCACAGTTAAATAGTTGGGGCTGAAAAGCTAGGCAGGAATCTCATGGGTGGCTTCAAGGGGCATTTTGGGAATACTTACACTTCTCTCAACAACTGAACATGTCAGCCCTAGTATAATGCTGTTTTGTATATCCCTTGCATCGCACCAGAAAGTGAGGAACCAGGGCTGCAGGGAGGAGCAGAAATATCAAGAGAGAGGCAGCAGAGAGATTTGTGAAACTTGGTTACAGCTTGTACAGAGACCTGGTTTCTGCTATGAGGCAACCTTTTAACTTTCATACATTCCCAGCTCCACCACCCCGACTGGGCAAGCAGTGGGCTATGCCATGTTGCTGTTTTCCCCTGCTGCTGGGAGCAATCCACACCTGCATCACTCCCTGCCCCCCACCCGGCTGGGCAAGTAGCAGCAGGGCATAACCCCCATTCCAGCGCTGCTGTGCCTGCATCAGCTCTGGGAGTGGGGGCTCTGCCCTGCTGCTGCTTACTCAGCTGGGGTGGTGGGGTACAGGATGATGCCACTTGCCCAGCCGGGGGGGGGGGGGCACAGCTCGCTCTGGGCAGAAGGGGGCAAGCGGCAGTAGGGCAGAGCCCTTGTTCCCAGTGCTGCCATGCTTGCATCCCGCTCCCCCCTTTCCCCAGCTAGGCAAGCAGCAGCAGGGCATAGCCCCTACTCTGAGTGCTGCTGCACCTGCATCCCACAGCCCCCTGCCTCCCTCCCCAAGTCCCATGCCCCCAACCCCAGCTGGGTAGCTTGTCCCCATCCCAGCCCCAGTACTCCCTCCCCCATGCTCCTTCTCTTCCCCCTCTGCCCATCAACTGAAGGCAGCTTTGTCCAGCATGGTGAGGACTGCTGCCTGTTTAGTCTATTGCTGAATCTCCAAAGCTCTGCCGAATCTTCAGATTCAATTTTCTGAATCAAATCGGGACAGTGTTTCAAATCTCTAAATTGAATCACTGTCCCTCCGAATCAGCCGAATCTGAATCCAAAGTGAATGCTTGCCACTCTGCACAGTAATAATAATTTCCAACCCCAGATGCATATTTTGTGCAGTATCTTAAAGTTAATTAATTCTAATTTTTTGGCTTTTTAGGACATAGTCACTGGCACCACAGTGCACAATATCCTCAAAGAACAGCCAGCTTACATGAATGGTTTGTTCTCTGTGGATGAAAAAATGCTCAGGGTAACAGGCGTGAATGTGTTTTTCCATATGAGGTAGCAACTTACCCCAAGCCCATGTTAACAGTATATGCCCAGCAAGCCTGGCAAATATGGCTTGAAAATTTGGTAATGCTGTGATGCAGCAAAATTATTCCCCCTGTCTGGAGACATCTACCTGGGCAAGCAATGAGAACCTCCACGCTAAGGTAATTTTGGTACCCAGATCATTGAAAAACTGGTTCATCCCTGGTACAAGACAGGAAGGAATATGGTGGGTGATAATTTCTTGACCTGGCAGAAAGACTGCTACAGCAGGACTTGAGAAACAAGGCTGATATCCCAAATGAAATGCAAGCAAATCAAAGAAGGGAAACTTTTTCATCCATTTTTGTTTTTGTTGGGGAACTCACCCTAGTTTCCTATGTTCCAAAGAAGTCTAAAGTTGTGCTGTTGCTGTCAAGCATGCACCATGACCTGTCAGTGGGTGGAGAGCAAAGAAAGCCAAACATCATCCATGACTATAATAAAAACAAGGATGGGATGGATAACCCTGACCACTTAGTCCATATGACCACCTGCAGATGGGAAATCAACAGGTGGCCAACGACATTATTTTTCAAAATGCTGGATGTGGCTGCCATTTCCAGTCTCATCCTTTGGCTAGGCCACAACACAAACTGGAAGCAAAGATCACATTTAAGGAGATGGTGGGGTTTTTTTGCAGGAGCTTGGAGAACAGTTGATTGACGGAAAAATCAAATGAAAGAAGATGGATACACATAATCTGTCTAACTCCAAGTCTGGTATGACTGCCCTAAATTATAAGTTGCCACAACACACCCCAGTAGAACCTTCTGCAAGCATAAGTGAACGTTGTGCTTTTTGTCCAAGGACAGATTGCAAAACCGAGAAATGATTCAAAGACTGTAAGTGATTTGCTTGCGTGCATCACAGTACACCACTGCTGCTTTGTGAGGAATGCAACATTCAGTTAAAACAGTTAGAAAATGTTTTTGGAAGTAATTGTTATTTTGAAAACAGTGTGAACTTCAAACTTAGCAAATTGTTCATTCATGTTTTGAAACTCTAAAAAAAGTTTAAATTCTGTTCATAGTTCTAGTTAAATAATATTTTGGGTTCAAATCATCATAAATACTCTTTCAAACAATCTGTATGTTTAATAAATAGGTTTTGGTACATTTATGCTGCTGTCACTGGTTCCATTTTGTTCGTGTGTGAGGTAACAAGTTACCCCATGAGACCAACAATGCTAAATTGTGGGGTAACAAGGTACCCCATGAGAACAACAACTGTTATGGTTTCTTGAGAACAGATGAGGGTTAAGTGTTCTTGAGGTGAGGGGAAGAAGCTGTGAGTTATCGCATGGTGAAAATGTAAGTCAGGAAGACAGCTCGCCACTTACCAGTTCTCCTGGAGCACACTCTTCTTGAGGGAATGCCTAGAAAGGACTAACTAAGACCAGATGGAAAAGTCATGGCTGGAGCTTGTGGAACTTGGCCATATCTGTGAACTTCAAGACAGCACGATTGAGCATTATTGTTTTTGTCTGAAGTCTAGGGCTTGTTCATGAATAAATGGGTGTCCCGCATAGATTTTCAATGCTGACATAGATAATAAATACATCACCCAGGAATTAGGGAAGATTACTGATGTGGTAAAAATCTAGCATGGTCCATCTGTGTGTGGTGGGATCAGTATGGATGATAATGTAACCAGATGTGTACTGGGCGAGGGCCTCCAATAATTGGACAAAGACCCCTTGGTACATCTTGGTACATGGACTGTTTGGTTCCTGATAGCCTGAGTGGAGACCCACTAGAAAGACCTAATGTAAGAGAGGTACCTGGTACAGAAAGGGAAAAATAAGGGTAGACCCAGGCCTCTAAGGACATCCTACAGCATGTCACTGAGATAAGATATCACATCACCTATAAGCCAGTACATGTGGTACAGACTCCATAACTCAGGCCCTTATAGGTTCTGTGAGCCAGGAATACCTGAGGCTGGGCATGTTTCTGGAGTTACTACTGGGGCTACAGCCCTGGATGAATATCACTATCATAATTCTAGTAAGTAAATAAATGATGATGCTGAATAGCATGCTCTTGTTTGCATTCCAGCTACCTTCCACCCACCAAATTCCCACTCTGTTCCATGACCCAGTGCCCAGCCTCCTGCAGTTGTCCCTGAGGTTCCCTCCCAGCCCTCTCTTTAGGTAGATATGTCTTTTTCCTAGCCCTGATGACTTGCCCCCTTAGTCCCTATGCTCTCCCCAAGCCCTTTAAGGGCCCCTATTCCTATCTCTATTCTGCTAACCTGCTCCTCACCCCAGCAGCTGTCCTCCCTGCCCTATTTATATCTCACTAATCTCTCTGTTGTGGTTACCTGATTCATGCTGTGTAGTTCATGCTTGTTCAACTTGATGCTTGTCCTATGGCTCTCCATGGCCTTAAATGTGCATGTTAAAAACAGAGGCTTTAGTATTTGACACCATCTGTGCAAGTTGCTGTGAAATGCTTTTAATTTTATCACTGCAGAAGCCAAAAATTATATAATAGAGCTTTTCTCATCAATCCTGCACTTTCTCGCAAGACAAGTACGGGGTTGGTCTTCATGAAGTATCTTCTAGGAGGCAGGGGCTCTTTTCTCCATGACCCTAATCATAGAATCATAGAAAAGTAGAGATAGAAGGGACCTCTGGAGGTCATCTAGTTCAACCCCCTACTCAAATCAGGACCATCCCTATCCAAACCATCTCGTACAAGTTCTTGTCTGACATATTCCTATAGCTATACAATCAGCCCTGCTGTCCAGCTATAAGATATTACCTGAAGACACCAAAAGCACCTTAACCTACCACCAGTTAAGCAGGGGGATGAGGACTGTCAACACATGAGAGATCCAAAGAAAAGGGGCATACCCCCTAACCCTAACCCCCCCCCCAAAAAAAAAAATTACTACAAAGGAAGACAAAAACCTCCACAACCGATACCAATCTGGCCATGGAGTAAAATTCCTTCTTGATTACACAGATGGCAATCAGGTTGACTCTGAACTGGGGGCGGGGGGGAGGGGAGGAACCCTCCAACTGGCAAATTATGGGTTTTAGTCCCAACAGGAACACTGGCATACTCCAGTCAAAATTCCCAGCCTTGCCTGCACGCAACACCCGGTGCTTCTGAGGAAGCTAAAACAACCTCCTTGATTCCTGTACCAACTGGAGGATGGGGGGGAAAGTTCCTCCCGAGCTCTGTGTGGTAACCAGCCACATCTCCAAAAGCATGGGAAATACCAAACACCCTCCGTTCTGCTCTCTAACTTGTGGACAGCAAGCACAACTCCATACAATCGCACCCTTTTACTGGACAGTCACAGCTCCTGTTTCTGTATTCCTTCATAAACCTATCCCAGCTGCTATCATTTTCTTCGTAACTAAACCGGATGTGGAATTCTGCTTCATTTTTCTGCTGCTGAGTATGGTCCTCTCCAATATCCATCTGTTCTAGATTACAGAGCTCTTCTCATTATCTATCAGCGATCTGTGCATGTGGGAGTTCCAGGGCTTCTAACTGTTACTCATTACTGAGCACTCTAGGTATAGCTATTTCTAGATTATCCTTGACTAATGGTTATCCAAATTCTTCTTGAAAACTTCAAATGGTAAAGATTCCACAACCTCCTTAGATAGTTAATCCTACTGTTTTGCTGTTTTAATAGTGTTTAATAAGAACACATTGTAACATTAATATGGAGAGAATAACAAATGTGTGTGAGGCTGTGCATGTTGCAACTGGCATGGAACTTGGAAGAAGGACCATAGGTGGCAGGTGCAAGAGTTTGGAAGAGACAGCTATAAGCAAGACTGGTGAACGTGGCTTGAATGCTACCTACAACTGCAACTGTGCGTACCTCTGTGAACGAAGGACCAATTTAGATTTATGAAACCTGCAGTTCACTAATGTGTTACCTGATCATGTGGTAACATGAAACATGGTAAGCCTAAGGGGTAAGCCTAAAGTTTAGTTAACAGGCAAACAACCAGTACCTAGAAAAAAATGAGGACTTAGAGGGATTCAGCCGTCTGGAAGGGAAGGATCCCCAGAAAGGAAATGGGGCACATCTACAAGAGACGCTAACATCACAGTAGACTAATTCTAATTCACATTAGTATGGCTGGCAAAAAACATGCTAATGTGCTATTGTGCAGTAGAATTAACGTACTGCACATTAGCATCACGTAACAACTGTTTGTCTGCACTAATGTGCAGTAGTGCCAATTATGGAACATTTAGTACCTGTAATTAGTACCTGAGACAGTTTTGCAAAGAATAATGCTCAAAATACTGGGCCAGCTAATAAAAGTAACTAATGAGTACTGTGAACCCTGATAGAATGAGACTGTAGATAGGCATTGTCTTTTCATTCAAAGCTAATAAGCCATAAATAATCACATTATAGACCTGAAAATCTCTTTCATGTAACATAAACATTCTTAGAAAAGTAAGAGAGATTCAAGACAGAGAAAGAAGATCTTGTTCATTAAAAAGAAAAGGATAATTTCCAGGATGTCTGATTCAAACTTGGAGAAAGACTGGGAAGAGACCATAAAAATATTCTTACCCCAGAGAAATGTCTCAAGTAGCAAGCTTAACTGTCCAGAGACAGTATCAAAACAATAACTAACTTTTGTGCAGAACAAATACTCAGGCTCAGGCTGAAGTAACCAGAGAAGCAAACCAACTGTGAATGCAGGTGTCACAGTCAGGATATATAATGTAAAAATCAGAACAAAAGGCAGGAAAAAATGTCCAAAAGCTGGACAATGGTGACAGGGTACTGGAAACAACCATCAGTGCTGCAGGCACCTTGGGAAGAAAATAAAAGCAGCTAACGCACTGATTGAGAATGTAGAGCTTGCCAGTGATGAGGCAGATATTAGCAGTATGACTGGCAGATCTCAAGATTCTCAGTATACTCATGCTTCAGAAGAAGGTTCACAGCCATTTTATTTCTGTATTTACAAAATGACTATTAGATCAACAACCAATTCAGTTTCAGATGGATTGCTTGCCAAGCAATATCAGCAAATGGATAAGTAGCTATATGCACCTGGAGGGAGATGATCAAGAACCATATTCTGAGGCAGGAACAAAGCTGACCCCCTCTTCCTGCACTCCCTGCTCCAGCCCGCCTGTCCCACCATCCACATAAACCCAACCCCCACCCCACCACCAGCACCACTCCAGGACATGCACATGGGTGACACAAAGCAGCTTTATTTCCTGAACAACCTCCCATCCCCATCTCTCCCCACTCCCACTCCACAAGCAAAGCACTCTCTCCACATCCCGCTTCCACCAACAGTGCCCCTTCATCACCTTCCCCACCTACCCAAGGTAAAAAACCCACATTCCAAACTGAAAAATACATTTAACTGTCTGACCCACTCCCCAAGTCCTGGTGTGGGGGGGCTGAGGGATGAGGCCACCTAGGGTGCAGAGCCTAGTGGCAGGTAGCCAGCACCTCAGCCCTCAACAGTTCTTCTGCAGGTCTGGGGGGCTGTGGCAACCACAGCAGGTGGTGGGCTTCTGCTGTGGCGCAGGCAGCCCACGCACCTGCAGGGTTGGAGGGTCCTGAAGAGTAAGTGTCTTCCAGTGGGGCCACACCTGGAACTCCCAGCTCCTAAGCCGCATGGAACTGGGATGAGCAGTGGGGCTGGGCCTTAGCAGAGGCAGCAGGGCTAGGGCGAGGGGCTGGGCACCAGGGGACATGGGCATGCCGACCAATCTAGGAGGGCATCCAGGTCCTATTGGTCAACATACATAGCCACCACTGCCCAGCCCTGGCTCTTAGCCTGCCACTTGAGGAGCACAATGCAGCACTTCTCAATGGCCTCCATTAAATCCCAGTACTTCCACATCACCTGCTGGAATGCCTCCTTTTCTGCCTGACACACTAGCTCCTGCTCCTCCTGTACCTGGTCCCATGCCTCCCACTTCTTAGCCACTGCCACCAGCTGCTGGAACAGGACAATCCAGTCCTGGGTGCACTGCTGCCAGTGCCAGCACATCCAAGTGGTTCTAGCAGTGGCTGGTGGTGACCTGGACCCTGCATCCCCACTGCGGCTGGTGGCCTCTCCGCTCTATGTTCAGATTTTGGCCCTACAGAGGCAAGAGACAAAAACATCTTTGTAAGCATTTGTAACAGTTCAGAAATAAGATGCTCTGCACCATGGGCTTTGCATTGCCGCTGACATCAATGTCTTCCTCAATGTCCCAACTATGGGACATGCTCTGCCCAATAAAGTTCTGAACTGTGTCCTGTCCCTCTAAATGCTGTGCAAGTGGGCCAGGTGGGGAGCTGGGGAAGGGGCCGGGACATGGAGTGAGAGCGGCCTCCCCCCAGTGCAGGATTTACCACATGTCTGGACTTGACTAGGCTGACAGCTTAGTGTGGGACTCCTAGTCAGCATGGGCAAGCAGCTGTACCCAGTGTTTGTGGCTTGCAGTAGTCAACAGGCCAGGACCTGGTCAGGTGCGTCCCACAAGGAAGAGCTAGTGCTTCTGGCAGCTGGCAATATCATGGCTGGCCACTCCTTATGGTGGGCCAGGGGAGTGCAGAGCTGGAGAAGCAGCTGCTGGCCAGGTCTCCCCAAGGTGCTAGTGGATGCAGCATCTGGGGAGGTGGGCAGGGCAGGGTGCTGAACATCCGAGGGCCCCTCTTCTAGGGAGGTGTCACACCCAGAGAGGTCATGGTGGGGGCAGGGCTCTGCCAGGCCACCCCTGCTGGTGAAAACCACAGGGTTGTGGCCTGGATCCCAGAGCACCAAAATGTTGGTCATTTTCCTCATGATGCAGGGATCAGATTTATACTCAAGTCACCATAAGTCGCCATATTTACTGCACAGTACAGACATGCACATGTAGATGTGTGACAGTACTGTGCAGTAATTTAGGTTACTGTGCAATAAATGTGCATGTGTAAACCCACTCAGAGAGTCTTCTTCTGCCCCTATTCACAAACCAATGGGAAGGAAGTATCAGCAGAAGAGACAGGCAAGAGACTGAAGGCAAAGACAAAATAGACAGGAAGGAATCCCTGCAAAATATTAGATCATTACCATGCACTTTCCCTGGAGTTACATAGTAGCCTAGAAAAGAAAATAATAGGCTAAGAAACCAAGACTCTTCTTCCCCTGAGACATAGAGAAAGTTTGCTCTAGCTCAGTAAACCTCCGGGTGCATCTACACATGTTCCCATGGCTCCGTTGTTACTGAGCTGTCATTTAGTACTTTCCTTAGAAAGTATTAAATGATGGCATAGTAACAGCTGTGCTGATGACACATGGTTACTTTTAACCACTATGCTGCCATAGCGACACACTATAGTGAGAGTGTGCATCACCATGGCAATGTAGCTGTGGCATCATGGTTTTTGCCTGCCAATACTACATTACCATAATGCATTGCTACAGTGCCATAGACATGTAGACATGCCCAGGGAGGTAGAATAAGGCCATATGAGGTTTCCAGATTCAGGTCAGCCACAGAGACAGAACCAACCACAATTGTGAAGTGGCAGATGAGGCCATGGCTAGAACCAGGCAGGTTGAGGAAGATCCTCTGGCCTGATATAGGATAGTCAGGAAAAATAAGATACATAAGTGAAATAAAATCCCAACAGAATAGTTCCCAACAAAATCAAGACAGCAGCAGTGGAGAAGTAAGTCTCCAGTCAATAATGAAAAAAAACAACAATCAATGGACAACTGCTTTGAACACGAGAAGGATTATTTTTTTTAAGTTGCAGTTGGGTGGCAATAAATGCCATGTTTCTAAGGTGGTGAATATTCCACTAACAAGTCGGGAAATACTGGCTTGAAAAGCAACAAGCATTAAAAAAGGCCTATTGCAGGAGCAGAACCTGAGGGAAAGAACATAAGTAGCAGGAAGGAAATGTTTCTTGGAGGCACCAGGAACCCAATTTGTGTATCCAAACTGCAGTTGTGGCACCCTGCAAACAGTCCACTTCACAAAAAGCATAGTTCTATGAACTGTGCAATCCTCTCACGCTATCACCCAGCAACCTGTGAACCAAATGGGATGCATTAAAAAGCAGTTTTTGTGAATTTGAACTCCTAATATATTGAAACTCAAAGCAACTTTTCACTGCTGAGAATGGTATAATTTGATTTGTAGTGACAAAGATTTTACATCACTTTAGATTTATAACTGCAACCAGCTGAATTAAATAAAATATATTTATAAATAGTGCAAGTTGAAGTAATTACCTCTGTGCAGCCCTGCCTGGGCACAGCACTTCAAGTTACATGTGGCTGTTCCTTTGCACAAATCTCCATCAAAGTTATTAGGGTTTTATGCAGGCTCTGGAGTCCACCCAAGTTGCTGGCTTGGAGCCCAAGAACCTTAGCCTAAAACATGCAATGAAGTCAATGGGGCTATTCATGTGAGAAAAGTTACTTTCACACATCTTTGCAGAATCACCAGACAAAGGAGAGTGAGTTTGTATTATACAAAGGGCAGCAAGGGATGCCAAACCCAAATTGGAAAAATAGATAAACAGTGACTGTGTTTCTCAGTAAATTAGGGAAGAACCTATATATAAATATAATTGCCAAGCTCTGACAATTTATTCAAATTCTACCCGTCCAAAATACACTATGATCAATAGGGATTCACTAAGACTTTTCAGATAAAAATTTGACCAGCTGTTTATCAAAAACCCAAATTCTTACTACGGTCCAAACCATCATTTATAACATGTTATTTCTACAGACATGGTTTTCCTTTCATTTAGTAATACATGTGGATCTGACACAAGTTTAAACATTTAAAGATCAAGCATAATGCTTAGATTTAACCATCTGAATATATTCATAAAGCATTTTGCAAAAGAGATGCTATATATGAGAGCCAACTTTATTATCATTTAGAAAAATTTAAAACTACAATCTTTTCCCCTCTGAAAATGATAAAGGCCTTATGATTAGGGGGGGGAATGTTGTTGCTTTGTTTTTTAATTAGTTTATTCAAGCAGAGTTTCATTTATTTATGGCACTCACAAATAACATACACTACACACCTTATAACAAAAACACTGACATGAAGCTGTGAGTCTGACTCGTGGTCTAGGCTCAGCACATGTCAAAAGATTAACTTTACCTAATTTATGGAACATAGAAATGTATATTTTTCATATCCTTGATGCCAGAGGTGAAAAGCAATTCAACTCCAAGCTGGCATGATATTAAAAAGAACTGCTGCAGAAATTTCAGGAACAACAAACCCTTCTCAGGCCTGAGGGAAAGCCTACAGAGCAGTGTCCTCACTAAAATTTTAAAAAGAGATGCTTTGAACTACTACATGGAAACAAATATGGACATTTTCTGTGAGTTCAGAAAAAAAAAAATAAGTAAGAAAGAGAATAGATTATTCCTGAAAGGAAATCAGGTCCTGGCACCTAAACAATAAAAAGCTCTCAGGACCAGATATGTTTAGTCTCTACCCTTCATGTTTAGCTTTAGTTTTGCCTAAGAAAATGTTATCCTTTCAGATCAATAAATCTTGGTAATGGCCTCTGCAGAAGTCAATTTCCACTTTATTCTGTACAGTAGGGAACACAGTATGAGTGACTCAAAGATTTATAAAGTATATTGTGGGGTTGGGAAGAACCGCAGGTTAAGTACAGTTCCTGCATGTTGCAGCTTCAAAAGGCATCTTAAGAGAAATGAAGCAAAATGAGGACCAAAAGGAGACACTGATCAAAAGGAGTACTTGAAGGGCTTAGCTTTTAAACTGAGGGGCAGAAAAATCCCTATAGTGGTTCACAAGGAAAAGAAACATTAAGTGGCACAGAAACTATAACTGTGACATATTTTACTTTTCTCATTAAGGGCCTTGAAATTTCTCATATTGGTCAGCAGCTGCTTGCATAAACAGTACAGATTTTAACTGAAAAATCACCATGCAACTATTCACTAAAATGAATAAAGTTTTCACATATGGACCCCATATCATTTGTGTCTTGATGCACCACAATACAGCCATTGCTAGTTGGGACAATGCAGGCTCTTCCCCCTGTTTCCCATGCCTTCTCCTTCTCCCTCCTCCTCCACTCTACCTTCTAAGGCTAGGTACAGAGGTTCAAAAAGTCCATGGATTTTTCTAAACACTCTAAATTAGTTCAGGAGTGAATGAAACTCACGTTGTCCCTTGGGGTGGGGGGCCATGGAGGCAGCCTACATTGGACAAAACCAGTGTGCGCACCTCCCCACTGCTGCAGCTGCCTGAAGCCTGTGCTTGGGCTACCCTGTAGTTTCTGCACTGCCACCACTGCCCCACATTTAGGGATGCTAAGCCCCATTAGCCTTGGCCTTCCCCTGCCTGTGCCCCAGGCTTCAGATTCAGACATGGAGCAGCAGCCTGCAGCAGCCTGGTGGCATGCATAGCACTGCCAACCACAGCAGGTAAGTCTGTGAAGAGGTATTGGGGGGTGTATATCGAGGCCTCCATAGTGAGTGAGGGTGGGGGCAGAGGCAGGGGCTGGGGTGAATGGAGCCCTGGGGTGGTTCATGGGGCAGTTGGAGCTGAGGGTAGCTCATCCAGGGGCATGGGGGGGCACCTGCTACTGCGTGCACCCCAGGGGAAGCACAGGGAGCAAGTACCCCCTGGATTTGTGTGCAGAGCAGAAGCGGACTGCCGCTCTGTACTGGGCTCTAAGCCCTGCTGTCACTGCTTTGGGAACGGTGCAACACCATGTGCCTGCTGTGTGCTGACTGCACCACATCCCCTCTCTGCCTAGCGGCAGCAGGCACATGGCTTTGTGCCATTCCCAGGGCAGCGGCTGTGGGGAGCAGAATCCAGCTCACTGCAGCAGCCCACCTCCACACCGCACACAAATCCGGGGGGAGCATGCCCCCCTGTACCTTCCCCAGGGTGCACGCAGCAACACAAATGCCCCCACCTCCGACAAGCCACTCGTGTTTCTCTCTTGTTTCTCCTGGAATAAGAAATACCAAATTAGGAGCTGTAAAAAATATTTTCCATAAACTATGACAATATAATCCCCCACCAGGTGGAATCAACACAAATGTTTACACTTAGCACACATTTATTGGTAACATGGGTCAGATTCATAAACATTAAAAAAAGCTAGGTTCACTGTTGATTAAGCATTGGTCACTTTGTGGCTTCATGAGACACCAGCAGAAACACAATAGACTGATTTAGATTTTGATATTTGTTGGGGACTGTTCAAACCTGGAATGCAAAATAAAATTCAGGGAAAGCTAATCCACAAAATGAAAGGAAATATTTGCAAAGACCCTTGTTAACTGAAACTAGAACGCTGAAAGAAAGTTGAAATAAAGAAGTACTCAAACTCTGTCAAACTGTCTCTCAAACTCTTTCTTTGTCAAACCATGCACTGGAAGCCTTTGTAATCATGCAGTCCATTGTTGTTATTCTGGTCACTCTACTTTCTTCCTTTTATGTGCTACAGACATGTGGGGTGACTTTTTTTAGATTATGAATTCTCTGAGATAAGTACTATGCCTCTTATGTGTACAGCGCCTAGCAGCAGGAAGAGCAGCACAATTTAATATATAATAAAACATTTATTTAATTGCATAGAACGTCAGCCATTTATTCTTCTAAAAAAAAGATTGTTTTAATAGATTCCCTTCCCAATATTCAAACCAAGATATAACAAAATGAACTTCCAAGAGTATCTGAAGCCAGGTGGTTACAGAATTGTTTATAGTCATTCCCTTAATGATGGAAGTTAAGAGAAATATTACCTAATTCTAAAAGCTGCACCCTGAATTTCAGGGAGAATATTAGTACTAGTACTATAGTTGCACACAGTATGATGATGAAACCAGGACTAAACCAGGATGTTAAATTCCAGTCAACATGGAAAGCTTTGGCTTTTTTCAGTGACCTGGGATATTTAATTTCTCACAAAAAACAAAAACCTGAGTCTATAGGCCTGCAATTTGCAGAAAGGGAGACTGCTTATACATATTTTAAAGTCCAATGAAATATCAGTACAATATTTATTCTGCAAAAATGCAGATGCTTAAAATTAAGCACATTGATAATCTTAATGAAACAAATGAAGTTATCCTCTCTGTAACTGTTTGCAAAATTCAGTTTCAGGGTCAGGAGCTAGGACTATCCCTCCTTTTGTATGTGAACAGGAATGCGGGGTTTGGGGTGTATTGGGATCACATAACTGTGAGGCAGACAAAACAGCATTGGGCTGTGGCTTCCTAGCCTGCCCCTTTCCCTCTCTCTCTCCCTGCAGCAGCAGGAGCCAGAACTACAGGTGGGAAGGGAGAAAGCTGCTGATAAACTTGTTCTTGAAGTGTACAGGGGTGGGAGGAGGAGAAGTAAAGAATAGGGAGTCAAAATATACAAATAAAAGAACCAAAATCTTGCATGTCTGTCAATTGATTGGATTGGGTGGCAGCGGGGGGGAGTTTGATTAGAGGCAATAGGGGTCATGCTGGCTGGTACGGAGGAGCTAACATGGGCTGTAGCTCCCCCCCCATGCTGGCCTGGTGGATGAGGGGCAGGGTTCCCACTCCAAGAAGTCTTGCTCAGTCAGTGTTGTTCATGTAGCTTGGGGGGCCCATGGTTTCTCCCCTAAACCCTCCCACCCCAGCATTCCCATCATTGCCCCGGGAGGGGAGGGGGGGCAAAAGTGTGGTCTGGATGGCTTGAGCTAGCTGAATGGGACCTTAGGCCTCTTGTTCTATCCTACTCTCTCCCACTCACCATCCCAGCCTGGCTCAAGGCTGCCTGCACCTTTAACCTTGGTGCAAAATGTGGGAAACCTTCAATTAAGCTCCATTTACCTGAGGTTAACTGATTTTTTTTCCCATGTGTGCCTGGCCCTGTTTCCCCTGTTTTCCCCTAGCCAGGCAGGCTGGGAGGGGGAGGGCACCAGCTTTCCCTTGGACCCTTATGATATAGTCCAAGTGCAGGAGTAGGTCCAGGGTAGGCATGTTTCCCAGGGCTCCATGCTCTTGACATAGGGTGGATCCATTCCCAATGCTTTGCTGCCAGGGTTAACTGAAGCAATAGCATGGACCCCAGGGAAGTACATCTCTCCAGGCTTCATGCTTTCACCACATGGCAGCTCCATGCTAGGAGTATAGTCACTAGGGGTTAAACACCATGTGAATGCAGCCTGGGGAAACATGCCTTCCTGGGCTCCATCCTCTCACTGCCCAGTGGCTCTGCTCCCAGCAAAGAGCTGCTGGGATTTGACGACAGAAACATCATAGATCCCAGGAAACCATGCATTCCCAGGCTCTACACTCTTATCATGCTTGGTGCTAAGCAGCCCTTTTCTCTCTTCTCCCCTTCCCCTGCCCCCCCCCCCACGATGTGGGAGGATGTGGAGGGAAACCACTCCTACCCAAATAGCCTTGTCTAGGGGATGGCCAAACACACATGGGTCAAAGCCTTAGCCATCTGAGGGACGGACCATGTGCCTGGCCCCTGGTTCAGAGGCCCAGAGGCCCAGATCAAGTCTCTTGGGGTCCCTGGAGCCAGCAGTGTGGTGCCGTGTAAGCTGGGGTCAGATGCACTAGGAGCAAGTGGGAGTGTTTTCTTGTGACCAGTACTACCTCACAGGCAGTAGAGTTTGGGAGGCTAGTAAGGTTGTCAGGGTAGAGGGGCTGGGAGCCATGCATTCTGGGATGCTGGCTGGCTATGAATTGGTCATTTTGTCTTTGTGGAGCAGAGTAACAATATTCTATCTCAAACTGGATGGAACAGCTCAAAGATAACCTTCAGCCTAAGTGGTGTAATTTAAGATGCTTAGAGGGTACTTATCACAGTTTAACATCCTTTAACACATGGATGATTCCATTTTAAGTGCCTTTAGAATGGTTTAAAGGTAACCTGTAACACCACCCTCAGTCCCACTGTCACAAGAATTAGTATTTTAAATGTGTATACCAGTCTGTCCTACACTACAGCATAGGCAGAAGTTTACTTCTGCTGTATGGGCACTGGATCTTATTAATATATGAGGTGCAGTAGCAATCCTAGATGGGGTTCCCACATTGCTTCATCTGGCCAACAACCTAACAGGAGAATGTCACATGTAACACAAGTCCTTCCCATCACTATTCCATGCTATCTTTGTGGCAGTTACAGCCATTGCTTTATGTGGGACAGTAAGGTTGAAAAAATATTTAACCTTAGTTTAGCTTTTTTTGAATATGGTTTAGCAGGAGCAGCACCTCTTTCATCCACTTAGTTCCTCAATTTGCTGTGTTGATCTTAGTTTGAGAGTTTCCATGCTAGAGAAGTGAAGGATTCAAATTGATTCTTTAGTCCTGATTGTAGTGTTATAAACTACTGGACCGTAGTTGGAGATGGATCATTCTAAAACACAAATTTAAATAGTTATGCATTCAATAGAAATGCCTCTGAGTTACAACATTCAGATCCAACTTCGGGATGTTTGGTTGACCTAAGGCCAAATCCTATTCCACCTTTTTTACACCTAAATGGCAGTCATGTTGCCACTTAAATGAATTTTTTTGGATATTATAGGGAGTTCATATTCTATTTGTGCTTGCCCTTGACCTATCCTGTGAGCATTCTCAGATGCCTGCATCACAGCCATGAAGGTTTCAGCATGAGGTAGAAAAACCCAAGTATATGATTCACTGTAAATCCCTGAAACACTAATCAGTAAAAATTGGTGGAGGAGGGCCTTTCATCTCCTAGCTTACTAAGTTATGACAGAGAGTAGGGTTGTAAGCCCTCCTCATCCAGAGAGGGCTTGAACCTGCATTGCCTTGTAGGTGTTCTAAACTAGGCATTTCCCAGAGTCAGTAGGCATCTAGACATTTCCCATAGCCCTCTCCAGCTGGCCTCCTCTGGAAGGTGGCCTACAGATACATAGAGTGAATGTAACTTAGCAAGTGGGGAACTCCCCTGAAAAGCAGGGGCCCTGTGTTACATTTCTGGACCCTGGACCCAAGAGGACAGAAGGTATCCCACTGTTATTTATCTATTTCATTTGACTGATACGAAATGTGTGTTGTAGAAAACCCATTGGAGGCCAGAACTAGACCCAGTACTACCTTATTTTGGGCAGTTTCACATGTACCTGGGCAATCCCATTCTGCTACAGGTGGAAATAGAATCTAAACACCACAGAAGTGCTATAGATTACATTTACATCCCTTCATTTGTGCTACTTGGTGCATTAATCGTAGAATCATAGAAAATTCATGTTGGAAGGGACCTCAGGAGGCTATCTAGTTCAACTTCATTCTCAAAGCAATACCATCCCCAACTATATAATCCATGCCAAGGCTTTCTCTAGCCTGCTCTTAAAAACATCCAGGAATGGAGGTCCCACAACCTCTCAGGGTAACCTGTTCCAATGCTTTACTATCCTCCAAGTGAAAAAAAAAAATTCCTAATATCTAACTTAAACTTCCCTTACTGCAGCTTGAGACTGCTGTTCCTTGTTCTATCATCTGCCATCACTGAGAAGAGTCTAGCTCAATCCTCTTTGGAACCACCCTTGAAGTAGTTGAAGGTTACTATTAAATCCCCTCTCAGTCTTCTCTTCTTCAGACTAAATAAGCCCAATTCCATCAGCCTCTCCTCATAAGTCATGTGCCTCAGCCCCTCACTATTTTCATTGCCCTCCGCTGGACTATCTCCAAATTGTGCACATCCTTTATATAGTGGGGGGCCCAAAACTGGGCATAGTACTCCAGATGTGGCCTTACCAGTGCTGAATAGAGGGAAAGAATCACTTCACTGCTAGTAACATTCCTACTAATGCATTCTTGGTTCATATTCAGCTTATTGTCTACTGTAACTCCTAGGTCCTTTGCTGCAGAGCTGCTGCTTAATCAGTCAGTCTCCAGCCTGTATTGGTGCATGGGACTGTTCTGTCCTAAGTACAGGACTTTTCACTTGTCCTTATTGAACCTCATGGGATTTCTTTTGGTCCAATCCTGCAATTTGTTGAGGTCCTTCTGAAACATAGCCCTACTGTTTACTATTCCCCCCCATCTTGGTGTCATCTGCAAACTGGCTAAGGGTACATCTTTCAGGTCATTGATGAAGGTATTGAACAAATCCAGCCTCAGGACCAACCCCTGGGGCACTCCATTTGATACTGGATGGCAGCTAGAAATTGAGCCATTAACTACTACCCTCTGTGCTTGATGATCCAGCTAGGTTTCTATTCACCTTAAAGTCCATTCCTTTGACCCCTTAGCTTGCTTGAGAGAATGGTGTGGGAGAGCATATCAAAAGCCTTGCTAAAGTAAAAATATATCATGTCTGCCGGTCTATCTGCATCCACTGAGCCAGTCAGCTCATCATAAAAGGCAATCAGGTTGGTTAGGCATGACTTGCCCTTGGTGAATCCATGCTGACTGTTCATAATCACCTTCTTCTCTTCCAAGTGCTTAGAAATGGATTCCTTGAGGACCCATTTCCTGATTTTTCCAGTGACTGAGGTGAGGCTGACCAGTCTGTAGCTCCCTGGATCTTCCTTCTTCCCTTTCTTAAATATGGGCACTGTATTTTACCTTTTCTCATTGTCTGAGACCTCACCTGATTGCTATGAGTTTTCAAAGATGATGGCCAGCAGGTTTGCAATCACATCATCTAACTTCTTCAGCACCCTTGGGTGCATTACATTCAGTCCCAATGGACTTGTATATATTCAGCTTTTCTAAATAGCCCCTAACCTGCTCTTTTGTCACTGTTGGCTGCTCACCTTCTCCTCAAACTGTGGTGCCAGGTGCAGTAGTCTGGGAGCCTGTGATGTGTTCATTTCATGAGTTTGGATACAGGAGTCTTGTCTAGGCCAAACACTATTTTTTGTTTTCAATTTCCTTCCAAGAATATGCACATGGAAAAAACAACATTGTTTCCAGAAGTGGTGCTTAGTAGATGCAATTGTATTCCCTGTGGTAAAGCTTTTCCCCATCCTGAATGTGTTCTGTTGCAATTCTGTCTGACTGCACCATTCACTAGTTATCACCAATGCGATGCAACAGATATCAAATGAACTGCTCTGCACACTGTACTCAACTCAAATCAATAGTAAATTCAAATTAAGGAGCTATGCGGGATCAGAGAATGAACCTTCTGCCACAAGTGGTTCCCCATTTTGCCTGAAGCTCCAAGCCAGCAAGCTTCCTGGTCAATGCTGAAAGGTATGACCCTTTTGGCCTCATATTTTGAAAAATGCCAAAAGCTTATGTACAAATGGTGCACTTTTCCTCACTTCACAAATTTCAGATGCTTAACAAGTCCCAGTAGTGAGGCCAGATATGTTGCCTCATCCAAAGCATCACATAAACAAACAGGGGGCCCTCCGGAGATCTGCAGTCCGTCAGTGCTTCTACTCTGCTGATCTTGTCTTAGCTATGCTGAGTTAAGGTCAACCATTCAATTAATGTCTACTCTGCTGGAGCAAATTGCTTTTGGTGTTGAACTGATATTATATTGGAGATCATTATTGCTTTTTGTATTAATAATTTAGAAATTCCATCTTTATTTCTTATTTAATGATCAGCTTTAGAGTATTAGCAGAGAATACTAATAAGAATATTTTGGCTTAAGTGATGCTAGGACACAATGAAGAGTATCTATAATAAGGTTTGGCATGAGGCAGGGGTGATCCCTGGGTGTTTTGTGATATTTCATTTGATTTGTGGTCCTTTGGAAAAGAAACAAAACATGCTTGAACCTGCTAAATGTCCTGACAGGGAAATAAAAATGTCTCTGGCCTTGAGAACAAAATAATCCTCTTGGGGACATTCTTTAAAAAAACAGAGTATTTCTCATCCTTAACTTATATTTAATAGCAGAACAAGTCAGAGAGGGAGAGGCAAAGAATGGTCAAAATTTGAAAACTCGTAAAATTATTTCTATTTAGTCGTAACTTTAGAATGCAGTTTTAAAGAACAAAGTCCTGCCAAAGTAGTAGTTTAATAATTGTCGTATAAAATGAGGTAAGTGGTTTATACAAAGCAAGAACATCTCAAATCAAAAGCAAACATTTTTCTAGAGTAAAGGACAGGGATTTTTGTGTTGTTTTAATTGTTCAAGGGTAGGGACAAGATTATTTTCTATGACTGTAAAGTAGTGGGACCCTGAACCTGACTAACATCATTAGTTGCTGCTGTACTTCTACAACTACTCCTGTTGTACTACTTTGACTACAGTTAATCTGATGTGTTTCAGGACTATTCTCTTACAGGTTCTGACCAGCTCTGGAAGAAGAACTCTTGCAATAAAAACAGTTGTTATAATAGTTCCAGTCCTACTTGTCAGATCAGAAAGACTACCTTGTCTGAATAAACTTTACCAAGCATCCGAGCTCCTACGGGAATCTGAAAAAGAGGAAGAAAAAACCCTTTAAAACATTTTTGAAGATTTCCCCTACCCTGTCTGGTTCCAGAGCAAAAGTTACTATTCTAGCAAAACCTTCCATTTTCCTGATGACTAAGAGCCAATGAAGCAAGTGTTTTAAACTTTTTTTATATATATAAATAGACACAGGCTTTTTTGTAAATAGCCACAAAGAATTCTTAAAAGACTTCATGAATTTGAACACCTTCCATTTATAAGGTATTAAGCGTCCTCATTAAGGTAGAATTCTATTTTTTTTATAAATGGCAGGATCTCAATAAAAAAGCAGTTTTTTTATTTAGGGATCAGGTGATGGAACTTTTCCAAGTGGAATTGGATTTGACTGTCTTTAGAATGAGTTTGCACCTACTAAAGTGAAGTGAAGTGAAGAAAAAATTGAGATTATTTATTATGCAATCAGGCTCAATACAAGTCTCCTACAGATGTCCCGGGGAACAAATGGAAGTGGCTCTAGGAAGGAAACTGCCCTGAAAATAAAAATGGAAAGGGGATATCAGGAAGCATTATGTGCAAACAGATGTAGAATATGTGATTGCAGAATAGTCAATGTGGTGATTTGCCTGTGTTTTGATAGTCCCTTTTCAACCTTTTTTTCTGAAGGAAAATGTCATAAAGCGAGTGAAAAACCTTGAAAGTTTTAAAACATGGTTACATTTTGTACACACCTGATTCAGAAAAGCAGCAATTTTTAATGAATCTGGGACTTTCAGTCCTGCATGACACAAAGCAAGATGCCCTCCAGTAACATTGAGAGTATAAATATTTTGTGCCACTTTGGGAAATAGTCCATAGTCAATTCCATATTCCAAACTGGGGTTAATATTCACCATGGAATATTTCAATAAACAAATATGTGACAATAGAAGAAGACAGGAGAATACGAAGGGGCATTTCAAAATGAAGATGTAAGGAAACCTTAAATCTTCTACCTTCTAAGGCTTGTCATTTCAAGTCACCATATGAAATGTACTGTCACTGCTTGTCCTATCGTTCTGGTGAAAGTGACTGACAAAAGGACTATGAGACTAAAGCAGATATGAATGCATATGCACATGTGTGTGCACAAGGGCACATACACATGCACACACACACACACGGGAATTGTACAAATCTTTCTTGTTATCACTACCACTGGAAATGCTATTCTTCTTTTGAGCATCTTCAGTATACTCCTGGCAACACTAAGCTTTTTCTCATTAACCTTTCTTTTCTGTACTTATCAGCATCTTTTCCACATTGTTGAGGTCACTGTTTCAAACAATTGTTTGGGGGGTGGAGAGCCACAGTAATAATGGGCTCAGGGTCACAAATGATACTGGTGCACATAATAACTAAACCTGCCGCAGTAAACTGAGAGAGAGGGAAGGAGAGAGAGAGAGAAAGGAGAATACTGACTAGGTCAGAGGTCAGTTCTCTGATCTCATTGTCAACTCCTCTGCTGCTAGCTCTATGGAATTTGTCTTTCATTACCCTGTCTGACAGTCCTATCAATGCACCCTCAAAAGACTCCTAAATGGGAAATTGTAAAGTTCTGGCTGAGGTAACAGGCAAAACAGGCTTGTGATGCTGACTTCTGACTCTCTCTAATTTCCCTTGAATTCTTGCTTTACTTATAGTGACTTAACATACAATATTTCAGCTTTTTGGGGGTTTTTTTCCCTCTGTGAGTCTCATGTTTAACTTCTTATTTAGCTTAGCCTTCATTGTTCATTTTGGAGTTATTTAAATGCATATTTTTTCTGTTTCGATTTCTTTTTTTTAAATAATGACTAACATCTATGCATATCTAGGCTGTTAAGTGCACAAACTAGAACAAGCTTAAGTCTGAGGGTCTCACATTATTCTTGGAGTAGGGGTGAGTGGGGACAACACTGTCATATCATTAGACAATCTGGGAATCCTCACATCTGCCTGTCTCTGTATCTCTGATGGTATGTATTATGCCTGAAATGTTTTGTTTAACTTTAAACAGATTTTTCCTTCACAGAGAATTTTTTAAACTTGCTTAGTTTAAAAACCCTACACAAAGGGTGGCTCCATCCTTTGTACAGCTTTAGATTTTACTGCACCAAGAAGCATCCCCCTTTAAATATGCATTGATACTTCTGCTGTAAAATATTGTCTGACCTGTTACTTGGATCAGTGGATCAAAATTGGCCAGTTCACCATGTTGACATATACACTTAGGTTATGCTTACACCTCACCCTACATCACTGTAGTGATGCACTGCATTACTGTACAATGTGCTACGATGATGTGCAATCACGTGAGTCTGCATGTGATCAGCAGCTACTTTGCCGTACTGGCATGCTCCCCTGTTTTAGCATGCCACTCTTGAAAAGTAGCAGTGCAAACTAACCATGCACCATGCACATGGTGCATGACAGGTAGTTACTGTGCCTACTGTCACTAAGAAGTACTACAGCATGGCACCATTACAATGTCACTGTAGGGCAATGTGTAGATGCACCCTTAGAAACCTACTTAAATAATTCCTGAGATGATACTGTCTGACCTCTAACCCTCTCTCCAAAGTCCATCAACTGCTTATGAATTTCCTTCATTTTATTTTTCCTATCAGTGTAGAAAGACTGTGTTATGACTACATCCACTGCAAGTTTAGCTTCACTCAAGATTGATTGAAGCTTAAGGATAAAACTGTGAGATGAATAGATTGGTTCATGTGGAATTTGGAGAAACCCTGCTTGGGCTTGGTTTGATGCCTGAGAAGGATTTTGTGTTCATGAAACATTATATAAAGGGCCCAACCAGGAGTACCTGAACCTCCTGTGATTCAGGCTGATGTAATATCATCACAGAGAATAAATAAAATTAACAGGTTACTAAGGATGCAGAGTGAGTACATTTCAATCCTGTTCAGCATTGGCGATCCCTCATGGTCAATGATGATCACTCCCACAGGTCAAGAAAAGGGTTGTAGATGAGTAGAACCCTGCACATGACTAGTTTTACACTGTGAGGTCATTACACAATGACAAGCACACAGATCATGGAAACTGTGTCCAGTGGCAAGGAGATTCAAGACAACTGGGGTTACTCTTCTACTGCAGCCTTCATCTGCCTTTGCAGTCATTGAGATGTATGCCTTCTGCATCCACCTACTCCACCATTGAGGTCTTTGTGGTGTTGGACTGCTCTTCGTCTGATACTTCACCTTTGACCTTACCACCATGGGTGACCCTACCTGGAGTTATAAGTACACACAAGCCTCTCCACTCTGTCAAGTTGGAGTTCCATGGAAAGGAAATGGACTGTCAATCCTGTTAAGAC
The DNA here is from genome assembly GCF_052110815.1 of Crocodylus siamensis. NCBI lineage: Eukaryota > Metazoa > Chordata > Crocodylia > Crocodylidae > Crocodylus > Crocodylus siamensis. Next base: position 120,358,352 of record NC_143397.1, on the reverse strand, counting down.
TATACTGATGTAATAAGGGAAGGGAGATCCTGGACTGGAACAAATATATAAATAAGTGCCTTAAGGACCCATATCACTCTAGTGTGAGAAAATATAGTACCACCCTCTATAAGAAAGTGATATGCATACGTTACTGCCATATAGATCCTTATGGTGTTGACAGAAAAGCCAGATTTTTTCAGAGCCGATACTGCACAAATGGGTGATGTCAAGGGAAACAGACAGTGTTGAAATGCCCAGAGGGGAAAAAAAAACCTTTTCCATAGGATTTGCAAATCAGTCTGCTTTGGAGCATTATGCTTTTGAGCATAATGCTTTGAAATTCTACTGAAGCGCTAATTGTGTATGTCATTCATCATCCTCTGGGCCACCGCATTCAGTGAATATGAGGTAGGTTAAGTGATTGCATTGTTCTGCAAAAACTGTTTCAGGTAGGGCAGGTGAAGTGATTTGGAGACTGTGCTGACATTCATCAGACATAAATGTCAAAAGTGCTTGGCCAAAGTAGAGCTATCATTGTCATCAGCTCTATCTCAGTTTCCCCAAAACCTTTAGCATCCAGGGAATCAGGGGAAAGTCATGTCTGAGAGAACCATCTCCAGGAAGCCTGACTAGAGACCCTATTGGAACAACATGGCTGATGCTTGGTTGTTCTCCTTTTGTGATAAACAGGTCTTTTTATGGGATTCTTCACCTGGAAAAGATTCTAGAGTATTCTATCTTTGTAGAGTTTTATACCATCCTCATTATTCTAGTATCCTAGAACTTCCCCTTCATGCCCTAAGCAGTATGAACGGTGTCTGCCAGATCTTTATCCTCTCATATCATGATGCCTATCATGAGGCAAAGCAAGCATATGCAGTTGAATGTTTTATTCTGGATTAATATCAGTTTATTTAGCTATAAGAAAATGGTGATTTTATTTCAGATAATTACAAGCTGATGGAATTTGTTTTCATTTTAATCTGGCATGGAAAAAAAATCAGACGTTCTCATAGAAAAGAAATGTAAAATAAATCAGAATCATTTCAGGAATAGCCAAGTATTTCAGTTTGAAAAATTCCAAATACTTCATCTCAGAAATGTTGAAATTTTTCTTTTCTTTTTTTTTTTTTGGACCCTGTTTGGGGAAGAGGGACTCCAGGGATGGCCATTTATTGTAAAAATTAATCAGGGCAGGAAAGGGGAAGAAAACAGAGAATAAAAGAGAATTAATTCTGAATGACTAATAAAGAAAAATTAAAATTGTCTGTGATGAGTGATGAGATGGAGAAGGATCAAATGGAAGTAAGAAGATGGAGAAAAGAATTGGAGAAAAATGTAGAGGAGGGAGCCCCTCAGCACAACAGGCAACACTGCCATTCCAGACTAGAGAAGCACTTTCCTGTGGTTACAGGGTAGCCACAATTAGCCACTCAGCCCTGCATGTTTCAGCACATTTAGAGTGGGAGAGGCTCAGAGCTCTCCAGTCCCATTTACAGGAAATAGTAATCCATAGGTGTGGGGTCTCTAGATACCAGCCCAGTACTGCCCATCACCACACACAGCAACATTGGACCATGAGCTTAATTAAGTTGTCCTCCAGTAGTGCTCCTTCTCCTAGAAAATGCATCCTCCTGGATGTCACAATATTTTATTACTGACTCAGGTCCATACCTGACAGTGCAACTTGCTAGCAACGCATGTTGTGAGATGGGCAGGGGACATGACCTCAGAACAACAATGGTCATGATAAGCATGTGCAACATAATACAGAGCACATGTGCTGAGATAAATTAGGTCAAAAAAACAGTGACAGCCACTGGGTTTTTAGGAAGATGTTTCAATTACATTTGTTCTTCATTATAAGATGCTTTAATATGAAGTCACCCCAATAGCTTTCTGAAGCACTCAAACTTTGAATTTACTTGAAGTCCAATCTTTGCTATAAAGTACAAAACCCTTGGCACTACCTAAAAAAATATAGAAAGCAAGAAGCATATTTTAATTGATATAAAAGGAACATTTGTATTATTAATAGTAGGACTGGGAAAATGTCCTTTTTATTTTTCCACCCATATTATTATATGTCTCCCACTTCTGTTATTTTCTTTGAAATAGTCACCCTTTTTCCAAAAGGTAATGGATATTTTTACCTTTCATACTTCTGTTTTATGAGCATTTATAAGCCTCACTGCTCATACTTTATTCAACAGGTAAGAGTCTACCTTATAAAAAAGCAATTTAGGTTTATAGATTTGGCAATGCTGAATATTTGGTAAAACGAAGAGAACCTCTGTTAAGAAATGGCATATCTGAAAAAGTCTGGGACCACTTACTTTAAAGCGTACTTATGCATTACAAAGACAATAGTTATTTTTATTATTGTTACATGCAAATAAAAGAATATATTTGCAAATATGTGATGCCTATGGACATTTATTTAATTACGATGCTTACTGAGTTGTTTTTGGAAGTAAAATATTCTGTTATTCAAAATAGTTTCATCTGTGCACATCTACACCTTTGAATGACTCCTCGCTCTACACTGAGTACACAGTAAACTGAGTTATTTTGTGAAATATGAAAAAAATCTCTTAGAAATGATTTTAGAACATTGCATTTGTTCTCCTTAATTTACTCTATGTGTTGTTTTATACGTGTTCTTTACTCCATAGTGAAATAAAGTCCTGTATGTCCCCACTCAGCTGTAAAATGTGACCATTTTTAGTGAAATTCCTTTATTGATCTGAAGATTGACATTTTTTGTATCTTTTGTGTCTCGTAGCGTATTTATCCCACTAATCATTTAACCATAACAAAACTAAATAAAGTTTTTTAAATCCCTTGCTTATAGCTATTTTGTAAACAATTTATCCAATATTCTCTAAAATTCATTCTCACCCATAATCCTCTCTTGTGTACCATTGACAGAGTGACCTTCATTCTCACTAGCTCATCCATCATACACTGAACTTTTCACTCTGTACCACACTCCTCTCATCCTAGCAGGGGAAACCTTTGTCCATATCCCAGCTTGCCATTCACTGGGGATTCTGTATTTGTGCAAATGTATATCAGAGATGAGAAAGGGGAAAGTGGAGGAAATATCACCCCTTCAGCATCTTTTGAATGTTAGTGCAGATGGGCACCTTTTAAACCCATCTATCATTCTCATCTTCAGTATTTTAGTTAATAAAATTCTTCCATTTATATGCTCCACTTCTCAACAGAAGCCATCTAGTGAATCAGTAACACCGAAAAACTAATGAACATTTGAGAAATGCCTTTCCCCTAGAATGTCTCCAAGTACGTGCCCCTCTATGTTGCATGTAAGCATGGGTATGCATGGGACAATGAGTCTTAAGAAAAACACAAGCAATTGCATTTCATTTAAATGAACCATGTTCTAAGCATGCCTATTTAATGTTGCCTCTTACTATCCTTTATAATATTCTGAAACTGGCAAGGTCAGTTTCTGGAAATCTCCATACTAAATATTCTCTTTTTAAACTTTCGGAGTTATTCCTACCCAAGTTTGTGTGTCACATCTTTAAAAATCTCCCTGTGCATCAGGAGAATATGAAATAACATGCCATTTAAAGGGTAGTCTTCTAGAAAGTATTTTTCCTGTATTTCTTTTCCTACTTCTTTCACTACTATGTTCAGTTGTGTGGGGGGGGGAACCAACATTTTTTTTACTTTCATCTACTTAAATTAGTCCCTCCTAATTGGAATGATATTAGTGCAATATAGAGGGCTACTTAAGAATTATTGCCTCACAGGGAAAAAAAGTAACAACTGTTTGATCATGAGTTTGGCATGCTGGACTTATATGAGTAGAATGGGTATTTAGATCCCTATGACTTGTTATGGTTTTACCATTAACTTTTTTGTTCTTTATTTTTCCAGAGATAAACATTTTAAAATATATGCATTCATTCTTTTAAACTATGTACAAGAGAATATATCATAAAAAGGACTGAAGATTATGACATAGGAAAAATGAATTATAGAACAGTGTTAACTATTGGAAGAAATATTGTAGCAAGATAAAGAGTGGGTGTGGAAAACTACAAAAATTGAGCATGCTGAAACCGTGGCATTAAGAGACAGTGCACTTGAACAAGCTTTATTATCCTCAAAGCATCAGCCATTTTGTTTCAGAAGGACAAAGGTAATATTTATGTACTTTTGATTTAAAGGACTGAAGCTTTTTACATCAGTCACAAGTAACAAGTTTAGAGTCAATGTTTAATTCATATAAATAATCCCAAGTCTGAAAGTGTATTGATAATTTATCTGAACTTTCCAAACTTTGAGTCTACAAAACCTGGCTGCAAATCTTATCAGGCTAAAATTTCCATATACTCTTCTCCTCCCCCTGCTTCCCCCCCCCCACCTTTTTTTACAATAAAAAGTATTTTGGCTTTGTATCTCAGAGTCCCCAGAAGTCAAGTGTTTTTGCTAATTATAGAATCATGGGGCCTGAGTCTTCCCTCATGCACACTGATCTAAAACTAGGTGTGACTTCGCTAATTACTCCAGGGAAATTGAGCCTTTAGACACTGAAGATGGAAGAGACCTTTTAAATCTTCTAATCCATTCCCTTGCCAATGCTGGGTTGTTCTTTATTTTATGTTCACAAGTGTTTCATCCAGTTTTGTTTTAGATGTGTTAATTGATGGAGTTTCCAGTATTCTCCTTCAGGAGGTTATTTCATAGGACAATAAATCTCACTGTTAGTGATTTATCTCTAATTTCTAGCCTAAATTTCTTCTTCTTAGACATATCTAAATTGATGAAAAATAAAAGAAATTAAAGGAAAAAGATAAAAGTCAAGTGTGGCAGGGCGACCTCCAGGGGTGCCATGACCTCCCCCGGGGCCCTACCTACCCGTGCCAACTCGGGTCTTGAATGCACCCTCTGTCTCGCCCGCCACATCTTTGATCTTATATTATTAATGGGAGGCTGCCTTCCTGCCCACTGTGGCACAGTGCCCGCTTTACTATGCCAGGACTCTGCCCTATACGCGCCCTCTCCCAGGACTACTCTATATGCACGCCCCCTCCCAGGGCCTCCTTCCTAAGCTCGCCCTCTCCTGGAGCTTTGCTCACTATCCACGCCCCCTCCTGGGGTCTGCTCAAGGTCCGCACCCTCTCCCGCGGCCTCTCACCCACAGACAGTGCCCCACTGGGGCCTGCTCAATGTCCGATATATGCGCCCTCTCCCACGGCTTGCTCCAATATACGTGCCCTCTCCCAGGGCCTGCTCCAATATACGCACGCCTCTCGTGCTCTCCGCCCGCACTGGGGCCTTGCTCGCGCCTCACGCACTCCCCTGCCCACACTGGGGCCTTGCTCGTGCTTCTCGCACTCTCCGCCCGCACCGGGGCCTTGCTTGCGCCTCACGCACTCCCCTGCCTGCACTGGGGCCTTCTATGCTTGGGCTTCTCGCGCTCCTGCCCGCACTGGGCCTTCTGTGCCCGACTCAGGCTTCCCAAAATTGGGGCTCAGGTGGCCTTAGCCTCACCTGGCCCCCAGACCCGCCTCTTCAGGCCTATGCCCCTCTGGGGCTTCTGCCAGTGCCCAACACTGAGCTCTTCCCGAAGCTGCCCGCACTGGGCCGGGGTCGGGACACCCCAAAACACAGCACCTCCTGCGGCACTGGAAACACCCCCACCTTACTGGGGAGCTACTAATGAGGCCTCCTCCACCCCTACAGCCTCGCCCAGTCCTCCGGTTGTAACAATAACCCAGAACCAAAATCTCCCTCTCCTGGGTTACAACACAACTTCCAACCACAACAGAAAACTCCCCCTTCTGGTTCCAACACAACTTCCACACACCACGGAAAACCCCCTCCCTCTGGGGTTCCAACATCAGTTCCAGGCAAAACCTGGCTTACACTCTCATGTATCTCCTTATCAGGGTCTCCTCCACCCAGTACTGCCAAGCCGCTGCTCTCCAGCCATCAGACTTCTCTAATGTTCTGCTCAGCTTGCTCACACAGAGCTCCCTCCTTCTCTCAGGCTGCCAGCAGGGGACCTGACCTCTGGCCTCAGCCTGCTCTGCTTATAAAGACCAGGCCCTGCCCCCTGGCGGTCAGCTGACCCAATCAGTTGTCATGGCACCTGACACCTGCTGCCCTGGTGAGTGGCAGCTAAGCCCCTCTTTCTACGATTCAGGACTACTATTCCTACTATCAGTAGCAGGCACCCTAGTGTCCTGCTACATCAAGATAACAAGAAGAGCAATACCTTCAAACCCTAAGTTCAGATTTAATAGGTATTTTGGAAACATAGGGATAGGAGTGTTTATTTGCTAGAAACTGCCCACCTATTTAATTTTAGACTGCAACATACCAACTTCTTTAATCCACATCTTGAAATGTGTCGGGATGGAGATATATCTATATATATATATTTGCTGCCCAAATAGACGTATATTCAGAAGAAGGATATATCTATATCTATATCTATATACTTATGCATTACAATATATACTTATGCATTATATAGATATAGATCTAGAATAGATATAGAACTTACTTATATACTTATGCATGATATCGATATCAATATAGATATAGTTTCATAATAGCTAGGGTCAGGAGGGACCTGATGAGATCATCTAGCCTGACCCCCTGCCACAGGCAGGAATGAATGCTGGGTTCACAAGACCCCAGACAGGTGATCATCTAGCCTCTTTTTTAATTTCCCCAAGTTAGGGGCGAGAACCACTTCCCTAAGAAGTTGGTTCCAGATTCTGGCCACCCTAACTGTAAAATATCGCCTTCTGATCTCTAACCTAAACCTGTTCTCCATCAGCTTATTACCATTGTTCCTTGTCACCCCAGGTGGTGCTGGGGAGAATAGGGCTCTTCCTATTTGCTGATGATCTCCCCTGATGAGTTTGTAGGCAGCCACCAGGTCCCCCCTCAGGCTCCTCTTGTTGAGGCTGAATAGGTTCAGGTCCCTCAGTCTCTCCTCATAGGGCCTGTCCTGCTGCCCTCTCACCAAATGGGTGGCCCTCCTCTGAACTCTCTCCAGGCTGGCCACATCCCTTTTGAAGTGTGGTGCCCAGTACTGGATGCAGTGCTCCAATTGCAGCCTGACCAAGTCTCATAGAGGGGGAGTATCACATCTCTGGACTGGCTTGACATGTGGTCTGGCACTGGCAGCTCATGTTCATCTTGGAGTCAATAATGACTCCAAGATCCCTTTCCGCCTCTATGCTTTCAAAAGAGGATGTCCCCAGCCTGTATGTATGCTGTGGATTCCTTCTCCCAAGGTGCAGCACCCTGCATTTGCCAACGTTGAACCCCATCCTATTCTTATCTGCCCACTTTTGTAGTCTGTCTAAATCTAGTTGCAGCCTCTCTCTCCCTTCAAGTATGTCCACTTCACCCCACATCTTAGTGTTATCAGCAAGCTTGGATAACATGCTTTCAACCCCCTTGTCCAAGTCACTGATGAAGTTGTTAAAAAGTGCGGGCCTAAGGACCAAGCCCTTGGGGGGGGGCTCTTCTTGCTCCCAATGTACTTGAAAAATGACTTTTTGTTGTCCTTAATCCTGGATCCTAGCCTGAGTTCTATCTCTGCCTTAGCCTTCCTAATAGCCCTCCTACAGTCCCAGGCAGAGGAGAAGTAGTCCTCCTTGGTGATAGCTCCTCCCTTCCACTGGTTGTATGCCACCCTTTTAGTCCTCAAGCATTCCTGAATGCCCTTGCTGAGCCAAGGGGGTTTCTGAGCACTCTTACCCCACTTGCTTCTCTCAGGGACTGTTACCCTTTGGGCCTGGAGGATTGTCCCCTTAAAGTATGGCCATCCCTTATGGACTCCCATCTCCTTTACCTTCTAGGCCCTCGGTGCCTCTCACACTAATCTCTGAAGCTTGTTGAAGTTGGCCCTTCTGAAGTCAAGGGCTTTAGTCTTGCTGTAAGCCCTTGACACCCTACACTGGATAGTGAATTCCAGCAGGTGATGATTGCTATTGCCCAGGTGGTCAAGGACCTGCAGTCCCCTCACCAGGTCATCCCCAGTGGCCAGGACCAGGTCCAGCAAGGCATTACCCCTAGTGTGGCTGTGCACCTCCTGGATAAAGTGAAGGTCCTGTAATACAGCCAGAAACTGGCTATATAGATATAGATATCTCTTTCTTCTATTTGAGCAGCATAGTAGCCTCACTGGAACCTTTGCCATAACCCTCAGCCTCTGCTTCCAGGGCTGTTTCTTGCATTTACCCTGTGACAGATGTGATATGTGTTGTGGCCACTTACATAAATCTGGAGTTAGGATGTTGTAAGTCATGAAACTATTCTAGGTAGTGTTTTAGTAACAGGGGGCAGGACGTAGCCCAATGGAGTTGTATTAGTACAAGAGGGACAGCACTCTAGCCTGCAGTACACAGTGATCTGTAAACAAGTGGATAACCAGTCCTCTCCTCCCCCCTGTGTAAGATGGATGTATGGAGAGAGGTGTCACTGAAGATGTAGGATGCATTTGGTGACTTACCTAAAACTGTGTAATTGCCACTTACGTGTCTGATCAGGGAAATAAAATTCAGCCCTAAGTTTTCCCTGGCTTTCAATAGAATCTAGCTGCCTATGTGGTTTTTGTGTTTTTTGAAAAGTTCCCACTAGTGGTTAATTCTTTAGGTCCAAGTTTTATCTTAGGTGTTGCAGATGCAATAGCAGGAAGTAGCACAGAGAACTTCCCACTTCTGTTCAGCATAGCTGAGAACACACTCCTAACTCTAGTGACATAACTCGAGTGGGTGGGAGAGGGGGTGATACCAGCATCTGCCCCGAGTGCCAGCTTGGAGGTGGTACAAAAATAGCAGCCTCTTCTGAGAGCCATGCATTTGCAAACATGCTGGCAACTAGAAGCCACTACTTCCACTTTGCCCTGGTTACCTGGTCATGTTCTTACGCTGCTGCCTTGTTCATAGTGGGTAACGTGACAGTGTGTACATCAATGATCAGAAGTGGGCATAGACTGCCAGTCTGGACCCTTGCGGTCATGTGCCTAAACTAGGATGCACAGCACACATTATGAAAGGAAATCATTCACTGAATCTTTTTTGAAACAATGGTAAGTTATGATCCACCCAGCACTTCCCTCAAAATCCTGTTCTTCTATTGGTCATCGTGCCTTCCACTTCTAAGATGGCTCAGGAACTCATGGCCAGATTCTATTCCACCTTTTCAGCACCTAAGTGGACTTTGGAGCCTTAGTGTGATTCTATTCTACCCTGCCCAAGTCCATGAAAAACAGTTACTATGAAAGGTAGATGGGTCCTTCTCCTCCTCACTGCTTTTATTTGACTCAGCCTCGAGGGTCAGATGATGGCATGTTACAGAACTAGATACATTAATGGATTTTCTGGACTCCAACACAATCATGTTAAAGTACCCAAATCTATTTAGATTCTCAATAGGTGGACTAGGAGCTAGCCCTGTTTGTGTCTGGCTGCATTACACGCTCCATCAATACAAAACTAGAGGACAGGAGGTTGATTGTGGTATTTTTGTTTTAATAAATAATGAACATAAATTAATTTTTAAAACCTAAATTATATGAGGTCAAGAAAGAACAATCTTTCATGATATTAATAAAAATCATCAGCCACAGACAGTCCCAACTCAGGTGCTTTAATACATCTGTGTGTACTTATATAACTTAGCAAAGAAAAAATATTTTTTCTGGATCTTTTTTCCGTTCTTTTTTATATTCACTTATATGTTATATGTCTCCAGCATATACAAACAATAGCAAAAAAAATGAAAGCACCTAGTATACTTCTAATGAGAATTACTCCAAGAGAGGGCATGCTTTAAATGTGGAGGAAAACCGTTGGTAGAATCAAAAGTTTCAGTTGAAAAAAGGGGCGAGTTGATGCTGTTTTTATTATTCCTCTGCCAGATCTCTTACTCTCAAGGCCACTGAGCGGTGACCTGCTTAGTGAGAAATATTAGGAAGAGGTCAGGCAGAATGACCTCTCTATTTTGCCTCCCAGTGGCCTGGCTCCCATTTACTACATCTTTGACATCCTTAAGTGGGTTTCTGCAACTATTTGTTCTGTAAAACAAACTGAAGTGCAAGCCATGGAGAAAAAGATATATACTGTAGGTATCTGACGCAAGATCAGTCTTGTGAAACCTTTGGAGGATCTCTCTCACTTCCTCATCCCTTAATTAAATGATTAAATTAAATAAAGTCAAATCAAATTAATTTAAATTAAATGTATATATATGTGTGCATGTGTGTGTGTATGTATACATGTATTTATGTATGTATGTATGTGTGTGTGTGTGTTTCTGTGTGTGTATATATACAAATGTGTATGCACTCATAGCACCTCTTCTAAAATATTTGTTTACATTATACCACTAAAGTATTACCATATTTGGGAGGGAGGGGGTTGTTTTTGTTGTTTTTTAACTGTTTAACATTTCTTGCAAAAGAATGGCTTGTAAACCATAATTAATTCTAGACTGAAGTCTCACTTGTTGGATTTAATAAGACTGAACACTACATGCATTATTCAGTAGCAGGATTTTGGAAGATGGAAGAATGTATTGTGGGCCTACTAACTTCATGTTGATTTAGAGTACATGCTCTATATCTGTGGTGCCAAACATCTAGCCTTCCAGTCAGTATGCAACCCCTGCCCTCGACGGTAGGCAAGGGAACACTCAATGATAAAACACAGGTTAGACAGCAAATCAACAAAGGAAAATCTGGCAGTGATGGGACAATAACTGAACATACACAGTGAGATTACATCAAATGAGATACAAATGCATAAAAATAACCAATACAATGAATTTAGATATAGATCCAAAGCTGCACTATCAGACCCTACTAGCAGATGAAATAGAATAGTATACAATCCTCTCATAATACAACAATAGGGTTGCAAGGTTACAACAAGAATCCCAACAACACAAGGAACCAGAACACAGCTACGGCACAGCAGCTGTGCCCAAAAAAGGAATGGTACAGAGGAAGGATCCTGTTACCTAAAGGAACACCATCACTCTCTCCTAGGTCAACTGACTAGGAAAGGACCCATATCCATGAAACCCCGCTTAACAAACAGGTGGCCCTATATTCCTCTCTACACCCAAGGGTGAATTGTCCCCTTCCCATCAGGACCTTCCCTTTGATCACCAAAAATAGGGAGGGCCCCTCCTTTCCTGTGGAAATCCCCTTCCTGGGTAACTCATGACTCCAGCAGCTTTGATGGGCTAGGCCCATCTCTATCTATGGCTTGGATGTGGAGTATCCTCCCTTGCTAGGGTGGTCAGCTTGACCAGTTGCCACTCACTGAAGGAAGGCCCCAGGTGTCTCATGCAGCCACCAAGCCTGTCAGCCCTCTTTCAGCGCCCTGACCCCATGTACCACCTTGTGCATCTAAAGGGAGGTGCCTACCTTGTGCAGGGATGGGGACCTGCCTCATGCAGCACCGGCAGTCCCTTCAGCTCTACCAACCCCGTGCACCGATCCATGCACTGAGGGCTTCTGCTTCATGTAAGGTTGGGGACCCCGTGCAGCCACTGAGGTCCTGTCCATTCCCAGACCCTTTGTGCACCGACCCATGCACCAAAACTGTGGCTCCCTCCACAGCAGGACAGGGACATAGTTGCTTGCTACTTCCTGCTTGGTGGAGGCATCTTCAGGGCACTTTTGGGGCAACTGCTCCACCCCACTAATCAGCTCCACTAGCTCTTCTGCAGCCCTTCTTCACTGTCTGTCCTTGAAGCCACCTGTGTACAGGGCACCTAGGCTTTTATCCTTTCTGGGGGCTCCACCCCCAGATTGAAGACAGACCAATAGGAAAGCCTGAGGGGTTAGTTGCCCCTCGTGCGCTTTTCTTTATCTTTCCTCTGGGTCAGAGAGGAGCAAGTTTGCCTCCCGTCTTCTCCTGATTGGTGGAAATGTCCTACCACTTGGCCTGAGCCATTTTGGGCTCAAGTTAACAAACTGGGTTGCCAGTGAGCCCAATGACAAGCTGGCCACACCTTCTTTAAGGCAAATGGCATTTGCATTGCTTAGAGAAATTTAAAGATACTGTCTAATATGTTTTCTCCCTGGAGCAACTGGCTGAAGAGTTGGAAAAGGGAAAGAAATTATCTTACCTCCAAGTTACAACAGGCAGAGAACCAATGGAAAGCCCTTTTGCCACAGAAACCTAATATTGTCTGGTATCTTTATCTTAAATTTATCTGGGAGGCCTAGAAAATGTAGAAGATACAGAGTCCATGTTGTGATATTTAACAACTAGCTTACATGGGAGGGTAGCTGTAATGTCATTGGGCTTGTCACAGCTTTCACTGTCCCTTGAGACTGCCCAGGTAAGCTCTCTGCTCTGCAGTTAGATCATCATTAGCAGCCATCTGTCTTAGGAGATCAAGAAAATTGTGCCTTTGGTGGGTTACTGGCTACCACCACAACTTTTTGAGTGGCTAAGTTTGATGAACAACAAGCAGACCCTCTCACAAGTTACACATACAAACTTGTTTAAACTTGCACTGGCATGTCAAGTACCATCTTGTCTTGCCTGCCTCTGACACCTCTTCTCTATGTCATCATTGACCCGCTCCATCTCAAAGAGATGTAGGCCCTGCTTCACAGTGGCTTTCCGCTTGCAGTGGTCTGAAGTGATTGATTCCCAGCATTGGCCATCTACACACACCTTGCAAAGGTTTTTCTTGCAGACATTAACAAACCGGAGTTTGGACCATCCAAGTTGATATTTACCAGTGGCCAGTTCACCATAGTGTATGTCCTTGGGGATTTGGGTATCTCTCATATGATTCAACCATCCTAACCAATAAAGGCATCTCTGCCTCAGAAGCATGAACATACTGGGTATCCTGGCCCATTCCAGAACAGCAATGTTGGAGATTTTCTCTTACCATGTTATGCCCAGGATAAGGCAGAGACATTGAATATGGAAACTGTTCAGTTTTCTTTTTTCTTTATCTTAAGGAGTCCACATTCTGCTGCCATATAATAGAGAGCTAAGCATGCAAGTCCTGCAGGCAGACATTTTTGTCAATGGAGGAAGTGCACCATTTCTCAAAACTCTCTTTTGAAGTTTAGCCATGGTGCTGCTTGCCATTCCAATGTGAGTGCTAATTTTGGCTTCCAAACCAAGACTCTGCAAGATGATGGAGTCCAAGTAAGTGAATTTTTCAATCACTTCCAGGCTTTCATCATTTATTCTAACTTCAGGTCAACTTTTTGACCCGTGACTACTGTCTTCCTTAAACTAGCAGTCAGATCAAAATCATCACAAGCATAAGGAAAGTGACCCATGAGATTGTAGCCCTGCTTCTGAATGACTAATAATTGCTATGTCATCAACAAAGAGCATTTCATGGACAAGAACGTCTCAGTTTTTTATCTATATAGTTAGATATAACAGTGTAAAACAGGCCAAAATCCAGACAGAACAAAGAAGCAAGATCTGAGGAACAAGACCAGAAAAACCATAAAAGGAAAAAAACCAAAAGTTCTTTTGGACATGTGATTAGAAAAGAAGGGGACTGCCTTGACAATAATTCAAAGATATATAGAAGGAAGAAGGCGAAGGTGGAGAAGAAGGTGGATAAAAGGCACAGAGGAATGAATAACATTGGAGATCAGACAACCAACAAGATTAGAAAAGAAAGATTAGAAAAACTGTGGAGAGATCTTGTTCACTGTCCCACTAAATCTTGACTTAAGAATGTTTAAATAAGACTGCTGCTGCTACTTCTACTGATATTGCTACTACTCCTGTAGTTCTGTAAAAAAAAATTGTTCCAGGAGACCCATTGGCTTCAGAGTTTTTGATGGGATGCTTTTAAGTATAAAGGCTCTTTTGATGGCATGTAAAAGTGAATGAATTAAAAAAAAATGCAATACATTTATGCTTTAACCCTCATTTTTTTGTCACAGAAAGACTTGAATTAAAAACCTACCCTTTTTGCTCTGAAAAGAGATGTTTTGACATAATTCCATTTTGCCAAAATGTTTATAATGTTTTGTTTGTGTTCAAATACTTAATGAAAATAAATGTAAAAAGCTTTAAAGTTATTGTGACATAGAACTGTTCCTCTCTGTACTGATCTACTCCCAACCTCTTCCACCTCTGAGATAGAATATGTCTGGGAAGCAGGGGAAAGAGACAGGTTCTAAGCTTTGTTAGCTTCTTCCTTCGTAGACTAATAGGGCTGGAAGGGACCTCCAAGGTCATCTGGTCCAACCATCTGCATAAGTGCTGGAGTATTACTCCTAAATCATGCCTGACTATTGCTTATCCAACCTCTTCCTGAAAACCTCCAACAACCTCCCTGGCCATTCTATTCTACTACTTCACTACACTAACAGCACGGACATTTTTCCTATTATCTAATCTTAATATACTTTTCTGCAGTTTGAATCCATTGATACATATTCTTTCTTCTGCAGTCAGGCAAAAATGATGTCCTCTTTCTTTTTTATGATAAACTTTCATTTATTTGAAGTCTATGTCCCTCCATGGTCATCTTTTCTGCAAGCTAAACATTCCTAGTCCTCTTAACTTTCCTTTTTATGGCTTATCTTTCAATCCCTTTATCATTTTGTTTTCTGTCTCTGGGACCTCTATACATTTTCCACGTTTTTCTTAGAATATAGAGCCCAGAATTGCACACAGTTCTCTAGATGAGGGCTAACCAGTACTGAATTACATTGGCACTATTCTATCCCATGCTTTATACTTACTACTCCTGTTGATGCAGTCTAAAACTGGATTGGCTTTTTTTTTACAATTGCATCCCATTGTTGACTCATGTAATCTACCAAAACCACGAGACCCTTTTGAGAAATGCTGCCACTCAGCAAATTATCTTCCATTCTGTATCTGTGAAGAATCTATAGTCTTTTCTAGGTGTAGTACCTTGCATTTGTCTGTATTGATCTTCATACTGTTGTCTGTAGCTTAGCTTTCCAATCTATCAACGTTCTTCTTGAATTATACTCCTGTCCTCCAATGTGCTTGCAGTTCTTCCCAGTTTCTTGTCATCTGTATATTTGTTCAGGAAGCTCTCTATTCTGACATCCAAATCATTAATATCATTTTAAGTAGCACTGGACCCAGAACAGACCCCTGTGGAGCCCTACTTGAAGCCTCCCAGCATTCCAACATTGATCCATTCATACTTACAGTTTGCTTGTTGCTACTGAACCAATTACCTATTCACCTGGTAGTTATAATGTTTACTCTAAGTCATTGGGTTCCAGGGATGGGGTACTCACTCAGACCTCCATGCCTTTGGGGTTCTGTCCTTGAGTCAGCATTCAGCAGAGACCGGTGGGATGATAAACAGCTTTGTTGTTATTAGGGAACAGGATTCAACAATATACACACTCACAACTTGCAGGGAGAACCACCCATCACCAACAAACTGCATCCATGGGGCATCAGGGGGGCAACTGGACCATTTCACCACAGGCCTCTTACAGGTATATTCCATATACCACAGTAGCAATTGTCTCTAATTTGCTTTTGAAAAAGCAAAGTACAAAATGACTGGGCAATAACCACCAGTACTACACAGTCCCAGTGGTCCATGGGTCATTTCTGACCCTACTGTGCAGTAGCGGACGCATCACAGTTCATGCCCGCTAACGCTGTTGCCATAGTGATGAACTACTTCACCGTAACTTGTTGCTACAGTCACATACTGTCTAGTGTCTGAGGTCCTTTTTTCCAGTTCCTTCACTACCCTAGGATGAACTTAATCATGCCATGCTGATTTGAATTTGTTCAAAATGATCAAAATTCTCTTTTTTTTGCCATAATCTTCAGCCTCTCTCCTTCCTTGTCCATGTCATTTTTATTAGGTATCTAATTGCAGTTTTTTGTTTGTGAAGATTGAATCATAGTAGTTATTGAGCAATTCCACTCTGTTTCCATTTTCTGTTAAGAGCTCACCCTGGCTATTTAATGGACCCACATTTTTCTTAGGCTTTCTTTTCTGACCCACATATTCATAGAACACCTTCCCTTGCCAAGTGAAACTCATTTTTTAATTTTGCTTCCCTGATTTTGTCCCTGAATGTCTTTGCTGTTTCTTGGCATGCTTTCTTGGTGACTTTGTTTCCTTCCATTGCTTGTATGTTTTTCTTTTGATTTAAAGTAATCTAAGACCATTCTTGTGCAACCACATTGTCTCTTGCTAGTCTTCTTGTGTTTCCACCATATTGGATAGTTTCTTATTGAAACTCCAACACTATGCTCTTCAGAAACTGGTAGCCCTGTTGGTCCCCTCCATCTTTTACTTTGACTTCTTAACTATTACTGGTTGGTTGAAATCCACCCTGAGTTGGTTGAAATGTGAGGATGTAGATAAGAGGGATGTGGATAACCTGGAGAGGGTCCAGAGAAGGGGCACTCGTATGGTTAAGGTCTTGCAGGCCAAGCCCTACGAGAAGAGACTAGACCACCTGGACCTCTTCAGCCTCCGCAAGAGAAGGCAACCTTGTGGCTGCCTATAAATTCATCATGGGGGCACAGAAGGGAATTGGTGAGGCTCTACTCACCAAGGCGCTCCTGGGGGTTACAAGAAATAATGGCCATAAGCTAGCAAAGAGCAGATTTAGACTGGACATTAGGAAGAACTTCTTCACAGTTAGAGTGTCCAAAATCTGGAATGGGCTCCCAAGGGAGGTGGTGCTCTCCCCTACCCTGGGGGTCTTCAAGAGGAGGTTAGATAGGCATCTAGCTGGGGTCATCTGAACCCAGCACTCTTTCCTGCCTATGCAGGGGGTCAGACTCGATGATATACTGAAGTCTCTTCCAACCCTAACATCTATGAATCTATGAAATCCAGCCTTTTGAAATCCAGTGTATTAGTCCCACTAACTTTATGCTTTCCCTGTACCAGAATCATGAATTCTAGCATATCATGATTACTTCTTTCCAAATTTTCCATCATCGTTGTATCCTCAATCAGTTCTTCCCCACTGGCCAGAAAAAAGTTACAAGATAGATGATTCCCTAGTCATATCCTCCATTTTCTGAAACAGAAAATTGTCTTCCATATATAATAGGAACTTACTCAGCAGTTTGGTGCAAAAACACTAAGATCAAATATGAAATGACTCTCTAGCAGAAATTTGGAGTCCCTTTTCTGGGGAACTGAGACCTCTTCTACATGTTCAGGTAAGGGTGCAATGGGATTTAATGCACAATTCACATAGTCATGCTTCCTGGAGGTGCAATTGCAGAATAATAAATTAGGTCCCATCTTGCCTTATTGACAATGCAGGGTGAGCCTGATCCTGGACTCCCCCTGAACTGGCTAGAAGCAGGCTCCCCCTGCACAGACTCCTGCAGCTGGGAGCCCCACACAGCACAGTTGAGGGGCTTTCAGCCATAGGGGTGCCCCACATACTTTTAGGGATGGAGGATCATGCTGTGAGGATCTCCCTGTCCTGTAGGTGTGGAGAAACCACCAAGGCCAGAGGATTTCTGCACGTGTGAACCCCCCTCCCACCGGGGGGAATTTCTTGCACCTGCAGGGTGGAGGAATCACCCCGTGGCAATCCTCAACCCCAGGAGTTTTTCCACACCCCAGAAGCCATAATCCCCAGAGTCCAGGGGTTTCATGCACCACAGGACCTGGGGATTGCAACTGCTGCCACCACTAGGGCTCAGGGGTATGTGAAACCCCCCAGACCCTGGGGATCATGGCAGTATTGGAATTTCAGTAAGGAGGGATGGTGCACCCCTGTGGCTGATGGAGCTTACAGCAACAAGGGAGACCCTGATACACATGCAAATTAAAGTTGGATAGCAACCAGCTATAAAGTTAGTACACATTTTAGAGTTCTAGCTTTATAGCTGGTTAGAGCTTTTTATTGTGTGGTAGCTACTTGGCATGTGTAGCTGATGTCTGGATAATTGCACAATTAATCAGTTAATTGCACAATACCTGTAATATGTAGAGGGGGCCTGATTTTGAGATATACTGTTGAGAATATATTGAGATTAGCAAACTGAGATTAATAATATTGAGATGGGCAAACTGAGACCCCACCTTTCCCCGGAAATCTTTTGTTTAGCAAAAGTTCTTTATTACGAGACACTAAAAGCTGTATCAGCTTGTTGAGTTACATTGAAAATGTCTTTTTATTCCATCTGATAAGTGAAAAACATTTCACATGTATGTACACTTAGCTTTTTCTACCATATGTATGTTTAATAAAATGTTTTTCTTAATAAGTAGATATCTTAATATGATTAATTTGTATAAAACAAAGGAGCATGGCCTTTATTTTCTCTTCAGTAGCTGACACATTTCTTAAGCTGTGACTGAATTTGGCATTTTCTCTTCAAAATGTCCCATTAATTCCTATTACAGAGCTACTAGTAAAGAAAATTGCATGTTAACTTTTATCAATCTGTATGAATAAATGTTAACCATTCTCAGTTAAAAGCCCTCCTTTTAGCTCCACTCAACTGAAAACACCTAAAGCAGCATACACATTGGCAAATCATTCAAAAGATTAATGCACTGAGGCCTGTACAAAGACTCAGAGATGTGTATTAGCATTATAGATTTTAATTTGAAATGATGTCAGTCTTTTCTCGGCTGCATTGTAGTGCAAGGGCTGCCATCTGCTTATAATAATGAGCCTGACAATCCACGTAAATGTGATTTGCTGCTTCTTTTGCCAACATAATGGCCTGGATATTGATCCTAATGGTAGAGCAGTTGCTGCCATCTCATTCAATAG